>NC_069090.1:12829772-13183216 GCF_947172395.1 Bicyclus anynana
GCTGCAATATCGCCTCGGCTGTAATTTTCAATTACCGCACTTATATCATAATTAAAACACTTTCCATCAAATAAACAAATAGGTGAAGGTGGTACTTCTGATTCGACTTCTACATACAAGCATTTATGTAGTCGTCTCTAAGCAATCATAGAGGTAATTATGATAATCTGTATAATGTAAACCAAAGGTGTTTAATGATACTCATATCGTAATCGAAGACACTTAAACATTATTAAGATGTTTGTATGCTACTGAGGAAATACAAAGACGATGATTATGTAGGTGCTTACGATTATAAATTATATATACCTATATTTTTTATAAATTAAGTAAATGCATAAAATGTTTTTATAGGTTGACGTATAAGCAGCTTTATGCTTCCAATTGTTCTGTATAAAACGGAATCCCTCGGATTTCTTATTTTAATTATCATGACTTAGCTGGGCGGAGGGGGGGGGGGACTGGTATTATCTATACAGAGGTTAGAGTAAGGTTACCTTTATTCTACATTAGGTATTAATAAACACAGAGTAAGGAAGGAGTAAGCTACTCGCACTAATAGCGACTGTTACAGTTGCAACATAAGAAATACAAAATACTTTTGTTTGAAAAAAAACAAACCGAATCTCATTTATTAAGATATCATTAAAATGACAAAGACATTATCATATCAGGGAGACAGAATCAAGACCGGGAGCCGCAGCAGAAAAAGCTGAAACCGGTAGGTAAAGTATGCCTCTCTGACAGAGAGTTACATATTTGTACCTTTTGCCATGGAGTCGCAGTGCCAAAAAATATAACCGAATTATTTCACCGCGACTAGTTGCCTCGACTGGTGACAGAAAGGCTGGCTCATTTTTTGCGCAAAGGATCAACCTGACTGTCCAGCGCGGAAATGCAGCCAGTATTCTTGCCACCATTCCACGTGGGCATGACTTGTATAGTTATTAGGATAAGTTAGCTTAAGTTCCTTATTGTATGTATTCTTTCTCAATAAAGATATTATAAGATCGCTTTACACATGCAACTAATGTGGAAACCAAACGCAGTCATGTGAACAAGGTTAGCAAGTGCAAGTAATTGAATTCTTTACGATATAATGCGTTTCCATTACGTAACTACACCTGTTTGTATTGTGAGTAATCGTACTAGGATGGTGGAAATGAAGACAATTAGCAGGTAGGTTAACTATAAGTATTACTATATTTAATATGCGGATAACATACATTGAAACTGCTAGAACTACGTCGTACGAAGTTATTTCGTACATGTGAAATTCTTTTTTTAAACCCGCGGGAACTATGATTTTTTTTCGGGATAAAAAGTATCCTATATCTTACTCATTAATCACCTCTGTCTTCTACCTATCTTCTGTCTTTTGTCTGTCTTCCAGTGAAAGTCCCATTAAAATCCAGAAACCCGCAAAGATTAACCCGCACAAAAAGACAGACAAACCAACGAAAATTTAAAAAAAAGTTTGTTTATGTTTTAGTATCGTGTAAGCTGTAAGCACCTGAGAAAACTCTTTAACTTTTCGATATTTTGAAGACACTTATTATATCACTTGAACGAAAATAATCGACGTAGCCCAAAGGATTAGCCAACTGAAGTGGCAGTGGGCGGGCCATATCTGTCACAGAACAGATGACCGCTGGGGCAGACGTGTTCTGGAGTAGAGACCACATATCAGCAAGCGCAGTGTAGAACGCTCTCCAGCTAGGTCAGGGGTCACCAAATGGCGGACCGCAGTCCTCATCCGGACCGCCGTCTCATTGTGTGCGGACCGAAAACTTACGTCTCCCGCAGTATAAATTTCGATCTCGACTTACTGATGAACATCTCCAGGATTTAAGGTCAAAAGCTTGCACCAATTTCACTCCAAACGTCAGACAGATATCAGCAACAAAAAATATCACTTTTCTGATAGATAAGTTTGTTTTTATTATAATGTGTGGACCGCGAAGGTCATATCATTTCTTAAAATGGATCCCCAGCGAAACTAATTGGTGACCCCTGAGCTAGATGGTCCGACGACATCAAGAAGGTAGTGGAAAGCGGCTGGATGAGGAAGGCGGAGGATCGTGTGTGGTGGCTCGCTCTCGGAAAGGCCTATCTATGTCCAGCAGTGAATGGATACAGGCTGTTGATAATGACAAACACTTTAACTTTATTGATGATGATTATAAATGTCTGTCTTAAAAGTTAATGGAGAATGGAACTGAAGACTGATATTAACACGTCTTCTAAGTTTAAGCATAATAATTACAATTTGGACATTTTGTACTTAAAACTATATGTCTGAATAGCACCTTTCGCAGATTCGTCTATATCTCCCCGTTTAAACAAATACCTATCTGCTAGCCTTTCTCTATTTTGGTCTTTGTTATCAACGTATTAAAATAAGCATAAAATGAATAATAATAATAATAATAATAATTTATTTATTCATCAGAAAGCAGGTTTACAAAGATTACTTAAATATAATAAGACCCTGATACTCTCTACCATAATAATTTGGTGTATGAAAAATTTTAATAGACTATGTATAATCCTAATTTAAAAGCAAACAAATAAAAAAAAGAAAACATATGTAATAGCTTATACAATTTAACATTTTAAGATTCAATGATTATGACAAATTTAACTCAAAACTACTGTGACAGATAAAATAAAATAATAGTCATAATATATACTGTCAAAATTATTAAACCTTGTTAAATTTAGTGCAAAGTCAAGTAATTATTACCAGTGAAATGTTAAAATGTCAATTAAAATTATGTCAAACACACATGTCAATTAAAATTATGTCAAAATATTTATCATACGTCAAAAAAAAAAAAAAAAAGAATATCATTAAAATTTGTAATTTAAATACTCATTTAAGTTATAGAAACATTTATCCATAAGCATTTTAGAAACCTTACTCTTGAAACTATTTACATTGTCAATCTTATAGATATCTGGTAGTTTGTTATATATTGAAATTGCACTACAATGTACACTCTTAGCGAACATGTCAAGCCTTTTTGGTGGCATTATTAGCTTATCTTTTCTTCTTCGCCTGACATCACTTAACTCATTGTAACTTTTAAAATATTTAGGATATCTTTTAACTAGTAATAATATTTCTAATATATACAAACAAGGCAGAGGGAGAACATTGAAC
This sequence comes from Bicyclus anynana, assembly GCF_947172395.1. NCBI lineage: Eukaryota > Metazoa > Arthropoda > Insecta > Lepidoptera > Nymphalidae > Bicyclus > Bicyclus anynana. The sequence continues at coordinate 12,832,939 of NC_069090.1, forward strand.
CTTTTAAACAAAGGTCTACATGAGTCAAGCGTGTGCAAGCCACATAAGGCCCTCAAACAAGCCTTTTGCTTAACGAAATTGACAAAATGTCATTTACCCACTGTGTGATATGCACCACTAAGCACCGGATGACATTTTTACATAGAATCTCAAATTCGTATAATGTCGTCAAAGATAATGAATAAGCCAAGTATGATAAAATAATCTATATACTAATCAATAAATAACCTTCACTTCACTCACCAATAAATTTTAAGTATTCCTCAAAGTTTTCCGATGTTTTTAACTTGTATTTCTTGCCGAGATATTTTTCCATAGCGTCTAATTAAATGCGTACACACGTCAATAACACTGAGCGAACGGAAACGGTATAACAACTTAAAAACAACCCAAACAAATCCCCACTGATCTATAATATAATAACTCAATAAAAAATAGAATTAGAAATCCGCAAAATCCTTAAATTCTAAGTTTTTTAAGACTATTAACTGAGCTATCGACGTGATGAAATGTTGCAAGGTTTCGTACTAAAGCATACAGGTTTCTTTTACGTAAAGAATAGAGAAGAATAGATTTGACGGCCTCCGTGGCGCAGTGGTATGCGCGGTTAATCTTAATTTGTCCAGGTCTGCCTGGTGGGAGGTTTCGGCCGTGGCTAGTTTCCACCCTACCGGCAAAGACGTACCGCCAAGCGATTTAGCGTTCCGGTACGATGCGGTGTACGAAAGGGGTGTGGATTTTCATCCTCCTCCTAACAAGTTAGCCCGCTTCCATCTTGGACTGCATCATCACTTACCATCAGGTGAAATTGTAGTCAAGGGCTAACTTATAAAGAATAAAAAAAAAATCCTTATAAGAAACAATCCACTTTCTTCTGGCATTTTATTTCTTTTACTAAATTTTTAAAAGACCCGACTTTTATTTTCTCTGTAGTTCAGGAAACGATAAAATTAAATAATGGCTTAACTTTGAAATCTGGCATTTTGGCAAATGACTGCTCATTCTATCTATATACCAATCATCATCTCATCTATGTATATACAAACAAATTAAAAATTAAGGTATTAAACGCATACTTTTACATTTCAATGCATTTTACGTTAATACAATAATTTTGTATTATATATTGTGTATTAACGTAAAATTTTATTTGGTTAATTCGATGTCCTGTTTTAAACAAGGGTTGTAAACGAATTAGAAATTCAAGGCGTGTTATATGAAAAGAAAAGTAGGTAGGCACTACCTACAAGTATAGAGAAAAATCTAGAAGCTACATTTGTAATGAAATCCTAAAAAAACATGGTTTTTAATTTTTATAGAACGGCGGCCTAAATTTTGAATAAGGTTGTGTCATGTATCGTAAGAAAGGGCTTCATAGACACAAGCTTAAACCGTTTTTTTTAAATATTTTTTTGATGTACTCATAATTTTTGGATGTACCTATGTATGACGAAGGATGATTTGTACGGAACCGTCGACTGGGCGAGTTCGACTCACACTTTTCCGGTTCTTACGTTGAGGTTATGTTTTTCAATATTAAAAAGAGTTGTATGTAGCGAGCCAAGATAACGATACCAATGGAGCACGTGCTAGTATAATGATTAGTAGATAATCAATACGTCATATAAATGAAATTGAAGTGTCTGTGTGTGATTTCGAAATAACTGTGTGCATACAGCTACTTATTTACATGACATTGCAACTTGTTACATACAAGTTGCAATGGCAAACTTTAGTTAATGAATAAACGTTTTTTCATTTTCATACAAGATATTTTTTTTTAGAAATTTTTGTCTGTCTATCTGTTTTTCTGTTTGTCCGGCTGTACACTGGAAGACAGAGGAATTTATAGAGCAACTTAAAGCGTACTTTTCATCCCGATAAAATTCATGGTTTCTAGTAATAGTCTAGTCTTCAATAATACTAGCTGACGCCGCGTGGTTTCACCCGCGTGGTTCCCGTTTCCGTAGGATTACGGGGATAATATATATCCTATAGCCTTCCTCGATAAATGGGCTATCTAACATTGAATTTTTCAAATTGGACCAGCAATTTCTGAGATTAGCGCGTTTAAGCAAACAAACAAACTCTTCAGCTTTATAATATTAGTATAGATAGCTTATGTAGGTACATGATAATCGCGGTCTGCAACAAATAGCTAATAGGTATACAAAGACTGAATGGTTAATTTACATTTTATTCGTAAAGTACAGTGTACATGATAGGAAAAAACGAATCGACAGTCTCTATACTTAGGTTTTATTTATGTTAAGATATGCTTTGAACTTTAAGGTCATTGTTGTATTTAATTATTATGAATAAACATTATTGTTATGGTACTAACTAACATTTAATATGAGTACCTACGACTACCAAACCTATATTAATTGAATATTCAATTGTCTGCTAAGTACCTATTTGAATGGATTTTGTCGAGCAAAATAAAAAGTCTACTCATGACTTCAGTTCTAACTTAAAAGAAGCTAGTGATTTCGTGCGCCGAATATCCAGTGGCGTAAGCATAATCGCTGGTAAAATGAAACGAGCACATGGTTTAAAGGTTCCATATAAAAGAACCGATCAAGTGCGAGCCACACTCGCGCACTGTGGGTGGAACCTGGGCGGCTATTCTGTAACGATGTTTTATACAACTCGCGAATTCAGAGTTCACGGGAAATACCTTGTAGGTTTTGATTTACTTGCGAGTCGCGTGTTTTAAATTATGCGGTTCAAATTGCTTTTTCTTTTGATTTCTAGTTTAATTTTGTTACAGCTTAAAGGTATTATATAGGTACTTAAGTATTTAACGTGAATTTAATAAGTTCATAAGTACACGCGTAAATCTTTATATAGGATACTTTTTGGAGTGTGTTCCAAAAAGTATCCTATATAAAGATACACAACTTTATATAGCACGTCATGCGTAATACTAAAGTATCGAGCCAAATCCCAGTAACAGACCCTTACACAATATTGTATGTAATATTTTTTTCTTCTCAGTAATAATTTGTTTTTCTGTTTAATAGTTGAGACTAGTTGCGGTTCTGTCGTACGTGTAAACCTCGCCTTAACATCAAACCGTAGAGATTATCCAACTATACTAGGACTCTCTCTCTGTCTATAGAATCATATTAGATAGAGAGTGATAGGCACGAGTTCGCAGCTTACACTCTCGGTTACAAAACACTATAGAATAGCGCTGCTGGTTGCGAATTTTTTGTTCGTGAAGACGTCGCTTTAACATTATACCGTATAGATTATTTTATTCAACGACAATTGGACGGATTCGTTGCGGTTTTCCCGTTCGTGACGACCTGGCCTTAGTATCAGATGAGATGGCAGTCGAGCGATAAAAATATAATATAAAGGACGCAGGTTGATTCCTTCACACCGTTTCATGTGAATTGACTTTTGACCTCAGTTCCTGGAAGTTTACCTCAAAGTGCGCGTGTATACTGGGGTTAATACAATAATCACGGTGAGTAGAACATAAAAAAACCGTTAAAAACCGGTTACATACAACAGTATAAACTATATGCAAACAACATTATTGTTTTAATATAGGACTTGACTTTTGGCCGAGTTCTTTGAACTATTCTTTGGTGGCCAATTTGTATATAGCCTCGACGGTCAGTTGCGCAGTGGTATGCGCGGTGGATTTACAAGACGGAGGTCCTGGGTTTGATCCCCGGCTGGGCCGATTGAGGTTTTCTTAATTGGTCCAGGTCTGGCTGTTGGGAGACTTCGGCCGTAGCTTTTACCACCCTACCGGCAAAGATGTACCTACCGCCAAGCGATTTAGCGTTCCGGTACGATGCCGTGTAGAAAAAGAAAGGAGTGTGGATTTTTAACCTCCTAACAAGTTAGCCCGCTTCCATCTTAGATTGCATCATCACCTACCATCAGGTGGATTGTAGTCAAGGGCTATTCTTTGGTGGCCGATTGGCTTGGCAAATTCGTTGAAGACACTCCCGTGATAATATGCGGGCGACAAAAGTGTTGATGAGGTGAAGTTGTTATGTTATAAAAGCTGAAAGTTTATTGGTGCAGGTATAAACATCCAGACTCTCGATCTTCCATTATTATGTCATCTCCTCTTCAATTTCAGTCATCCAATTTGGACAAAGATTTTTTTTATATTTCCTAAGGGGTATGGTTTTGCGAGATTTGCGAACAACTGATAGTTGTGGTACATGTTACTCTATAACGCCCCAATTATTGATCCGATTTGGCTGAAATTTAAAACGATGATAGATAATACCCTGGATTAACCGATAGCCTAATTTATGTTTATACAGTTAGTATTATACCCTAGAAAATCACTTGTGCTTCTTTCTATCCAAAAAAAAATCCATAGTTTATATTAAAAATAGGGGTTATGATTGTATGAATGTTTGTTACTCTATCACGTCGTGACTACAGAACCGAATTTGCTGAAATTTGGAATTGAATTACACACGTATCATGGAATACTTAACATTACGCAGACAAATTAGCTGGTATCAGCTAGTTAATAATAAAATACCAAAAGATTAACAACAATTATTTGCTATTATATTTTAAAAGGTGTTAAGGAAGATATTATGATCATGAAAATTTACTTTTGAACTTGAATTTTTACACACTTTACTCAATTGTATAAAAACATACAAACAATGAGATAATCTCGTTAAGAGAAATATACAAATGTCAGCCAATGGCGGTGCAACCGGAAATACCGCTATTTCTTCCATTGCGCTGGGAAGAAAGACTGGATCTAGGACAATTCTGTCGCTTGTGGACTACATTTTGTCTATTTCTCTTCACTGGCAGAGTAGATAAGCTAGATTAGCTGGAAAGTAGGTAGATTAGCTGATCGATCGACCTCTAAGTTAGTCAATTGCCTCTACGTTATTCAATCAATAAATTAACTTTTAATTCAGTTTTTTAGAAGTAGTGGGGTCAAAGAATATGCAAAACAAGCATACATATACTGGGAGTCCTAAGAAACTCTGATTTTGATGATTTTTTTTAAAGTCATGTTTTTATGTTATTTAAAATCAGAAATGTTTTGGTACAGGGACGAAATGATTTATATTGTTAAAAAATATATAAGCTATTTTTTTATTTAAAAATACTACCGACTTTAAAAATATAAACGTATACAGAAAACTAATAAGCAAATGAAAATATTATGATGTTTTCTATCTATTGATCACTTTGATTGCGGTCATCAGTCATCTACCGTTTTCCTAGCTTTAGGGTTCGAATTGTTTTTTCATATTAATATGAGACTATCTTCGGAATGTACCCTTTATAATAAAAAAAGAATTATCAAAATCGGACCACTCAATAAAAAGTTATACTTGGTTTTACACTAAATTTAATGGGTAAACAATCAATCATCCCGTTTTCGTAATGTAAAACCAAGTATAAGTTTAAATGTATTTATTTTTCTACATACTAAATTCGCAAATCTTCATAATTACTAATTATTTACAACAGGATTATATAATGTAGGTACTTACTACCTATTTTTGTTGATAGATTATTTTCGGAAGTCAGTTTGATTTTAGCCTTTATGTGACAGAAGGTCTGGCTCATTTTTTTGCGCAAAGGATCAACCTGACTGTCCAGCGCGGAAATGCAGCCAGTATTCTTGCCACCATTCCACGTGGGCATGACTTGTATAGTTATTAGGATAAGTTAGCTTAAGTTCTTTAATGTATTCTTTCTCAATAAAAAAAAGTTAGCCCGCTTCAATGTTAAAGTGTATCATTACTTACCATCAGGAGAGATTGTATTCAAGGGCTAACTTGTATACAATAAAAAAAACCTATTATACTGTTATATATACCAATTTTCATCATAATCATCATTATCAACCCATATTCCGCTCACTGCTGAGCTTGAGTTTCCTCTCACAATGAGAGGGGTTAGGCCAATAGTCCACCACGCTGGCCCAATGCGGATTGGCAGACTTCACACACGCAGAGAATTGAGAAAATTCTCTGGTATGCAGGTTTGCTCACGATGTTTTTCCTCTATCGTATAAGATTTAATTTCTTAAAATGCACACGACTGAAAAGTTGGAGGTGCATGCCCCGGACCGGATTTGAACCCACACCCTCCGGAATCGGAGGCAGAGGTCATACTCATATCTACTAAGCTATCACGGTTCCAATCCAATATTATAAAGAGATAAAGTGTGTGGTATTGTATAGGGGGTAATCTCACCGAACAGTAAAAGTATCATGTGTCTCGAACGGTAAGGAAACTTGCATACCTGAGAATTTTCTAAATTCTCTTCGTGTGTGAGGTCTGTTAATTCGCATTGGGCGAGCGTGGTGGACTATTGGCTTAACCCCTCTCATTCTGAGAGGAGAATCGAGCTCAACAGTGAATGGAATTTGGGACGCTAATGAAAAGTTATTTATCAGGAAGCTACTCCAACAATTGAGAATATCGATCCTTAAAACCTACTATCTTCCAAAGCCTACCTCATTTTATGATCGGTAAAAGTATACTCCATAGTTCACTGCCGAATCTATGTTAGACAAAAGAAAAAATCGGTTTCAAAATCGGTTGAGTAAATTCAGGATTTAAAAATAAATATCATAAATAAAAATACCGATGGAATTGAGAACCTCCTCCTTTTTTAAGTCGGTTAATAACCTCACAAACTTTCTCTCTTTAAAATATTTACTTCTTACCAACGCGCCTTTGAAACTCTCGTATCTAAAGCTACTGTTACACATGCTCATTTCAAGCACAAAAGCATGCTACTTATTAGCATGTGTATCGCAACATTGCTAGTAATGAGCATGCTTATTTCGAGCTTGCTCAAGAATCAACAGTCGTGCGATTTATGATCATGCTACTTGCTGCGCGGGTTTTAGCGCGTCTGAACACGTTTCCTGAGTATGCAAGTCGATCAGCATTGCTATTGTATTCTTTTCACCTTAATCTCTCCCTGTCTAACACGATACTATAGACAGAGAGCGATAGATACAAATTAGATGTGTAATTGGAATGTTTGCTTTGACCATTTTTCAAGAGCATACTTAAAAATAGCATGCTTATTGATAGCAAATGTAAACTAATGATAAGCATGCGCGTATGGAGTAGCAACTAGCACGTTTTTAACATGCTATTTTATAGCATGTGTAACAGTACCTTTACTTTAATTTTAAACCGAGTTCAAACATTACCTGACGTTTCAAAAGTGCTTGTAAAGATTGAAATAAATGGAATTTGACTTTCACTTTAATAAAGTTTGATATATGCGTGATATGGCTAATCATTACAGCCAAAAGTTACGCACATATCAATATACAGGTTATAAAGATATTCGTTGCCCTTCAGAGCATGTTATTTGAATGCGGTTATAGATAAACGTACTACGAAAATTAATATACATAACTGGATAGGTTTAATGATTTTTCATTTTATCTATTAGATATATATATCTATAATGATAAGATATTATCATATTGTATTTTGTGTCTATTATTTGATCAGCCTACTTTACGAATGCTAAAATGCTCTCCGAAGTAAGGGGTATAACATCATGTACTTCTCAACTTTGTGCTGAGAATTTTCACTGTCAATTTCTTAGAAGAAGGAAAGTACCTAAAGCTTAGTATTTCACAGCCTTTGGCCCAGGATTTGTATTTATACTACTACACAGTAGTTATTTTTGTCAATAACAAGTTAAATCGAAAAATAGTGGTAAAATACCCCTCATATCTTTTAAAGACTACTACTACTAGAAAGCTGTAATTTAGCAAGAGTATGAAGATCAAAAGTTTCGACAAAGTCAAGTTAAAAAAAGGTCGTACGAGTAAAAAAAAAATTTTTTTTTTTTACTCGTAGGTTTTCACTCTTTTAAAATGGGGTATCGTTTGATAGGTTTACAAAAAAACATCGGGGGTCTGGAAACACTATTTTTCAATTTAGGGATCCGTTTGTAAAATTTTAAAGTATTAAGTGCTAATTTTTATTAGAGTCCAGTGTCCATTCTCTACCAGCTAAACAGTTGTTTATGGGTATTGAAAAAATCACAACAGTAGGATATATAACGAACATACAAGGAAAACTATAACAGTTAGGTGCCAATCGCTATTGAAAGTGTTATAGTCGATCAAATTAAAAATTAGATTTGTACTCGAAAATTGCATACTAATTCCGTTGTTAGTTAATTTAAGTTAAGTTCAATAATTAAATAGACAAAGTAGTTAGTAACATAACTTAAAATCTATTCAAACTAGAAAACTGAATTTTGACATGGGTATGTATATTAATCACGTCTACAAAATGGTAATTTGAAAAAAATATATTTTGGATTCCTTTTCAACATTTAAAATAAATGGCGATTTTTCGATATAGTGTGTGTGTATCGTTCTCGGTATTTTTGCTATAAAAGGGTTTAAAATGCAAAGGGTTTAATCTACGGAACCCGTACAGCGCGTGGCCCGACTCGCACTTGGCCGGTTTTTAATTTTTCTGGTTCTTACCTAAGACTATAATTAAAAAATTTCCACTAATTATTTATTGACGTGATGCAATGACAACGCATTTTCGGCCTCATATTATACTTATACTGCAAGACTATTATATTACCCACTTATAAGTTTATATTACTGATAAGGAGAACTTATTTACCTATCCGTTCTTTATAATCAGTAGCTACGTCTGCTCATACTAGGTAATACATACTTAAATAATAATTATTAATTTCACACGTATAGGTTTCGCTATCCAAGTAGACGTTGGAAAGAAAGTCAAGAAAAACCGAATCGTACGTAATTCTTACGAGCGCTTTCTTGTTCTAGACTTTCGACCTGCTTTACTGGCCTACAAATATCTACAAAGTCAAAAGCTTCGATCGCAGAAGAACTTGAAAGAAGTAATTGTTAATTTGGTAACAGTGGTAAGTAAAATGATTGTATTTTTAGTTATTAATACGGAAAAAATATGTTCGTAAATATCTATATTAATATTATAAAGCTGAAAGTTTGTTTGTTTGGTTGGACGCGCTAATCTCGGGAAATACTGGTTCGATTTGAAAAATTCTTTCAGTGTTAGATAGCCTGTTTATCGAGGAAGGTTATAGGCTATATATTATCTCCGTACTCATACGGGAACGTAAACCACGCGGGTAAAACCGCGCGGCGTCAGCTAGTTTATGTTAACGTTTGATTGATAAATAATAATAAAAATAATTTAAATTTACCTAACTCGTAACTACATATAGATAGGTACATGTATTTGTGTAATGTGTATAATAATTTATATTATATGTGCTTCCAATCGTTAGTTGGATAAAAAAAGTAACTTGAATAAAAACAGGTGTTTACGGAAGGCGACAGTGCGGAAGTTGAATATTAAGCAATCTATGGTTTTTTTTAAATGAACATTTGCCATATCTTTTAAATATGACCAATATTCCCATTCCCCTTCAACTAGTCGGGAAAGACTGTATACTGTAGTGGGTACGACAATAGTACAACAGGGTGGGGATCGAACCAACATCCCTCGATGATAAGTCCGACCGCTCTTACCGTTAAGCTATTTGAGGTTTGTTGCCATAGAGTGGAAAAATCCTAATAAGACGAGTCTATCTTTAATAAGCCGTGATAGCCCAGTGGATATGACCTCTGCCTCCCGGACGGCGTGAGTTCGAATCTGGTCCGGAGCATGCACCTCCAACTTTTCACTTGCATTTTAAGAAATTAAATATCACGTGTCTCAAACGGTGAGGAAACCTGCACACCAAAGAATTTTCTTAATTTTCTGCGTGTGTGAAGTCTGCCAATCCGCATTGGGCCAGTGTGGTGGACTATTGGCCTAACCTCGACTTTGGAGGAGACTCGAGATCAGCAGTGACCCGAATATGGGTTGATAATGAATGATGAATAAATCTTTAAAGAAATCTTACACCATATCCTTTTAATATTTTGTTATTTGATCTAAATAGTGCACCTTTTATAGCAGAAAAACAGAAATGGTGCACCCATCATCAGACGCAGTTTTATGGCACATGCAAGAGTTGGCGGCAAGAATAGTCGCCGAGTCGGGTATACCAAGTGACAGATATCATGTGGGCAAAATGCTATTACGCAGTCTGAAAGATGCTCCCGGTCATTTGTTTCAGGTATTTTATATACTATTTATTATTTACTAGGACGCCCGCGACTTCGTCCTTTAAACCTCTTTAATCCAACCCTTACAGTCATCATCATCATCATCATATCAGCCGATGGACGTCCACTGCAGGACATAGGCCTTTTGTAGGGACTTCCAAACATCACGATACTGAGCCACCTGCATCCAGCGAATCCCTGCGACTGGCTTGATGTCGTCAGTCCACCTGGTGGGCGGTCAGCCAACACTGCCGCTAACACTGAGCTATGTTAGGAGTATCTCTACGTGATCGAATCAGAAATGAGGAGATCCGCAGAAGAACCAAAGTCACCGACATAGCTCAACGAGTTGCGAAGCTGAAGTGGCAATGGGCGGGGCACATAGTTCGAAGAGCCGATGGACGTTGGGGTCCCAAAGTGCTGGAATGGCGACCCCGCACTAGTAAGCGCAGTGTTGGTTACAATATCGCTGTGAAAATGGAGTTACTTCTCCCGCTTTTCCAACTCAATCATGCGAATTTTCATTCAAATTCATTCAATAGTTTCAGAGTTATCCCCGGTCAAACAAAAAATAAAAAAAAATATTTTTGGCTTTAGTATTGCTCTAGGCTCTAGTAGTAGTTTTGACGGCCGACGGACGACGGTTTGAAGCAGGGCAATGCATTGTAGAGCGTGGTTTCCACTTAACTTTAAGTAGGACACGCCAGCATTATTGCCAATATTCCACATGGACATGATTTTATATACTTTTAAGTATAAGTTAGCTTAAGTTTACTACAGTATTCTTAGTCAATAAAAGTAAGTAAAAAGAAAGTTGTACGTCTTATTATCTAAGGTCAATTCTTATATTAATATTGTATGGATCTTGTCATTATTTAACAAATGATAAGAAGCTGATTGTGATTTAAAAACAATATATAATAACCTTTATATCAATGTTGTCAGCCAATTTAGAAGTGCACTACAGGGTAAAAACTTTCTCTTTAAAGGATATTAAGATTACACACTGACATTATCACCCTAAGACCGACTTGGACATAGTGTGATAATGTAGTCCGACTTGGATCTTCGCTACTCTAATCTGCATTAGAGTAGTAGTCCAAGTTCCATAATTTTATCTCCAAAGTGAGTCGTTAAAATAGGTCTATAATGATGATGATAATGAAAACATTGTTTTGAAAATTGTACAGATAGACGGAGCAACAGATGAGAAAGATACATTTAGATCCGCACTGGAACGATCTACACAATGTGCGACTTCCTTCAGAAACCTGGGTCTTAAGTATCAAGACGTGATAGTCATTATGGCACCAAACCATATAAATGTGGTTATACCAATGTATGCTTCTCTATACCTCGGAATCAGGGTTGCTGTAGCAGATATGACTTTAGGAGTTAGTAAGTTCGTTTAATTTATGTACAAAAAGACTAAATTTATCCACTTATATGCAGTTAAATGCACTTAAAAGATTAAATCAAAGTGATAAAATAGACTAGACTAGACTAACCCAACCTAACCTAAACTAACTTGCTTATATACTAGTATCTAACAACTGCATTCATAAAAAACAAAAAGAATTAATAAATAAATTTCAATTAAATCTTAAAATTTGGGCATTATCATTCTATCATTCTTTGAATGCATAGCAACTGGTAAAGAGCCCAGAATGCTGACAGTAATGCCACGTTGAATAGCAATATCAATAACTGACCTAAATAAAGGCTAGCCTTCTGGTAATGGGAGGCGTCGATCAATCGCTTTGAAATTTAAGAAAAAGCGAGTACTCGGACAAGAAAAGCAAAGCAATGGAACATAACTAAGCTTCTTAATTGATAAATTCCTCAATGTCATGTATTGTTATTTTATTGTAATCTCGAATCAAATTTCAGATGAACTTCACAGCATATTCAAGAATTGTGCACCCAAAATAGTCTTCTGTCAAAGTGCAAAAGTTGAAACAGTTCAGCAGGCTTTGAAGTTGTGCAACACACCGGTACATGTTATATCATTTGATGAAAATGAGAATTGTTTGACTTTTTCCAAATTTCTTGATAAGTATGGCAGAGGTACGGCAGTAGAAGACTTCAAGTAAGAACTTAATAACAATTAAATGTTAAAAATTGGTATATAATATTCAAAAATAATCATTTGGCATACATGTCTCGAATATAAAAAAATAACGTTAGTAATGAAAACTGTTGATACAGTGCAATATAAAATAAATTCAGATAAAGAACTGAAACTAAACTTTTTCGATGTTTCTAGACCAGCTGAATTTGATCCTTCACATACAGATGCATTTTTGGTGCCTACCAGTGGTACCACGGGCTTACCAAAAACCGCTGTATTGAATCACAAAAATGTTGCGGTGGGCTTTCCACTTTTACTGTAAGTATTTCATAAACTAATATTAAAATTTAATATACCAGCTTTATTCAGTTACAATAAAACATTGCCAAGAAGTAAAATCTGACGATATTTGACCATTTCATGCAGTTGGTTATATAATTGTTGGTTGTTTATTATTGGTGTGCAAAACTCTTGTGCACGCTTCTGTTTTAATATTCCTCCAAGAAATCGTATTACACCATACCTGAATAATTCTAGACTATTAAAAATGAGATCTAGAAGAAAATTACATCTGGCTGGTTTACTTTTCGGTTTGTTAAAACAAGGTAAACCATTATATCTTCTGAATAAATTAAATTGGGTGGGTGAGAGTGGGACGGGTCATCGAAGCAGTCGCAATCAGTTTCGTGTTCCACCTCATCGTACTGCCGCGTTCAGACGATCGTTTACCTACTCCGCCACTAAATGTTGGAATAATATCCCCCCTCCAATAAAAAAAGTCAAAAGCATATATACTTTTAAAAAACTGCTGAAACGATTTCTTATTGACAGACAGTTCGAATTCCAAGATCATGTGGCGGAGTTTTCATTTTTGTAATTTTAATTTATTTTTTTATATAATATAATATGTAGGACGGCGCAGCTTGAGTGCTTTATGATACCTACCATTTTAATAACTTATATACATATATTTATATAATAAAGGTATGATTTAATAGTTTATGTATTCAATTAATATCGAATTTATATGTTTAATATGTTGTTACATTATATATTTAATAACAAGTATTTAGTTATCTATAAATTAGTAAAAAGAGTTATTAACAAAAAAAAAAAAGTATACATAATTATATTGCAGGTAATTTTTATTTAATTTTGTTTTTCATCGTTATGTTTAAGTTTTCTGTTTTTTTTTTTTTAAATCAATGTGTCTACCTAGTTAGTTTTAATTAGTTCTTGATAATTGTATTTAATAGTTTACGTAAACTGTTGAACTGTGTGCGTGGCGGCACCTGAACTGGGTCCTAACTGAAAATCAGTGCTGCATACTTTTTTTTTAAAGTATGCGGCAAAATGCTGAGTTGGGGCCTTTTTCTAGGTTGTGCCACATATTACAGGGCATTCTTTAGTGCTCCACTGTTTGAGTGGACGTTAAGCCATAATGTTATAATTTAGATTTAATGTGATATGTGGCATTACTTAAAAATAAAGATCTTTCTTTCTTTCTTTCTTTAATTTTTTTCAGGAACTGCTGTACGAAGTTCCCAACACCATTTGAGCTAGCTTTGGTGCAATCTCCAGTGCAATGGTTATCATCCACCTTTGTATTTATAATGTCAACATTGTTAAGATTCACGAGATTACAAACTTCATCCGCAACGACTCCAGAACACGTTTATTCATTGATAAACAAATACAGGGTATAAAATATAAAAGTCATGCATATGTTTAATGTTAAATTAATCTTTGTTAAAATTACAATATTATTCACAGCCAAACTTCACGATCACGAGTCCTACGTTTTTGACGACGTTGTTAAAACCAGGTGCACGGGAGCAATGTGATTTTTCTTGTCTTGAAATCATTATGATAGGTGGCAGTGCCGTGACTAAAGAACTCCTTGCAGAAGTGCAGGCAAGTTGTTATTCCAGTGATAAGTCTATGTAGCTTCAGATCATGAGGCCCAGAGTTTGTGCTGGAGCTTTTTCTTTTTAAGCATTGAAAGTTAGACTTCATGTCAGAGCACGTTAATCCGCCAGTGCCGGTCATTATCGTTAACACGAGTGATCGTCACAGAGTCAAATAGTATCACCAATTCAGATCGGTGCGGTATGGCGGGTATAAGCTAAGCAAATACAGTCTCCTATTAGGAGGAAGGCCTGGGTAATGGAAATGGACTATTCGATTAAACTCGAAATCATGATGAACCATCGTGAAATTAGAAAATGATATATTTTAACGTTTATAATTACAAGACAACATTGTGTACAATACACTTAGTCAAAGCGAAGCTTGACCGGGTCCGATAGTATAAAATAAATAAACAGTAGTTGTAAGAAATTGTATTAAAAATTATGTCTTTTCAGAAAGTGAACCCAAAATTATTAGTAAGAGTAGGGTACGGTTTGACTGAAGCCACTGGGTTAGTTCTTGATTCAGCCTATTCTCCATTTGGATCAGTTGGAGCACCAATGCCGATTTTGCAATATAAAGTAAGAATTAGTTATTTACTTAGATCAAAATTCTTTTATTTCAAGTAGCTTATTACAAGCACTTTTGAACCATCAAATTTGACTTTACATTAATTTTAATTTACATTAATTAAAATTCAGCTAGCAGATCCAACCACTAACGAAGTCATAGATAAACCAAACATGCCAGGAGAATTAAGGTTAAAAGGTCCAACGGTTTTTCAGGTAAGAAGAAAACTAAACCATCTTTAATTAGAGACTTCTCAGTAATCCTACTAATATTATAAACGCGAAAGTTTGTATGGATGTTTGGATATTTGTTAGTCTTTAACGGCGCAACTACTGAACCGATTTAGCTGAAATTTGGAATGAAAATAGATTTTACTTTAGATTTAGACATACTTTTCACCCGGAAAAATCTATGGTTCCCGAGAGATTTCTGAAAAACTAAATTTCACGCGGGCGTTCGCTATTTATGTATTTAACGAATATCTAATATGTGAAACGTACGTAATATTTGCGGATCTTTAAAATATAATTCAAGTTGAAATAGCTGCAAAACCCCAGTTAATACCAAAAGTATTAAAACTTATTATCTGATACAAATGTTCACAAAGTACTCGTATGTAGATCGTATAAATGCAGGTATACTACAATAACATTTAACTATAATCTTATTACAGAGATACTACAATAACCCCGAAATGACAGCAGCTGCTTTCGACGAAGATGGATGGTTGAAAACTGGAGATATATTATACAGAGATGAATATTACAATTTCTATTTCTGCGACCGCGTGAAATTGCTTCTTAAATATAGAAATCATCAAGTAATACATAATACAATGAAACATAATACTTTAATTTTTCAATATAATTCACGGATTAATTTAATTTCAGGTTTCTCCAGTAGAAATAGAGTCTGTGATAATAAAACACCCAGGGGTGTTAGATGTAGCAGTGACAGGTATACCGGACGCCGAGTGCGGGGATCTGCCAGTTGCTTTGGTTATAACTCAAGATGGACACAACGTCACTGCCAAGGAAATCAAAGATTTAGTTAAAGGTACTTAAAATATTTGCACCACGTTGAATTTACTAAGAAAACCATAACTCTTAACGATTTTGTTTCTGATGTCTAAGAAGTCCATAAACAAATAGACTTCTTAGCGGAAGATTTAAAGTCCATATTGAAATATTACAATAATAGAGATTAAGAAGACTATTTTATAAGGAAGATAGATATCGTTATCTAGAAGAGGAATTTAAATACTGACAGTTAATTGGCATTGTAAATGTATAATTTATTTATCAGAACGATAGGTACTAATAGATAAGTGATATAAAATAGACTTATTCCTTCCAGTGTCCCTGACTGATACAAAACAACTGAGAGGTGGTGTTGCTTTTGTGAAAGAGTTTCCTACAACAACGACATCAAAAGTGGACAGGGTGAAGTTGAAGGAATTGGCTAAGACTCTTAAACGAGAATAATTTATTCTAAAAGAAAAGATCACGATGTACTCGTAAATAGTAAAATAAATGTGCATTATATACTCTTGAAAATACTTTTATTGGTTTCCATTGAATTACAGATATACCTTTATACAATTGAATATAGTCATTATGTATATACTAACTACGTATTATATAAAACCCAAAGTTTTAACTACGTATAAATAGAGAATACTGTTTAATTACTCACAAATGCTGAAAATGTGTCTGAAATCAGACGCATTTAAAAATACGATCGTACCTATAATAGCTTTTCGTGATAGTTAGTACTAACTACACACTTATTTGTCTAAAGGCCGAAGCCTTCTACCAGCCAGACCTAGACCAATTAAGAAAACCTCAATCGGCCCAGCTGATAATCGAACCATCAATAATGAGGGATTAAGTGCGTGGCGCTATCCAGCATCTGAAGTGCAATAAGGCCGTTGGTGAAGATGAGATACCGTTTGAAGTTTTTAAGACCATGGGAGAAGCAGGCGTTGATGTCTTATTTATTAGTTGTAGCAACATTTGGGAAACAGGATGTTGGCCAATGGATTGGTCGAATTCTTTGCATAAAAAAGACTCAACGTAGAAATGTAACAACTATAGGATAATTTATCTCATCTCTCATGCAAAGAAAGTGCTACTTCAGATCATAAATACAAGACTTCAAGCCTATCTGTCATGTCAAATTGCTCAGGGACAAGCTGGTGTTGTTTTGTACACGAGAACAAATACTGATAATCCAAATACAGTCAAACTGTTCAGTTAAATTTAAGCACAGCTTATGTGCTTGATGTTCTATGAGTTAACTCATCCGTGTGTAGTGGCTGTCAGTTTTATCTGTACAGTTTATTCTAATGATTTTGATTGAAATTTCGATTAGATAAATCTCTTCAGTTAATGCTGAACTTTTGTAGCGCAAAGAACGCTTTTTATCTCGGTTGCGTTTGCGAAAACGTTGTTGTTTTTATACGTTGCAAGAAATTTCAAAGATAAAAAATGATAACGTGGAATTGTTACCTAATCTATATCTACGAGTACAGTAATGTACGCATCGTGATGAAGAAAGCATTATACTAATACCTACCTAATTAGTGCGTCTTATTCATTTTAAACTTTATTGGTAAGTAAAAGTAAACTTTAAACTTTATTGATTCGATCATAGATCAGAGATACTCCTAACATAGCTCGTTCCATCGCCCGCTGTGTAACTCTGAGCCTTCCTATGAGGCCCATAGTCAGCGAACAAGTCTCGAAACCATATGTCATCACTGGCAACACGCACTGTTCGAAGACTTTTGTCTTCAGGCACTGAGGAATTTCGGACTAAAAGTTAATAGTCAGGTTAGGTAGTTTCGATTTCTTAGTACAGTACAGTTTTCTCAGTACCTGAAGACGAAAGTCTTCGAACAGTACGCGTTACTGCTGCCCCGTGCTCTGCAGGCGATGGAGTATTTCTATGTGATTGTAAAATCTTCTACAGTAGAATTAAAGTGAACGGCATAACTATATCGATAATCCATCCATTTTATCTATACAGGCATAATATCTATATGTATCAATAATGATACGATATCATGTATTTTATACTTCTCTTACTGTCTATTATTACTATCAGACTACTCAACGATATTATAACGATAATATCGTTGAGTCTACTTTACGAATGCTTAAAGTGTTCTCCGAAGCACGGGGGTGTAACACTACAAACATCCCAACTTTGTGCTGAGAATTTTCACTGACAAAGAAGAAAGAAAGAAAGGCCCTTTTCATAGCCCGAGCCAGGACTCGAACTTAGAACTTTGTATATTTAGCAATCATCGTATGCTACTGGAAGAATTTTGTCTACAAGTTAGCCCTTGATCTCACCTGATGTTAGTGATGATCCAATCTAAGAATCTTTGGAAGAGGTAAAAGTTTATTCTATCAAAACCTCTGACCATTGGCGTGTGTACTTATAGGTTTATTTCCTAGGGGGTCTGGCCCCCAACACCGGTAGCCCAGAATCTTGGGGTGGGCATCCTTGGGTGAGCATAATTTAGGACTTTAACTACGGAACCCTAAAAAGAGGAGTCATCACATGCTGTTAGTAAAATAGGAAATATCTATACTATGGTATCAACTTAAGAAGACATGTGTTTATCTGGTAAGAAATCAATATTTTCTTACTTAATATAAAAATGCATCTTTTGTAACAGAAAAACAGAAATGGCTCACCCATCATCAGACGCAGTTTTATGGCACATGCAGGAGTTGGCGGCAAGAATAGTCGCCGAATCGGGTATACCAAGTGACAGATATCATGTGGGCAAAATGCTATTACGCAGTCTTAGAGATGCTCCCGATCACTTGTTTCAGGTATTTATCTATTTATTATTACTTACTAGTCCTCGCTCTGCGATCTCGCCTGCGTGGTTCCCGTTTCCGTAAGAATACGGTCATAAAATTGACGTATGACACTGTTTCTCAAATAAGGTGGCTTTCTAGTGGTAAAAGAATTTTCAAAATCGGTTCATTAGATCCAGAGATTATCCCCTACAATACCACATACCTCTATAATTATAATATTACCTAGTATAGATTTACTGTAGGCAAATCTGTATAAATACTGTACTGTATAAATCACATACCTATTGACATTAAATACGTAACGTGTCTCAAACGGTGAAGGAATAACATGAGGAATCCTGCATACCTAAGAATTGTCTTAATGCAAGCCTGCCAATCCGCATTGAGCCAGCAAGGTGGACTATGGCATAACCCCTCTCATTCTGAGAGGAGACTCGAGCTCAACAGTGAGCCGAAAATGGGTTAATAATGATGATGATGATGATGATGATGATGATGATGATGATGAAATTATTAATAACATTGTTTTGAAAATTCTACAGATAGACGGCGCAACAGATGAGAAAGATACATTTAGATCCGCCCTGGAACGTTCTACACAATGTGCGACTGCCTTCAGAAACCTGGGTCTAAAATACCAAGACGTGATAATCATCATGGCACCAAACCATATAAATTTGGTTATACCAATGTATGCTTCTCTTTATCTCGGAATCAGAGTTGCTGGAGTAGATATGACTTTAGGAGTTAGTAAGTCATATTCGTTCACAAGAAGACAAAATTTATTCACTCAGAACATTAAATAAAAATACAACAATAAAACGGAGTACTAGCTTATAATATATAGTATCTAACAACTGCATTTATAAAAAACAAATTATGAAATACTTGAAAAATTTGGACGTATTATTCCTTAGAATGCATGTCAACTGATAAAGAGTTCAAAACGCTGACAGTATTGCCACATTAAATAGCAATATTTTCAATACTTGACCTTAATATAGGGTAGCCTTCTGGTCACCAGAGGCGGCGATTAATCGCTTTGCATTTGTTTTTATAGAAAGCGAGTACTCAGACGAGAAGAAACGCAAAGCAGAAGAACATAACTTAGCTCCATATTTAGATAAATTGTTCAATGTCATTTATTGTAATCTCGAATTTAATTTCAGATGAACTTCACAGCAAGTTCAAGAGTTGTGCACCAAAAATAATTTTCTGTCAAAGTGCAAAAGTTGAAACAGTTCAACAGGCATTAAAATTGTGCAATACATCCGTACATGTTATATCATTTGATGAAAATGAGAATTGTTTGACTTTTTCCAAATTTCTTGATAAGTATGGCAGAGGTACGGCAGTAGAAGACTTCAAGTAAGAAGTTAACAACTTTGCATAACAACAATTAAATGTTAAATTGGTATTAAATTTTCAAAAAGAATAATTTGACACACAAACATTAAAAGGAGAAACTGTAATTAAAATATATTTTTTTAAAAGCTTAGATACAGCGTAATATAAAATAAATTCAGAGAAATAATTGAACTAAAACTTTTTTCGATTATTCCAGACCAGCCGAGTTTGATCCTACACAAACAGATGCCTTTTTGGTACCAACCAGTGGTACCACCGGTCTACCAAAAACCGCTGTATTGAATCATAAAAATATTGTGGTGGGCTTTCCACTTACTCTGTAAGTATTTCAAAAACCAATATTTAAATTTAATATTTCAGCTTTATTCAGTTACAATACGAACAGCAATACATTGCCAAGAAGTTATATCTGACGCTATTTGACCATTTCATGCAGTTGGTTATATATCTTTTTTTCAGGAACTGCTGTACGAAGTTCCCAACACCATTTAAGCTAGCTTTGGTGCAATCTCCAGTGCAATGGTTATCATCCACCTTTGCATTTGTAATGTCAACATTGTTAAGATTCACGAGATTACAAACTTCATCCGCAACGACTCCAGAACACGTTTATTCATTGATAAACAAATACAGGGTATGAAATATAAAAGTCATGCTTATGTTTAATGTTAAACGAATCTTCGTTTCCTAAAATATCAATGTTATTCACAGCCAAACTTCACGATCAGCAGTCCTACGTTTTTGACAACGTTGTTGAAACCGGGTGCACGGGAACAGTGTGATTTTTCATCTCTCGAAGTCATTTTGATAGGTGGCAGCTCTGTGTCTAAAGAACTCCTTAAAGAAGTGAAGGCAAGTCATTTTTCCAGTGATTAGTCTAATAGCTTGCGATCAGAAATTTAAGGATTCTGTCCTGTCATGACCTGGTCCTGGTTGTTTTTAAAATATTATATGGAGAAGCTCCTTTCTTTAGAGACACTATAGAAGTCTGACGCTGAAAAGCTGGTAGTATTATCTTGTTTGCAAGAGTAAATTAAGCCGTTGGTTACAGTCATTAACATTAATACCTGATAGTGATCGTGATAGAGTCAAATCTCATCACCAATTGACATCAGTGCAGTGTGGTTGGTCAGCAATTAATACCCTTTCATATGTGGATGGCGGCCGGGTGGGTGGTGGAAACACGTTTGATACTAAATAATTAAATAAATATCTAGTACTTGTAACAAATGTTGTAATAAAAAACATGTCTTTTTCAGAAAGTGAATCCAAAATTATTAGTAAGACTAGGCTACAGTATGACTGAAGCCACTGCTTTAGTTTTTGATCCAGGCTATTCTCCGTTTGGTTCAATTGGAGCACCAATACCTCTTTTGCAATATAAAGTAAGAATTCGTAAAATGAATGAAATTGATAAAATTAAAAAAAAAAACCAAATTCGTTTATTTTACTAGATTTGCTTGTTCTTTTGAAATTTATAAATCATCTATCATTGACCTTTTCCTTTTGGACCTCAAGTAAATATTTAAGTGTTGATTAATAAGAAACATTAGTGTTAAAATTCATTTTAAAATCAAATTTTATTGAAATAATAAAAAATATCAAATAATAATTAATAAATTTCGTTTTTAGCTGGTAGATACAACGACTAACCAAGTCATAGATAAACCAAATGTACCAGGAGAACTAAGACTAAAAGGTCCAACTATTTTTCAGGTAAAAAAACAACTAAATTATCTTTATTAAAACAGTTCACAATTATTATTGTATATAACGAATACGTTAAATAAATAATAAATATGAATTGAAGATGAAATATAAA
Source organism: Bicyclus anynana (assembly GCF_947172395.1). Lineage (NCBI taxonomy): Eukaryota > Metazoa > Arthropoda > Insecta > Lepidoptera > Nymphalidae > Bicyclus > Bicyclus anynana. The sequence continues at coordinate 12,854,644 of NC_069090.1, forward strand.
ATTCGTAATCCCCAATTTAACAGCGGGATTTAATGTTTAATACAACATTTTTCAAAGTACTCGTTTGAATATAGTGTATAATATTATAATCTTATTACAGGGATACTACAATAACCCCGAAATGACAGCAGCTGCTTTCGACGAAGATGGGTGGTTCAAAACTGGTGACATATTATATAGAGATGAATATTATAATTTCTATTTCTGTGACCGCTTGAAACTGCTTCTTAAATATAGAAATCATCAGGTAAGTAATATAAAAGATTTGATATAACAGAATAATTCAAGAGACCTGATGGATTGACGCTGGTTCCCTGGGAAATAGGACGGGCCCTAATGTTGGATGCTACATGCGTTGACACATTAGCACCGTGTCATATCAGGGAGTCAAAATCAAGATCGGGGGCCGCAGCAGTATAGGCTGAAACAAAACGGTAAGGGGCACAAGTATGCCTCTTTGACTGGGTTACATATTTGTTCCTTTTGCCGTGGAAACCCTTTAGCCATGGAGTCGCAGTGCCAAAAAATTTCTCCGAATCATTTCACCGCGCCTATTTGTCTCGACTGATAACAGAAGGGCTGGCTCATTTTTTGGACAAAGGAACAGCCTGGCTATCCAATGCAGCCAGTATTCATGACACTACGTCATTATACGTGGACATTATTTGTATAGTTATTAGGATAAGTTAGCTTAAATTCCTTACTGTATTATTTCTTACAAAAAAAGAGTTCTCGGGCCAAATTTAAATTTCAGGTTTCTCCAGTAGAAATAGAGTCTGTGATAAGAAAACACCCGGGGGTGTTAGATGTAGCAGTGACTGGTATACCGGACGCCGAGTACGGGGATCTGCCTGTTGCTTTGGTTATAACTCAAGACGGACACAACGTCACAGCCAAGGAAATCAAAGATTTAGTTAAAGGTACTTAAAATATTTGCACGATGAATTTATTAAGAAAACCATAACTCTTAACGATTTTGTTTCTGATGTCTAAGAAGTCCATTAACAAATACACTTCCTAGCGGAACATTTGAGGGGTATTTGTAGTCCATATTAAAATGCTTGCCTACAAAGTGTGTTACTTATCCCCTTCTACTGCAATAAAAGCAATAACTTTCCACCAACAAATCCGCATTTGTTTTAATGCATGTGCTAAAATACAGTATTATGAAGCATTTAAATTAAAAAAGTGAAAATGGCCAAATTGCTACATTGGCCCTTAAACATAGGAGCCATCGACATGTTGATCACGATTTTAATATTACAATTACAATAATAAAGATTAAGAAGACATTATTTTTGAATAAAGAAGATAGACATCATTATCTTGAAGACGAATTTAAATACTGACAGTTAATTGACATTGTAAACATAATTTGTTTATCGAAACGATAGTGTGCTAACTGCTTATAGATAAGTGATATTAATAATAGCCTTATTGCTTCCAGTGTCCCTGACTGATACAAAACAACTGAGAGGTGGTGTTGCTTTTGTCAAAGAGTTTCCTACGACAACGACATCAAAAGTGGACAGGGTGAAATTGAAGGAATTGGCCAAGACTCTTAAAAGAGAATAATTTATTCTAAATTAATAGATCACGATGTACTCGTACATATGTTAATATATTTTTGTTTTTGTGAAATTAATCCTGTCTTAAAATAAATGTGCATTATATACTCTTGAGAATACTTATACACAATTGAATATATTATTTGTATATACTAACTTCGTTTTATTTAAAAAAAAACAAATTATAGAATACTGTTTCATTACTCACAAATGCTGAAAATGTGTCTGAAATCAGAGCATCTAAAAATGCTGCAATAGAATAGTTGACACTTTTTTTTAAATGGTCTTAAATAATTCATTATAATTCTACTGAATTGTAAGAAAAACATATTTTTTGAGACCTGGATTACATGAAAAATAGTTTTTTAATAAATAATTATGTTTTTGACAATACGAGCCAAAACGCCTCTCGGCCACGATGGTCTATATTTCAACTGTTTCCTGACGTCACTATAACAAATCAAGAAAATATTAGTTAAACATTAATTTGACGTTTAGTACATCAAGTACCATTGTGACGTCACAAAATGGACGACAGGACAGCGTTTTTGACACTTAGAAAATTTGAAAAAATCCATGATTTTAAAATTAAGTTTAATAAGAATTCCTTAACTTTGATTAAATAATATATTTATATATATTTCGGACCGTTATTATATTTACTATGCGAAATTAGTTTATATTAACTTGATATGAGTCACCTACCCTATTAAGATCGTACCTAATAGTTTTTCGTGATATTTAGTACTAACATCACACTTATATGTACCGGTCAAGGTCACGGCCGTTTTTTTAACAACCTTTTTAGTAGCTTCACTTGTAACTATGTATGTAAGAAAATCTTGGAATCTTAATTTGACCCACTTCTCGGTCTTCGATTAGGATGAAATTTTGCACACGCTCTCTGATGTTCTGTGAGTTAAATCGACCTTGTATAGTGTGAGTCAGTTTTAACTAAACAGTTTTTCTAATGATTTAGATTGAAAATTCGATTAGATAAAGCTGTACATTTAAAATTGCGCAGTCAAACTGGAGGCAGTTTAACTGAGCGGTCAGATTATTCAGTTAAATCGAACGTGTATTAGCGGCCGTCAGTTTTAACTGTTGATATAATTTTTAATGATTTTGATAAAAGTTTTTATTAGATAAAACTGAACATCTATAGCGCAACGAACGATTTTTATATCGCGATATTCCGACAGCAATAAGATAAACGTGGGCGAAACCGCGAGGCACTGCTAGTAAACACAAATACTGTTATAATATATAAATTGTAGTGACTTAAATGCACAAACAAAAGTTTAGAAAATACTCCGTCATTCACAAACAACGATTGCATTTACAAGGTTGCATTTGCAAAAACATCGTTGTTAATTTGCTTGTTGATTTAAACAAAGATGTTTCGTATTAACGAAACATCTTTGTTTAAATCAACAAGCTGCAAAGATAAAAAATGATAATGTGAAATTCTTACCTAATCTTTAACTACAGTAATGTAATCATCGTGAAGAAGAAAATATTGAAGTAATACCTACCTAATTAGTGAGTCTTATTCAGTTTAAAATTATACTTTATTGGTAAGTATGTAAAACATTTCGATAAATTATATTGTATTTGATATTACTATACTATACTATTTACGAATATATGTATAAAAGCGATAGGTCACTCGTCAAGAAATCTCAAAAACCGCTTCATGTGCATTCTCATGCTTTCTCAGTTATAGTCGAGATTGAAATTATAGATGAGTATATACACAATCTACTAGATGGACCGATGACATCAACAATCAATAAGCGATATTTGTAAGAAACATCGCCTGAATTCTGAGATGATGTTTTTAAAATTTTCGATACCTAGTGCAATTACCCGTCAAACATTGCTAATTATGCACATTATGTGTTAACATTTCCCATAAATCAGCAAAATGCATTTTCAAATATTGTTTTAGGAAAAATGCGTCACCCATCATCAAACGCAGTGTATTCTTACATTGAAGAATTGTCTTACAACGTCGTCGCTAAAACTGGTAAACCCAGCGACAGATATCATGTAGGCAAAATATTGTTACAAAGTTTAAAAGATGCCCCTAGTAACAAAATATTGCAGGTATGTTCTTATTATCATCATATATGTAAATCATGAAGCATTTTTTGTCACGATTGTCTATGAAATGAATATGGTTAAACGTTAAGAAGGGTTATCATTATATGCGTTTACTTCATAACAATGTTTTGTTATGATCAAATTGTAAATGAGCAAAATAATAATGTATAGCAAATCCAAAAATGCCTTATTTTCATACTAATAGATAGACGGAACTACTGGTGAGGAAGATACATTTAAATCCGCACTAGAGAGATCCACACGATGTGCAACAGCCTTCAGAAACCTGGGTCTTCAGTATCAAGACGTGATTCTTATCATGGCACCAAATCACATTAACTTGGTCATACCGATGTATGCAGCTTTGTTTCTTGGAATTAAGGTTGCAGGAGTTGACATGACGTTAGGAGTTAGTAAGTTTTATAATACAACTATCCTATTTAAAATAATAATAAGCTTTTGCTTTAATTAAATTCTTATATTTTATTATCAGCCTTCTTCATGCAATTTCAGACGAACTTCAACATACGTTTAAGTGTTGTGTTCCCAAAATAGTTTTCTGCCAAAACTCGAAAATTGAAACCGTTCAAGAAGCGTTAAATTTGCAAAACATATCCGCTCATATTATAACATTTAACGAGAACAATGATATTTTGAGTTTATCAAAATTTCTCGATCAATATGGCGGTCAGGAGGCACCAGAAAATTTCCTGTGAGTATTATATTATCATGTTTTTAATACCAAAACATATGGTTTTACTGTAACTGTAATTGTCAATTTAATTTTAGTTACACGTTTCAGTTATTTGTTAGTCATTATTTAATTATTATTTGTTGATAATTCCAGACCAGCTGAATTTAATCCTGTTGAAACATATGCCTTTCTAGTGACAACCAGTGGTTCTACCGGACTACCTAAAACAGCTGCACTAAGTCATAAGAACGTTATCATGAGCTTTCCTCTTTTAATGTAAATATTTTCTTGTCTCACAACCAAGTTTAATTTTGATCTATCTAAATCAATTACTATGATTAATCGTCGTTCATAATGACCATTCTTATATTTCTTTTCAGGACTATTCGTACAGAGTTTCCTACTCCAGTGAAACTTGGATTAGTTGTTTCTCCCATACAATGGTTGTCGTCAACTTTTTCATTTATCATGGGACCTATATTGAGATATACTCGATTACAAACGTCGTCTCTACCTACTCCAGAGCACGTTCATTCTTTAATCAACAAATATAGAGTAAATATTCTTGTTAATATTTGAGTACACATAATAATTGTTTTTACACAAATGAGGGATTCTATGCGACAGTGACTTCTTTTTATTTTTAGCCGGATTTTGCAAATATGAGCCCTACATTTTTGATATCGCTTTTGAAAACTGGTGAGCAAGAAAAATGTGATTTCTCATGTCTCCAGTACATGTTAGTCGGTGGTAGTGTCGTGACTGCTGATCTTCTTGAAGAAATGCAGGCTAGTACCTATTATCTTCTACATAAGTATATAAAACTCACTAATCACGATATATCGAAAACCGCTAGCCATACAAAGATGAAATTTTGCAATGAGGTAGTTTTTAGTTTGTAGACGTCCGCTAAGATTTTGCGACAGGGCCGGATTAAGGAGGTTTAAGGGCGGACGAAATTGTGAGCGTCTCCTAATTCTATAATATGCATAACCAAAGTATGTTAAGGAGGAGTCTAAGTAATACCAAAGAATATAATATGGTTTGTGGAGATAATATAAAAGCATGACGTGTAAATACATTTTGTGATATTTCAGAAAATAAATCCGAAATTGAAAATTGGAGTAGTTTACGGTCTAACAGAAACAACGGGAGCCGTTTTTGATTCTGCCTATTCCCCAATAAAATCAGTTGGTAGACCAATGCCATTTTTGCAGTACAAAGTAAGTATAAACAAATTGGGACAGAAATGACAGCGTTACGTTTTTGTGCGCAACCTATTCTGTGCATCTTTCACCGTGCGCTTCCGTCAACAGCGTGCACATGCGTGCGGACGCGCTCGCCGCGGCCTGCTGCTCCTCGGTTGCGCACCTTTCACTTATAAGGCGCAGGTATTGTTGACGTAGTGTATGCTGCGGGGCAACATACACCTATATAAACAGTCGATGTGAAGGAGTAAACTCCATTCGTGCATTGGAGCTGATACACACTTTTTTTCTAGTTTAGTGATAAATTCTAGTTTGTGATAAAAGAAAAATATGTGCAAAATGTGTGTGTGAATGCAGAACCCAAGATTATTCCCACCAACGTACTCCTTTGTTAATAACAAAGATACTAAAGACCATTTACTAGCTACGACTCTAATATAGAATTTACTTAATTTTGATTGAAATTTGTATAATATTTACCTAATTAACTGAACTTCTAACCTTTATTGGTGATATTTTGTTTTAGTTAGTGGATCCTACCACAAATGAAGAAATAAATGAAGCTAACGTACCAGGGGAACTGCTACTAAAAGGACCGACTATATTTAAGGTTAGATCATTTTAAAAACATTGATTAAAAGTAGCCGTTTAATCTTCGTAATCACTTATTTTCGTAGAAACTTTCCAAATATACAAATAATTACGTATCATCGTTTACAGGGTTATTACAACAACCCTGAGATGACAGCAGCTGCTTTCAATGAAGATGGATGGCTAAAATCTGGAGATATATTATATAGAGATGAATATTACAATTACTATTTCTACGATCGCATCAAAATGATACTAAAATATAAGAGCCATCAGGTATAAACATAAGGAAATATTATATGGACGCGTTGATAAAACTAAGACACGACTGAACTGAGAGTTTAAATAAATATTTATATCATGAAGAGGTAAAGTTTGTGGTTTGGTTTGTGGACTGATGACATCAAGCTAGTCGCAGGGATTCGCTGGATGCAGGTGGCTCAGGATCATGATGTTTGGAAGTCCCTGCAAAATGCCTATATCCTGCTGTGGACATCCATCAGCTAATATTATTGATTGATTGAAAGTTTGTGGTATTGTAGGGGGCTATCTCTGGACATACAGAATCCAATTTTGAAAAATCTTTTATCACTAGAAAGTCACATTATTTGTGGGTGCTATACTTTATCCTGTATTCTCACTGGAACGAAAAATATGAGGGTAGAATCGCAGGGAATCGGCTAGTCTATACTAATATTATAAAGCTGAAGAGTTTGTGTGTTTGTTTGATTGAACGCGCTAATCTCAGGAACTACTGGTTAGATTTTAAAAAATCTTTCTGTGTTAAGGCTATATATTATCCCTGTATTCTTACACGTACGGGAACCACGCGGGTAAAACCGCGCGGTGTCAGCTAGTATAATATAATTTAATTCCAGGTATCTCCAGTAGAAATAGAGTCTGTGATAATAAAACACCCAGGAGTGTTAGATGTAGCAGTGACAGGTATACCGGACGCCGAGTGCGGGGATCTGCCTGTTGCTTTGGTTATACTTCGAGATGGGCACAAGGTTACCGCACAAGAAATTAAGGCTCTAGTTAAAGGTGCAGAAAATATTTTGAGTTTTAGTCGGTTAAGTTATTTTTATAGACGCATTTTGATGATAATATATAGACATTTTAAGATTAAGACTAAGAAAAACAAACTTTAATATGAAGGGATATAATTTGCTACGTATGGAAAATAATTAATATACCTGCCTTCCAAACCGGTGAGATAGACAGTAAGTACAGACAAGTAAGCCTTCTTAAAATTAATAACTTCGATTTAGAATTTGAATTTGAACTCATTTCCAAACAAAGTATACACCAGTCATTTGGTAAAATAAAATGGTTGCCCGAGGAATCAGTTTTCTGACAATCTCTTCTTTGAGTAATGCTTAAACTTACGGTATACGGTTCCCAACAATAAATGTGATAGATCTTTAAGATAATCTATTACTTTATCTATACTAGTAGTGAATAATGTCTTACATTAATTATAGTATCTGATGCCACTTGAGTAGTTATGTCGATATCAAAACCCAAGTAGTAGAAGCAAACACCACATTGTAATGTTTGTCACAATCTCAGTGTTGTGCTTGTATGAATGTTGAAATTTAGAAATAGCAAACAAAGAATACACGATATTCGGCAAGTTATAAAGGGTTATAACTATATAAGTTTAATATCTTTAAATTATTACTTTACCATATTTTTAAAATTTCTTTCTTTTGTTTTAAGTATTTGTTGTCTTTTGTGTATTAAGTGTGTGTGTCCAAATAAAATAATTTTCTTTCTTTCTTTCTAATAACTTGCCGAATATCGTTCATGTTTGGCCATGCAGCAAAATACTAAGCTTGTGACAAATACCTTATTTCATTTCAGAATCGCTGACTGATTCAAAGCAATTGCGAGGTGGAGTAATATTTGTAGAAGAATTGCCTACGACATCGACTTCGAAGTTGGACAGGATTAAATTAAAGGAATTGGCGAAGATACTCAAGAGAGAACAATAGTTAAAAACATTTGTCTACTCGGAAACTAGACATCACGACGCTGGTATAGTTATTGTATGATATTGTTGTGTATTATTAGGTATGTCAAATGATATAAACTCTACTTAGTTCTCCAACTTGTTTTAGTTGTCAGCATTTGATATACTATACTAATTACTTAATTTCTCAATCAGCATAAGCTAGTCTTAGCTAATTAAACATTATAAAAAACGACAAATTGTTTGTTTTATATTTTATAACACATTTGCTCGTAATCGAATTTTATCATCGTATAGTATCTCATTACGTACTGGTGCGTTATAGTAATGTGACACGCACGATTTTTTTTTTTAAAGTAAAACAGACGGTTTATCGATCGATCCTTTTTAGTTAAACAACATTTTATGAATAAAACTAACTTTGGGAGTTATAAAAATATAATAAATAAACATTTAATTTTTTAATTTAATTAATTTTTACAATAAAATACAACCTAATTTACTTTATACTGGCTGTTTTTTGCGTAAAAAAGCTGAAAATTAATTTGTTAATAAGTAAAAAATATTCTGCGCGCTTTTTCTTTTCGCTGTATTGTTTTTATTTCCTTGCAAATATCGTCATCATCATCATCATCAAGTATTGTTTTTATTTCCTCGCTTACATGACCATGACCATGACCATGTTGGTCGACCCCTCACTAGGTGGACCGAGGATATCAAGCGGATTGCAGGGGGCTGCTGGATACTCGCAGCTCGAGACCGTTTTGTTTGGAACATTTGCATGGACATGCAAGAGGCCTATGTCCAGCAGTGGACGTCCATCGGCTGTTAATGATGATGATGATGATGTTATAAAACGTCGTATGACATCGTGCACTTTAATAATAATTACAGCCTCTGCTTTCTTGTAGCAATATCGCCTCGGCTGTAGTTATTTACTTACTGGACTTATTTAACTATTAATATAAGTTTTATTGTAAGATATAAGTTTTATTGTAAGAAAATAGAAGACAAAACAATAATAGAACATTAGTATGAAAAGTAGTTTGCTTCCCGCCACATTTATATATCCACATAAACAAATAATTTGAATTAGCGGATATCTTTTCTACGTACTGCTTTAGGTGTATTTTACTTTCTTTTTGGCTCGGAATATAAAATTAATTTAGTCATAATGATAAAGCAAAAGACAAAGGAAATTTTATAACTCAATAATAATAATCCAATGTAAAAACAATATAGTAATAGTTTTGTACGGGGTATCAAAGAAAAAGTTATTAAAAATAAATTATGAGCTTGAGAGTGCCAAATACTCTTTAATACATATTTCTTTTGAAACAAAAAACTCATTTACATCTCAATTTTATCCAAGTATTATTTTCTTCATTTAAACAAGATGAAACAGACTTCAAGGTGATCACTTATTAAACATTTATGAAACACGAAAACCGAATGACAGCTCTTTCACACAAAACGATTTTCTCAAACTACCCTCGTCTGAGACTTGAACATAATAATTATAAAAATCTAACCACCATACATGTAGATATATTTGTCTGGTAGATTAAATATATTTTGTCAGAACAAAGCCTTTTTTACATTTATAAAACTCATGATAAAAACCCTGTTTAATTAAGTTATAAACGAAGCAAAAAGTAACTGGATATTAAGATTCATGCATGGAGATCTGATCATAATCTACTTCTACAGACTTTCAATAAATATTGCGAAATATTTTATGTTGTAAAGTGGTTGTAAATAAAAATTTACAACATATAATATTCTTTTTTATTTTGATTGTATCACATTCTGATTACCCAGAAGGCATTTATCAACTTGTAATTTGAATCATTTAAGTCCAACCACTCAGAGATTGCATTTATGACACTTGTAATTGTCATTGTCAATGAGAGAGATAATGACAATTTCAATGTCAATGAGATGTTTATATATCTTTAAGTAATCTCAATCTAGTAATAACATTAAAATTTATAATTATACCAAACTAGCGGATGCCCGCGACTTCGTCCGCGTGGAATTTAGTTTTTAACAAATCCCTCGGGAAACATGGATTTTTCTGGGATAAAAAGTAGCCTATGTGTTAATCCAGGCTATAATATATCTCAATACCAAATTTCAGATAATTCGGTTCAGTAGTCAAGGCGTGAAAGAGTAACAAACATTCATATTATCAAAATCATCAGTTTTCGCAAATCTCGGGAAACCATGGTTTTTTTTCGGGATAAAATGTAGTCTATGTGTTAATCCAGAGTAAAATCTACTTCAATTCCAAATTTTAGCCAAATCGCTTCAGTAGTAGCGGCGTTAAAGAGTAACAAACATCCAAACATATTACTACTACATCAACTAATTAACAAATATAAAAGTTGACATTGACAAGTGTCAGGAATGAAAGCCCTGAGCGGCTGGACTTCATCACTAATAATTAATTAAATTTATATTGTGTAGTGTATTTTGTCGGAAGATGGAGGATTGAGAAGGGGAAAATTTAAAGCCTTATTAACGGTAAAGAGGCTCAAAACATCACCGAGAGGCCGTGGTTCAATGCCCGTCCACTGGACTATTGTTATACCCACAGTCGTAACACAGTCTTTTCCGGCTAATTGGAGTGGAACAGAAAAATATTGGTTCAGAGATATGGCAAATACTCTTTAAAAAATAAAATAAAAGAAATAATTTTGAATTTAAAAAACAAAACTTTACCTTAACTTATTTAGATAGGTTTACAGTAGTAAGTATTTCATAATTTGTTATAGATGACTAATTGAAATAAATATTTTTTATCTCATTATGTATAATAATTATGTTTATCGTACTAGACGAATGCCCGCGACTTAGGCTGCCAGTCCACCAAAGCGGAGCGAGGCAGCGGAGCTGAGAAACGGACTATTGCGGAGAGGATTGCAGTCTATGTTCAATAAATAAAACATGTTAAATTTAATTTATTTAACCCCGCTCCGTTTCTCTGCTCCGCTTACCAGTTTTATATGAATTGTTAAACTAGCTCGCAAGTCCTTGTCCACATAAGAGGAGTGGTTTTGTGCAATCATAGGTATTAGTTAATATTTCTCCATTTCTCGTCTCTGCTGCCTCGCTCCGCTTTGGTGGACTGGCAGCCGTAGATTGGGTGAGTCTTTCGCAAATTCAGCGAGGACTGTTAACTTTTTCGGAATAAAAAGTAGTCTAAATGTTAATCCAGGGTATAATCTATCGGCATTCTAAATGTCAGCCAAATTCATTTAGTAGTTTAAGCGTGAAAGAGCAACGAACATACAAACAAACTTTCGCGTTTTTAATATTAGTAGGATTAGTAGAATCGTAGGAATAGTACTAAATCACAAATAATAAGGCATCCTCCTAGATGCCTTATTATTTGTGATTTAGTACGCATGTTTCTACTTACAGCTTTTTATAATTATTATTAGCTCAAGGTTAACATTATTACCTAATTCTAATAATATTATTGCTCGTGTACCTACTTCATTTGATATGTCAAGTTACCTAAAGAAAAACAACGTAATGGTTAAAAATCTCTTTCATCAAAACAACTTATAAGATAATACAGTGTCTATCAGTTTTGTTTATCAGTAGCTATTGTTACAACATCCATTTAGTGCTACAAGTAATTGTACATCTGGAAAGTTTATAATTTATAGTTTATGAGTTGCGTTGTTTTCCCATGATATTATATTATTTTGTTAAAAAAAATAAACAATGGGTGAGTTTTGGAAATTTTTTGATAACTTTTTGTATTTTATTAACATTCTTAAAATTAAAAAAAATACAAATTAATGAATAACAGATACAATACAACAATGGATAAGTTTATTTTATTTAATTTTTTTTATCATTTAGTTATAGGTATAGGTACACTTTTAATTTTTTTATAATGCCTGTATAGTATACAGAATACTAATAACAATTAAAAAAAAAAACAAGCTAGGCATGCCCGTGGCCGGATAGAGTGAGGAACTCTTTACAATAGATTTTAGAATTCTCCGTCTCAAGGATAACTGACAGTCCAGGTGAAACTTCTTGGTGTTGATTGAAGTTTTTATAGCTTATGTACTTGAGTAGTTTTTAAATTATAAAATTTATAATTAGACTTTAACATTATTATTATTATTTTATTTATATTTTAATTAGACTATAACATGTCAAAAGACACGTCTTAACATGAATAGTAAAACATTAATTGTATCTACCTACTTAAGAGTATAGCTAAAAATCTAAACTACTACTACTACAAAGTAGTTCTGAACTGTGCTACAGTCAGTGCCAATTGCTATCCACCTTCAAATCTGCAGGGTTATTATGTAACTCGGTGTACCATTCAAGTAATCAGTCACTACGTCGTTTTTCATCGTATTTTCGTTTTTGCAATCATGTAACATTGTGTTTTCAACTAAATAACCTTATCTGCATAATTTTTACGTTTTTTTCTACTATCTTCCAACATGATTATTTCAACGAAATTACTTAATTACCAGTATTTCGTTAAAATAACGTTACTACCTACTGCTACTATTACCATACTAATGTTACTTTGCGTAAAATTACGATAATTGTGTAATTTCGTTGAAAACACAATATTAGATGATTGCAAAAACGAAAATACGATGAAAAACTATGTAGTGACTGATTACTTGAATGGTACACCGAGTTACATAATAACCCTGCTGGGCTATAAATCATTTTAGTGATGAGTACAAAATACCATTAGATGTCTGTACCAGATTATCACTAGGTATCTCTTTTCAGAATTGATAAAAATATATTATGTCGCTTTAGCTTCAACGCTTAGAGATATCATCATCATCATCATCATCATCATCATCATCATCATCATTATCATCCGATGGACGTCCACAGCTGGACATAGGCCTCTTGCATGGACTTCCAAACAAAACGGTCTCGAGCCGCCAGCATCCAGCGGTTCCCTGATAATGAAAAAATATCAAAATCATCCACACTTTCATACTAATATTATAAATGTGAAAGTACCTAATTCTGTCTGTCCTTTTTTCGGTTAAACCACTGAACCGAACTGAATAAGATAAAAAACACAATGTCATGCGAATAAAGTCAAAGGCGTCCGCAAAGATAGTGAGTGACTGGCGTTAGTGTCATTCACTGGAATAAAAATCCTACTAATATTATAAAAGTTTGTAAGGATGTTTGTTATTCTTTAACGCCGCTAATACTGAAGCGATTTCGCTGAAATTTGGAATGGAAATAGATTTTACTCTAGAATAACACTTTCATCCCAAAAAATCCACTATTTGTTTGACAAACAGTATCCAATGTTTATATTTTTGACGGCATCCGTGGCGCAGTGGTATGCGCGGTGGATTTACAAAACGGAAGTCCTGGGTTCGATCCCCGGCTGGGCAGATTGAGATTTTCTTAATTTGTCCAGGTCTGGCTGGTGGGAGGCTTCGGCCGTGGCTAGTTACCACCCTACCGGCAAAGACGTACCGCCAAGCGATTTAGCGTTCCGGTACGATGCCGTGTAGAAACCGAAAGAAAAAGTTAGCCCGCTTCCATCTTAGACTGCATCATCACTTACCATCAGGTGAGATTGTAGTCAAGTAAAGAATAATAATAAAAAAAAATATTTATAACTTTCTTGTAAATACTTCCTTCTTCGAGTGATCTGTTTATTAGGTAATTACTTTCTAAATTACTTCCCCCCGTGATAGCCCAGTGGATATGACCTCTGTCTCCGATTTCGGACGGTGTGGGTCCGAATCCGGTCCGAGGCATGCACTTCCAAATGTGCATTTTAAGAAATTAAATATCACGTGTCTCAAACGTTGAAGGAAAAACATTGTGAGGAAACCTGCTAAACTGAGAATTTTCTTAATTCTCTGCGTGTGTGAAGTCTGCCAATCCGCATTTGGCCAGTTTGGTGGATAATTTGGCCTTACCCCCCCTCGGCCATAATAATGATGAATTTTTTTTAACTAATGCGATCGTCACACATAATTTTTAGACATTATAAATATCCGCATCTTTATCAAAATGCTAATATTTATATTACCTTGAGAAGTTTAATTGACTTACTGTGATGCAAATATAAAACAAACTGCTTAAAATCTATTTACTAAATTTTCCCAACTTTTATCTGAAAATAAACACGTAATAATAATGTACTTTCCTAACATAAACAACTCTTAATACACCTGTAACCTGTTATCACTATGCGCTCTGCTAATTCACTATCTTTGACGTATGCTAGTTGACATATACGAAATTGAGATTCTATGCAACAAATGTCATCCGGTGCTTACTGGTGGATATCATACAGTATGTATATGACATTTTGTCAATTGATTTGATGTTTATTTTAATAGGTTGATAATAAAGACCAAAATAGTGAATAGACCAGCTGGACTTTGTATCCTATAACTTCTTTATAATATTGTATCAAACTCAAACTAATGGTAGGGGAGCCCATGGTGCTAAACTTGTAATTACTTAAGCATCTCCGGAACTTACTGGATTTGGTAGAAATAGATCACAGGAACTTTTCAGTTGTGAGCATTTTAAGAAATTAAATATCACGTGTCTCAAACGGCGAAGGAAAAACATCGTGAGGAAACCTGCATATAACAGAGAATTTTCTTAATTCTCCGTGTATGTGGAGTCTGCCAATTCGCATTGAGCCAGCGTGGTGGACTAAAGCATAACCCCTCTCATTCTGAGAGGAGACTCGAGCTCAGCAGTGAGCCGAATATGGGTTGATGATGAAGAGGTCACAGGAAAAATAAAAGAAGCCATATAAAGAAGCCGAAATAGACTAACCCCTGGACCTACGATGCAGTAAATTCCTAATCTCCAGTGAATAATAAAACGAGTAATAATAATAACAACTAATGTCCTAGAGACCATCTTGTTCACAATAACTACAGGAGAACGAAGACGACACGAGAAATGTTTCCTACACAAACCGACACTTCTTTCGTCTTAAATCATATTTGTTTTTACACGCTTTATGCTTCACTTGTTACTATGTATGTAAGAAAATCTTGGAATCTTAATTTGACCCACTTCCCGGTCTTCGATTAGAATGAAATTTTGCACACTCTCTGAGTTCTAATGACAATACATGACTAGCTAAGAAACGTCATTAATAATCTAATATGGCAGCCTCCCCAAGATGGCGGACTGGCTGTTTGATATCCAACCCCATGAAATGAAAGGGTTTGCTGTCAGGAATACGAAAAAAATAGTCACGTGACTTAAATCCAATATTTGTAATTTTTAGTGCGTGCTAAAAGCGTGTTTTTTTAGTTTTTTAAACTACTTAGAGTTATGTATCACAAAACATCCTTTTGCAGAAATGACTTACCCATCAGAAGCAATTTTTTGGTACATTCAAGAGCTGACAGCGGGAATTATCGCTGAAAGTGGTATACCGAGCGATAGATATCATTTGGGAAAAATTATACATCGCAGCCTGAAAGATGCACCCGACCATATATTGCAGGTAAGCTTTTTATTGCCATGAACAATAATTACCAGTGGGTTTTAACTAGGGTTAAAAACATTATTCTCCTTAAGTCATGTTCCACACATATGTGGGTCGTGACCACCTCCATCCTTGAATTTCAATTTTAATGTGTCACACCACGTATTGTATCTTCGGCCATTCGGAGAGCATTGTAGATCATGAAGTCAAGTGTGTTGCGGATCTGATCAGCCTAACCTTCCTTCCACATTGCCAGTGACCATCAGTTCCTCCAGAATATCTCCGTCTTTCCTGGCAATGTGTCCGAAGTAGTCAATCCAGAAATCGCTTGAGGCAGATGGTAGAGTCTAGTTTTTACTCCGAGTCGAGAAAGATGCCTTGGACCTAAATGCAGTCAACGGGATCTGGAGCATTTTTCGCAACAAAAACATTATACATAGGGTTATACATTATAAATAGGATGTAAAAATTTAATATTCCTTCTCCAATACCGTAATAAATATGTAATGTATGTATGTAACTAACTATATTATGTAGATATTCATTTTATATTAAATTACATTTGTACTAAACTTACTTAAATCAGTTTTAAATTATGTTTTTAAATATTAAGTCACGGTATAAATCCAGTTAGTCTCAAGGTTAAAAATGATATTTAATTATATTTTATTAACACAAACCTATGTTAAAATTTGTACTTAGCAAGTTTTTTTTTTTTGTAAACCGGATTTGTTTACAGATAGACGGAGCTAACGGTGAGAAAGACACATTCAAATCTGCTTTAGAACGATCTAAACAATGCGCAAAAGCCTTCAGAAGCCTGGGTCTAAAGTACCAGGATGTGATAGTCATAATGGCGCCCAATCATATAAACCTGGTTATTCCAATGTATGCTGCCCTGTTCAATGGTATTCAAGTAGCTTGTGTTGATATGACATTAGGCGTCAGTGAGTATGAATTATTATTTATATTGTATAATAGCCATATACGTTAAAATAATCTCGAAAGATTTGCACCGATTGCTTTAAAATTTTTACACAATAATAGTTAACTCGATCAAAAGATTATTTTTAACCCCCGACGCAAAAAGAGTGGTGTTATAAGTTTGACGTGTCTGTCAGTCTGTCTGTGACACCATAGCTCCCAAATGGATGAAGCGACTTATAGTTTGTTTTGTATGAAAGGCGTTTTTCACTTATGTGCGAGTGTTCTTAGCATGTTTTAAAGTTCTGGGGTAGGTTCTGATAGTGGGAAAGTATAATCAGCGCCGGCCCGAAGTAAATTTTAAAATGGAGCGAGATCCAAATATGGCGCCTCTCCTGTTTGTTCTTTATATTATGTAGATACCTATACCAAATTATGAGTTTAAAGTAAGAATGGAACGCGAAGATCTCGACCATACGCTGGGGGTGACCAATTGAAAATCAGGAGCAATACCGTCTACGCTTGATTAGGATTATCATTTAGGCGCTCTCTAGGATTTGGCGCCTGGAGCGACTGCTCCGTTCGCCGTATGGACGGGCCCGGCCCTGAGTATAATCGAATGTCTGCAAATACACTCAAGTAGGGTGTAATTAATAATTTCGTGACCTTCTGGAGGTTTCAAAATTTTAAATTTTTATCGAAACAGTTGCCGTCATCGTCATCGGTTTCTTATATTCTTCCACACAGTTAAGGAAATTCTTAATTCACGCGGCAGATGGCGTCATCTAGTAATCTCTGGATATTGTAGTTGGTTAGTCTTGTTACAAGTAAATATTACAAAAGCATTGAACGCTTTGTCGAGATAACTTTGGTTTGGTATTACTAATATCTGCTGAAGCATATGCATTAAAAGTAATCAAATAAAAAACCATAAGAACAGCTGAAAAAAATCGAATTCAATTCAGCAAAATATGCAGCTAATAAAATTTCATAACGATTGTAAAATTTAAAACGTCCGCTGCGGCACTTATTTTTCTGTACTTTACTCTGGAGCGGTACGAGGTTTTTTGACCTCATTCTAGATCTTTTTGTGGTCCAGCACGAGGTCCATCGACCTCCTAACTCTCGAATACGCGGTCAATTGACTACGTACTGCAGCGAATGCGTTAAAACAACTTTATTAATTTACAGCCGAACTTCAAGATTCATTTAAATGCAACACGCCCAAAGCAGTATTTTGTCAGAGTTCAAACGTTGAAACCGTACGGGAGGCGTTAAAATTACTAAATAACCCAGCACAAATTATAGTATTCGACAAAAACGAACAATATGAAAGCTTTCACCAGTTTCTGGAAAAGTATGGTCAAGATACGGCAGAAAATGATTTCAAGTAAGCAAAGTCAATTAAGAGTGTGCAATATGTAATTTGGTATATTACAAATGGTTCCGGATCTCAGATTCTGGAAAAGTTAGGAGCCTGATATTTGGGAAATGATATTTCAAAGTGTTAGCTTCGTTATGACTATACAAAATACACAATTTGTAAAACTTTTTTCGATAGTTTATTTTTTTTTGAAAAATCTCACATTTTGCTTTCAATCTCAGGAAAAGCAAACTAATTTTCTTAAATTTTTGTTTTGTATAAAAAATTAGGTATTTAATTTACTTGCAATTAGGTAAAAATGGTTTTGGTGCTCACGTCATAAAATTTGCGTCGCGCGTCAATCGCTCCGTGCTTTTCACTCACGTGAAAGTCATAATTCGGCGTCTCGCTTGCGCTTCGAGTTTTATCCATATCGTACCGACGTGCTGCGCGCTCTTAATGACTGTTCTGAAGACCTTCGTAATACGTTTCCGTCGTGCTAAGTACGAATATACTTCATATAGGTACTCGTACCTAATAATCACGTTTTAAACTGCCGTGACTAAAAAAAATAATAGTTAAGTAGTGATACTTCCTACTAATAATAGAAACGCAAAAGTTTGTATGTTTGGATGTTTGTTACTCTTTAACGCCGCTACTACTGAAGCGATTTGGCTGAAATTTGGAATGGAAATAGATTTTACTCTGGATTAACACATAGGCTACTTTTTATCCCGAAAAAATAATAGTTAAGTAGTGATACTTCCTACTAATAATAGAAACGCAAAAGTTTGTATGTTTGGATGTATGTTTGGATGTTTGTTACTCTTTAACGCCGCTACTACTGAAGCGATTTGGCTGAAATTTGGAATGGAAATAGATTTTACTCTGGTTTAACACATAGGCTACTTTTTCCCGAAATCCCGAAAACATCCATGGTTTCCCGAGATTTGCGAAAACTGATGATATGAACGTTTGTTACTCTTTCACGCCTCGACTACTGAACCGAAATAACTGAAATTAGGTATTGAGATAAATTATAGCCTGGATTAACATATAGGCTACTTTTTATCCCGGAAAAAACCATGGTTCCCGGGGGATTCGTGAAAAACTAAATTCCACATGGTGTCCGCTAGTATAAGATAAATAGAACCCACAACTCCACTATCAAGTTTATTACATCATCCAATTATTATTATATTATGATAATAAATATAGCAAATAAAACTATTTATTGCTTTGTGTAAGTTAGTAAGTATATCCCAATTCTCACGTATTGCTAATGTTAATACGAATGTACCTTCTCGGACCAAAGCGAATTTGGAACCCTCGTACCTAACTTTAATTTTATGTTTTCGACCATTATCTAGTAATATACCTGACATTTCAAAAGTGTTTGTAAACTAAGCCTAATTGAAATAAATGAACTTTGACTTAATGCTTGGACTTGTAAAAAGTTGCCAAATACCATAGAGACTCTACCTCTTACGCCTTACAGAGCACTCTATAACTCTATCATCAGCGTACAGTGTTATGCGTGAATGCTAGTCTTAAGTTCTCTACAAACTATAAACTTTAGTCACAATGTGTGGCCTGACCTTCTTGTTATTGAAAGCACATGTAGCAAGTTTAAAAACCTTATAATTGACTTTTTCGTTAAGTTTAAGGGTTTTCTTAACTTTCAGTAATTCAATTTTCTTAATAATTGTAGATTTATAATAAAAGTTGTATTTTAGAAATGATTTCCATTTCTAAATTACAATTTTTCAAGGAAATTAACGAATTATTTACTTAGAATTTACAATTTTGAAATTCAGCACGTGGATGAAGGAAAGTAAATATCTACTAACTACTCGTGATGGTCTACTAAACCGATTTGGCTGAAATTCGGAATGAAAATAGATTTTACTCTGGATTAACACATAGCCTACTTTTCATTCCGGAGAAGGCTATGGTTCCCTCGGGAAAAATTGAATTCCACGTTCGCTAGTAAGTACCTAATAAAATACAAAATGGTTACAGACCAGCTGACTTTGATCCCGCGATAACAAATGCAATTTTAATGCCGACCAGCGGATCCACCGGGACGCCGAAAACAGCTGTATTGACTCACAAGAACATATTGGTTGGCTTTCCGCACGTACTGTAAGTATTATCTATAGTCTGGCAAGTTGGTCATCAGTCGTGGGTTTTTCATTCATCGCTACACGCCCCCCGGTCCGATGATGCCAAGCTATAGCAGTGGCGTGCACTTCATACATGCAAAGACGCACTGTGTGTGGAGTCCTTACAAGACTGTATCGGCGAAGGAATTTTCCATTTTGTACAATCTTTACGTACAATGCTTACCCTAGTTAAAAACCTTGTACACGTCGCTGAGTATTAGTATCTACACAAGCACATTAGCCTTTGAACTAACACCGTCCTGCTGGCCTATTCACTAATTTGGTCTTTATTAACAACCTATTAAAATAAACATTAAATCAACTGACAAATGTCATCTACTAACTGTATGATATGCACGAAGGGTTGTCAGTAGGCACCGGATGACGTTTGTTGCATATAGAGTCTCAATCGTATAAGTCAATTAACATACGTCAAAGTTAAAGAATTATTTTGCTGGGCATTTAGCCAAGTGGCATATCAATTCTCTTTCTACAATCGCAAACGCTACGAAAAATTTAAAAGTTTGAAGAATGAATGAAGTTGCTTGTCGTGATGCTTAAAAAATTGCTTGACGTCATTCTTTTGCCATTGAAACAAAGATTTTATTTCATTACACGCTTCTTTTACACGCTTTTTTTTCACGCTTATATTAGATTCACTTGTAACTATGTATGTAAGAAAATCTTGGAATCTTAATTTGACCCAATTTGACACATTTGGTCTTCGATTAGGATGAATTTTTTTTACACACGCTTTGAGTTCTGATGACAATACATGACTACCTAAGAAACATTACAAACCCAATATGGTGGCCTCCCGAAGATGGCGGACTGGCTGTTTGAAACCCACCCATGACATGGATATCAAATACGAAAAAAATAGTCTTGACTTAAATCCAATATTTGTAATTTTTAGTCCGAGCTTAAAGTGTGTTTTTAGTTTTTTAGACTAATTATAGTTATTTTTCAGATCTGTTTGTACTAACTTTCCAACGCCATTCAAAATAACAATAGTTATTTCACCCATCCAATGGGTGTCTGCAGTTTTTCAATTTATAATGGGACCCATATTGAGATTCACGCGGGTGCAGACGTCTTCTTCACTAACAGCAGAGCATGTTCGTTACTTGATTAATAAGTACAAGGTGATTCATTATTTTTCATATTTATTAACTAGCTGACGCCGCACGGTTTCACCCGCGTGGTTCCCGTTCCCGTAGGAATAAGGGTATAATATATAGTCTATAGCCTTCCTCGATAAATGGGCTATCTAACACTGGAAGAATTTTTCAAATCGGACCAGTAGTTCCTGAGATTAGCGCGTTCAACCAAATTAAACAAACTCTTCAGCTTTATAATATTAGTATAGATAGGTTGTATAAATGCGATTGTAAGTTTGTTTTTATGGTTTTACGCCTTAAACTCTACACCGATTAGAAATCCTTTTAAATTACTTTAAGCTCTACAAATACCTAGATAGGTAATATAATGTTTAATTTGTTTAGAATAAAATATTTTTAACAAAAAAAAATTGAACCGACTTCATAATCACAAAAATAAACTAAAAAGCAAAAAATAACATAGTACCTATGTGCTACCTTCTGATCACTTTGAAGGCGGCCACCCTATCGGCAATGACGTACCGCCAAGCGATTTAGCGTTCCGGTACGATGGCGTGTAGAAACCGAAAGGAGTGTGGATTTTCATCCTCCTCCTAACAAGTTAGCCCGCTTCCATCTTAGATTCCACCATCACTTACCATCAGGTTAGATTGTAGTCAAGGGGTAACTTGTACAGAATAATTTAAAAAAACCCAAGAGGATAAAAACTATGTTTGTTGCTTTCTTGCTTAACTGTCAAAGCGAAGCTTGACTTGGTCTGCTAGTATGAGTAAATTATATTGAAAAAGTTGTACATCTGAGGATTGAATAGGGCTTATGGAAATTTAGTATTAAGCTTCGCTTATGCGCTCAAAATGTAAAATACCACTTAACTACTCAAATATCATAAGATTTTTTTATATCCAAGGTATTAAAAAAAACTATTAATTAAATTTATTAATAGTTTATTAATAAATAAACTATGTTTATTTATTATTCAGCCGGAATACACAATAACAAGCCCCACGTTTCTAACGACTCTAATAATGCCCGGTCGAGAAAAGTGTGATTTCACTTCTTTCCAATGGCTCATGGTGGGCGGCAGCAACGTTACTGAAAAGCTTATTGAAGACACAAAGGTTGGTATTGCAATGATATTTTACTAATAGATGCGTCATCTATACATTAAATCTATCTATCTATATCTATACTTATAATAAAACTGATCAAATTCTATACATTAATTCACAATTTGAGATTTTACGTATACCATTTGTAACACCAAACGTTACCTTGGAATAAAGGACTACTATCGCCATCTAGAATCTATACTAATATAATAAAGCTGAAGAGTTTGTTTGTTTGTTTGTTTGTTTGATTGAACGCGCTAATCTCAGGAACTACTGGTCCGATTTGGAAAATTCTTTCTGTGTTAGATAGACCATTTATCGAGGAAGGCTATAGGCTATATATTATCCCCATATTCTTACAGGAACGGGAACCACGCGGGTAAAACCGCGCGGCGTCAGCTAGTTTATAATAAAACTGTACCAAGTACATTTTTACATTCCGCACATTGAAGATATTTTGAAATTTTTTGTGGGGGGCATTAAGTAATCGATACTGAAGCTTAAAATATTGTTTTTCGATTTTTTGTCAGTCTGTCTGTCCGTGTTTTTTTGTTATTCGGGCATAAAACTTCGCTGAAACTACTGAATGAATTCAAATAAATGAAACACACGGAAACCGCAAATTTTCTTTACATACCACAAAGTAACCTTATTTTTTTTACCTTTCATAATAGAAATTGTTAACATAAAGGTACTTAATTTTTACTTATTTAAATTCAGAAACTAATGCCTAAAACCCATGTGCGCATATGCTACGGCATAACAGAGGGAAGCGGTATGATTTTTAACTTCGCGTACGCGCCGGCTGGTTCAGTTGGTTTTCCGACTGGGCATTTTCAGTATAAGGTAAGAAACAAACTGAAAGAAAGAAATGCTAAAGAATCATTTCTGTAAAATACAGGAATGCACAAAGGAACCTCC
Organism: Bicyclus anynana; assembly: GCF_947172395.1. Taxonomy (NCBI): domain Eukaryota; kingdom Metazoa; phylum Arthropoda; class Insecta; order Lepidoptera; family Nymphalidae; genus Bicyclus; species Bicyclus anynana. The sequence continues at coordinate 12,877,884 of NC_069090.1, forward strand.
ACATGGTGTTTGTTGACTTAGAGAAAGCGTATGACAGAGTACTCCGTGAGATTGTATGGTGGGCAATGAATGTGAAGAAAATATATTAGAATAGTGAAAGAAATGTACAGAGAGGCAACCACGAGCATACAGTCAGAAGCTGTTGTTACCGACAAGTTTCATGTGGAGGTGGGTTTGCACCAAGGATCGGCTTTAAGCCCCTATTTGTTTTTTCTCTATTCTGGCATCTTGGTACATGCTGTACGCCGATGATATTGTTCTTGTCGGAGAGAATACTTCTTAAGTATAGCAGACTCGGAAAATGGCAGAAGAAAAGTGTTGGCCTACGAATCAGCTAAACGAAAACTGAATATTTATCCTTACACTTTCGTGACACATCTCAATCCTCCAAAATTGTCATAAATGGTGTGTGATTTTGTCAAGTCGCTTTTTCAAAACGACGACAATGTGAATCGAGGCATGAAAAGTAGACTGAATGCGGTATGGATGACATGGCGACAGGTCTCAGGTGTACTATAAAATGGTTGTAAGACCTGTCGTGCTGTATAGATCAGAATGTTGGGTACCACCCAAGGGGCTCAATAAAGGAGGAATGCATGTGAACGAAATGCGTATAGGTATGTTAAGATAAATCTTTAACATTGCAGAGATGTTTCAAATGAAAGTTTCCAGCACATATTAATGATAACAGTCAATATACACTGAATATGAGACGAAAAATTATTGCCCAGAGCAAATAGAATTAATGAGCTCTTATTGAGATCAACACAATTTTTTCCTTTGATAAGGTCGGGTTTTAGATGCTTAAAGTAATAAACATCAATAGTATAGTGTAATAAAATGTCATTGATAAAAACATAGCTAACGGATCCTACAACGGATGAAGAAATACTTACGCATAATTTAACCGGAGAATTGCGGTTAAAGGGACCCGCTTTGTTCAAGGTATGTAACAACAATCATTACATATACAGGGTGTCCCGTAAATATCACGACATACTTTGCAGAGTGATAGTTGACATCAAGGCTGACTAATTGTATGTAAATGTAAATTGTACGATGTCTGTTCATCTGGGCTAATCTCTGGAACATCTGAACCGATTTTAATAGGAAATCTATCGAAAAATAGTGCAAGTTATTGAGCAAAATAAAGGCTATTTTTTATCCCGGATACTAAAAAGTTCTCGCGGGATTTGTATAGGACTGTATTTTACATTTTTTTTTTATTGCAGTGTTATTACAACAACCCTGTGATGACGAAGGCAACATTCGACGATGACGGCTGGTTCAAGACTGGTGATTTGTTTTACAGAGACGAACACCACAATTACTATTATGTTGACCGCCTCAAATTGCTATTGAAATACAGGAACCATCAGGTAACTTGTCCTTGGGTAATAGAAACACAATAACAAAACTGCATCACACGTTATTAATTTCTCGCATCAAGTTGAATTCTCGATCCTTAATAAGTGATTGCAATCACAAGACAACTGGACACAATAGAGTAACATTGGATAACAATTAACATACTATACCTACGTCGAAATATCCACTTCCTTTTACCTACTAATATTGTATTGAAATAAAGTTTGTGGCGTTACAGTATCTATATATTATTGTATTCTCTTAACTGATTTTGTATTTTTTTTTTACAAAACGCGAACTACATCTTCTTTAATACTAGTTTTTCTAAAGGGAACAACTAAATCGGGAGGAATTTTCATGAAGAACTTTTCAATAGAACAGTAGTCAATCAAAAACTAATGGTGAGATCGATGATAACTAATGAAGTAATAATTATTATAAATTTTATTAAAACGAAAGTAATTTTTAAAGTTAAAGATACTCAAGTAGAGAAATATTATGCTGTAAAAGTAGCAATGGTAAAGCAAGATTCTCGATCGAACTTAGACGCTCTACTACTACTTCTTCATATTACCGACGCTACTGAAGTCGAAGGTACTCAGGCGCCTAACCAAAGGAAGGGTGAGAAAGGGGAGTGGAATTATATTTCACTGGCGCAACTGGGTCTGTGAGACCGCATGTCTCCAGTTAAAGGTTTAATATTTTTCAGGTTTCTCCAGTGGAAATAGAGTCTGTGATAATAAAACACCCGGGGGTGTTAGATGTAGCAGTAACTGGTATACCTGACCCTGAATGCGGGGATCTGCCTGTTGCATTGGTTATACTTGAAGATGGGCACAAGGTTACCGCACAAGAAATTAAGGATTTAGTTAAAGGTGAAGAAAATAATTTAAAAATTAATGTAGAATAAGACTCTCTACCTCTCCATTTTGAACAATTCCAAAATTGACATGTTTTTGCATATAAAATAAAACTTATTTAATTCAAACTTTAAACTAGAATTCAAGACGTTAAACTTCTGATAAATAATAAAAAAAAATACTTCACTGCATCTGGTAAATAATTAACTTAATCGCTTTTTCAACCGGTGGTCGAGTAAGACAGTACGTACTGACAACTTGAAATAAACAAATTATAACCAGATGTGGTACTGTATAAAAGGAAAGAAAATTTCCATATATAAAAATATCTATACCAATATTATAAAGTTGAAGAGTTTGTTTGTTTGTTTGATTGAACGCGCTAAACTCGTGAAAAACTGGTCCGATTTGAAAAATTCTTTTAGTGTTAGATAGCTTATTTATCGAGGAAGGCTATAGGCCATAATATATATTATTATGGCCGTATTCCTACGGAAAACGGTTAAACCGCGCGTCAGGTAGTGTGATATATAGGTAATAATAACAATATATGTGATATAAGCTAATAGTTTATTTAATATTGATTTTAAATATATTAATATTAATTAATATTAGAACAATATAAAGAGAAATGATAAAGCCATTTTACATTTCAGAATCGCTGACTGACACAAAGCAATTGAGAGGTGGAGTATTTTTTTTAAAAGAATTCCCTACGACATCGACGTCGAAGTTGGACAGGGTGAAATTGAAGGAATTAGCGAAGATACTTAGCATAGGACAATAGTTTTAAAAAAATGTTGGTTACGTCATATTTTTTAAAACTATTTTAACAAATTAGATGTGAAGCTGGCATATTTATTATATAATGTACCAATGAACATAATATTATAAGGTTTAAACTAATCAATATTATAAGCTGGTCTTAGTTGATTATATATTGCGGTTGTTATTAATTTGATGTTAATGTTAATAAGTTGTTATTATAGATTAAGTTAGTAAATATACCGGCTGACTCAAAATTGAGATTCTATGTCATCCGATACCTACTGACCACCCTTTGTGGATATCATACAGTAGATAGATGACATTTATCAGTTAATTATATGATTATTTTTATGAGTTGTTAATAAAGACCAAATTAATGACAGCTGGACTACCACAGCTAGGCCAGCTGTCATTAATTCACATCTACATCATCTGTAGTAGGCCTTTAAAATAGATTAATTATTAAAAAAGTTAGATACCTACATTTAGTTTTATTTAGTTAAGTATTAGTATGTTTAGAAACTGTATTATTTAACTAAATATGAATAAAACCACTGAAAGTTGACCGTTGAACAAACTAGTACCTATTCATTATTTTGTGCGTCTACGCTTCGTTTGTTATTTCGAAGTTAACATTTTCGATGCAACTCATTAAGGCCGAGGCCCCATTAGTGCGTTGCGCTGCGTTGCGTCGCGTCATCGCAACGGAACAACGCATTGTATGCCACACCTGTGTTGCGTTGACGCTGCGCCAACGCAACGCAAGAGGGTATGCACGCCGACGCAGCTGCGTCTCAGTTCAGCCTTTGCAATGGATAGATACAAACGTGTTCTTTTGTTGCTTTTATTACGGCACCGCCGAAATAAACGTAGAAATCATAGAAGATTCTGGATATCTCCTTTGATAGCATTAAGAAATAGTGATGGTCAGTTTTTTATGCAGGAATATAGGGAGTTGTTATTAGATGAAAATACATTTTTTAATTTTTTTAGAATGAGTGTGGCCAGCTTTAATAATTTGGTTGAAACCTTAAAACCACATATAAAAAAGCAATATACCAAATTCAGGAACCCTTTAGAACCAATTGAAATGATTGGTATTACATTGAGGTAAGTAATTCAAATATCATAATACTCGTAATGTTAATCAGTTATTAATTTATTATCTTTAAAAACAGTTTAATTTAAGTATTACTATTAGGTAACAAAGCAAAGTTATAATCTTCTTCTTGACTATCATCAGTAAAATTATTAATCGTAGTGTTGGTTGAGTAGGTAGCTTCGAATTCATCTGTTCGATACGATGATGGCGATGGTGACTGGGCATGTTGTCCAGTTTGATATCCGCGTGACTGCAATGGTGTTGCTTGATACTGTTGTCCAGTTTGATATCCGCGTGACTGCAATGGTGTTGCTTGATACTGTTGTCCAGTTTGATATCCGCGTGACTGCCATGTTGTTGATTGAGTCTGTTCCCCGAACCGAATTTCGGTAATGATATTTATAACTTTGCTTTGGAATGTCAAAGTTTGTAATTCCGTAAAGCTGTCCAAAGAAGGCAAAATTCCTTTGAAAAATGATAAGTGGCGGTTTTCTTTCTCTTGCAACGCTTTTAATGCTTGCGCCTCGAAATCATCTATTGCTTGGTTTGATCTCTTACGGCTTGCAGGCACGTAGCGAGAAGGACCTGGGGGTAACGAGGACATTTCTTTTGTAGGAAATGGAGAAGATGATGCTGTGTTTTCATTTCGTTCCGTTTCTTCAGACACCATTTCAAGGCTACTATCAGTTTTATTTTGGGCAACTTTCATCAAAAACAGCAACTGATTGTAATAATGATATTTCTTCAATTGTTTTGCCCCTGATCCAGACGAACTGTTTTCTTTTATTTTTTTTACGTATCGAAAAAAGTTGTCCTTCACGCTTCTCCATTTTTTCACAACCTCGTTACCTGCAAAGAAAGAAAAAAATGTGTAAGTACCTAACTTGTCTACACTGACCAATCTAAATGGGCCACCCTGTTTATTTTTTTGTGTTTCTATTTCAGGTACTTAGGCAGCGGAAATTCGATAAACGACTTGCATTTCAAATTTAAACGTGGAAGAGCAACAATTTCTAGAACTATTTCGTCAGTTTGTCAAGCTATATGGAAATATGTTCGACCACTGTACATAGAAGAGATCACAGTAGAAAAACTACAAAATATTGCATTAGATTTTGATCTCAAAGCTAACTTTCCTCATTGCTTCGGGGCAATTGATGGGAAACATATACGTTTAATAAAACCAGACAAAAGTGGCTCTCTGTTTTATAATTATAAAAAATATTTTTCAATTGTTTTGCTGGCGGTTGTTGACTCAAATTATAAGTTTGTTTTTGTCGACGTGGGTGCATATGGTAAGGAAAGTGATTCTACTATTTTTAGAAATTCGACACTGTACAAGATTTTAATGAGAAATGAATTACCATTGCCTGATCCTCAACCACTTGGAAATGATCATAATAACGAGCCACCCATCCCTTATGTACTCGTCGGTGATGAAGCTTTTGGTTTAAGTAAGCATGTTATGCGCCCATACGGCGGATCCAATCTCAATGTGAAACAAAGAGTTTATAATTATCGCCTTAGCAGAGCACGTAGATACGTGGAATGTGCATTTGGGATCATGGCAAATAAATGGCGCATTTTACATAGGCCAATTGATACGTCATATGATTTAACTATTAATATTGCGAAAGCATGTTGTGTTTTACACAATTTTGTTATACAACACGATGGGTTAAAACAACAAGACAATATGGCAATAAGTAGGTTCTCACAATTGAGACCCCATAGCAATGAAGAATCATTAGCCGAAAATTTTATCAGAGATCAATTTGCTAATTACTTTATGAGTCCAGAAGGGGCTTTACCATGGCAGTTGAAAAAGATATAAATTAACTTATGTATTGAATTTACAAATAATATAATAAATAACAACTCACCAATTTTGTTCTTTTTTTGGTCCTCAAACTCCTCGTAATCTTGAAATATTTTTTTACAAACAGCTACCCATTCATTCGCTTTACGAAATTTATCACTGTAATGTTCGTGTGATTTATCCCATATAATGGGTCTTTCTTGGACCAAGGATATGAGAAAATCTATATCAATATCCTGCTCACTCATGGTAAAATAGAAAATGTCGTTACGCTCGTCTAGCTTTCTCCTCTAGCAGTGCATCACTGTCCGTCGTCGCAGCGGAGCTCCGACAACGCAGCGCATCACCCTCCCTCCCGCTATAGTCTCTTGTCCGTCGATCCGTTGAAACGTCGCGCGCGACGACGCAACGGTCTAATGGGGCATGTCATAAAAAATGTATGGAAAACGACGCAGCGACGACGCTGCGACGACGCAACGCAGCGCAACGCACTAATGGGGCCTCGCTCTAAGAGCGGGGGCACACGATGCGTTGCGGCGGCGGTGCGGCGCCGGAGCGGTGTCGCTGCGTCGTCTTACATACAAATATCTGTGGTATGTCACACGATGCGCTTCGGCGCCGCACCGGACTTGCAACCACCGAGACGTGGCGAGGAGGGGCCAACGCATCGCAATGATTTCACCGTATCAGCGGGCATCTAACGCATTTGCTTGATTTGACTAGTCCAGCGTTTTTACGAACAACGTATCTTCGAGATAAGAGTTTATTAGTTACTTTCTAGTACTCATTCATTTTATTTATTTGTTAGATAACATCTGACGTCAACCGGATGTGGGTTTTTAACTCAATCTCGGAAGCGCCCGGACTGTAACACTGAAGCCAAAATACTTCCAGAACAGCATTCTAGGCCGAGGTCCTCGTTTCACCCATCTCTTCCGCTTCTGCCTTCGGGCCTCATTCGAGGATGCTTCTGGTGACGCTGCTGAGGCCTCATTACGGAGCCTACGGCCCTTCAAAAATGAAATAACAAATTAAAACCCAGCGTTTCTGTTCAAACAAACAGTGTTTCTTCGAGGGACGTATTTATTAATAAGTTTCTAGTACTCTTTTCCACTAATGTGATCTTCACACAATTCACACATTATGGTAAGGCCAACAATATCCACATCTTTATCAAAGTGCTAATATGTATATTACCTTGAGAAGTTTAACTGGTTTACTGTGATGCAAATATAAAGCATACTGTGTTAAGCCCATTTATTATAATGTTTTTCCCAATTTTTATCAGAAGACTAGCTGACGCCGCGCGGTTTCACTCACGTGGTTCCCGTTCCTGTATAATTACAGGGATAATATATAGCCTTCCTCGATACATGGGCTATCTAACAACGAAAGAAATTTTCAAATCGGACCAGTAGTTCTTAAGATTAGCGAGTTCAAGCAAACAAACAAACAAACTCTTTAGCTTTATAATATTAGTACAGATAAAACATGCAGTACATTCCTAGCCAATTCTCCCCAGACAACTCATAAAACAGTTATCACTATGTGCCCTGGACTTTGTATCGTAAAAGATTCAATGTGGCCATTCTCTCGTGGCCGTTCGCCTCGCCTGATTACACTTTTCGTAACGCAATCACATGCTTACTCCCCAAGTCAAGCGTGTGTAAAGTTTTACTTCAAAAAAATTGTTTTATGGGGAGGCTTGACTGGCGTTCGATCAACGTACCTTCGGAACCAAATAAGTACCTAATATTAGAAATAATAATAACAGCATCTTATCATCACGCCTTAAACTACTGTAACTATGCCTAATCAAAATTATAAATACTAAGGTACATAATGATACTTCAAAGATAAGAAAAATCCACAGCTCCATTATAAAGGTTCGTCACAGTATCATCATATTACTAAAATTAAGATAAAGTCAATAAAAGCTATTTATTTTATTGCCGCAAGTTAGATTTTATTGTTCTTTATAAAATACAATAAATAGTTTGACTGATCACGTTTACGTATGAGTACAATTAAATATTTGGTAACTTAAATTGTACAAAAGACATTTCGTAAACATGAGTTAATACAGTTATATAATAACGTGCCACCAAAACATTTCCATATCCTACTAATATTATAAACGCGAAAGTTTGTATGAATGTTTGTTTGGGTGTTTGTTACTGTTTAACGCCGCAACCAATGAACCGATTTGGCTGAAATAGATTTTACCCTGGATTTACACATAGGCACTTTTCATCCCGGAAAAATCATGTTCCATTCAAGGTTTATAGGTAGTAGACGTCCGCTAAGAATGGATTTTGCGACAGGGCCGGATTATGAAGGTTAAAGGGCGGACGAAGTCGCGGGCGTCCACTGGTAAGTTAGAAATAAAAGATACGGCCTACGCCTTCGTAGGAATAGGTATAATTGTATTGTACTTATAGGCAATGATAGTTTTATACTATAGATCGGTTACGTCCCTACAAAATCACTGCAAAAAGTAATCTGAATAATCACAACATTGAGCGCTCACATGCGCAACTTGGTTACCGATTGTTTGCATGTTAATATTTCCAAGTGTGACAAAAATTTAAATATGAAGTAAAATCGAAAAAAAATATTTGTTTAGTACATTTAGTTCTTCTTCGCATTGATATCAAAATATGTAACAAATAATGAAAGTCGAAGTTGAGAATCGTCTATAGCGGAATGGCCCTATGAATTTCCTCTTTTGAGCGCCTCATTTTTTATGCGCTCGTAACGCATCTGATCATCTGATGAATATCATTGCTTATAGGTATATGGTCTATGGTATCTACAATTATTGTATGTTCGTGATTTTGTACAAAAATACCTCGGAATTTAATAGGGTTTTTATTAAAACTTCATGTGTTCTTAATTAATTATATTGTGTATTCTTGAACATGAACTAACGATAATTACAAAAGGTACTTTAACTTCAAAGTTTTCGTCACTCTAGTGAGATACTTATCTTCTGAATTCGAGTATTTGAACAAATTAAAATTATTGGCAATCTAATCTATAAAGATATTACATAATTCCACTGATAAGCATATTGTGTAATATTATGTTTAGGGTTGACACATTTTAATAAAAAAATGAAGTACATTTATAGACATAAAAATTATATTTAATATTAGGTTATCAAATGTATAAAAAAAACATCTTTCAGACAGTATTTATGTTTGTAAATAAAGTAGCAAGTAATTAATATCATCATTATTATCATCATATCAGCCGATGGACGTCTACTGCAGGGCAAAGGCATTTTGTAGAGACTTCCAAACATCACGATCCTGAGCCGCCTTCATCCAACGAATCCCTGCGACTCGCTTAATGTCGTAAGTCCACCAAGTGGCCCAAGACTGCGCTTACTAGTGCGGGGTGCACTAATACCTATATCAATGTGATCGCTAATTGGATCAGGACAGAACACCATTTATATGCAAATGCACTATGCAAATGTACCCAAACCTAAGTACTTACGAAAACTTCATAACAAAGTGTAGGCGACAACCCTAATTACGTCAACTATCAATTAACAGCCTACCTACTAAATAGCAGTGTTTAAGCTAATGCCCGTATAATTGCAAAATCTATAAAATGAGTTATCACAATCATTCGGTCAGCCACTGAAGATCAAGTAATCGCATGATGCACATCGCGATCAACACGCGTTGAGTTTTATCGGCTGTCAAGCCTGTCAAGTTGCAGGCATGTGAGATTACTTGACCGTCAGTGGCTGACATTATCAGGTAATTTAAATAGACCACTACAGGACCAAGTCTTCCTCCTTATAAGATATGGAGCACGCTGCTCCATTGCTGATTTACGATTCAGACGATGACATGACGACCGACAATGCTTCCCGGGCAACACAATCACAAGCAACACAGCGTCTTCGCCGGCGAAGACGAGGTCCCCGATATCTAACGTCACCCGGACGTGGGTTTTCTAACTCACGATCTCAGGGGCGTCCGGACTGATTCACTCAGATCACGGTTACACCCTCCCGAATGGCCCTCTAAGCCGAGGTCTCATAGGAGACGCCCTTAGAGAGTCATTCCGTCCTCTATCTTTATTTCAACCTTCGGGTCTTATCAGGCGATGCTTCCGCGCTCGCACAAATCCCCCGGTGACGCCGTAGTGGTCCCACATGGAGCCATCGGCACTTACTCAACACGTAAAAAAATCCATTGCTGATTTGAGGGCTTATCTATCTTTAGCTTAACGACCACTATCTGCTGTTAATGATAATGACAAGGGTCCGACGGCTAACACTACCAACTACCCAACTTTGGACATACTTGAGACTACTTTCATTGACGAAAGAATAACTCGCTCCATAACTTGCTAATTCTGTTCTTAATAATTTACGTCTTTGTTACAGATTTACATTTTAACTCCCAGCATTAGTGCTACAATATTATCACATTAACGTAGATTTGCAAATGACAAACAATTGACAAGTTATTTATATAGATAAATAATATGCGTTAACGAGAGAGCAAGTCATAATATTGACATATATAGTACGAGAACCGGCATAATAAATATATACCCTCTTCTATTATTTAATTGGGATAAGAAGTAAATGATTGAAAATATTCACATTGACACATTGCACATGTGTTGCCTGATTATATTGCAGTATATTATTATTATTAAATATAAAATAGTATTAAATGCCAAATTATAATATTATTATTATTTAATTTATTTAATCTCCCTCCCTCATTGCTTAATTTAAAAAAAAATCTTACACTAGTTAATATAATATACCCAAAAGAATTGAAAACATAAGGGTTGCCTGTTGTTGGGTTGGTATTGATTTTCACGCAGACGAAATCGCGTGCGTCCGCTAGTAAAAAACCTTGTATTTATTTAAAGTGCGAGTCCGACTCGCACTTGTTTATTTTTATTATTATTTTGTGAGATGTAATAATCAGATACTGATGTCATATCGAAATAGTATTTCCTTGAATTTTATCAAATCTTATCTGAAGATATGATACAATGTTGCTTTATAAGTAATCGATGTAGTAAAATCCAGTTTTGAGGGCGCGTACGAGTATCTACTTTCTAGAATGTGTAGATGTAATATTAATACTTCTTACATAATACAAAATCTCAGATTATGAGTCTCGTTAGGAGGAGGATGAAAATCCTCACCCCTTTCGGTTTCTACACGACATCGTAACGCTTAATCGCTTGACGGTACGTCTTTGCCGGTAACTAGCCAGACCTAGACCAATTAAGAAAACCTCAATCGGCCCAGCCGCAACATGATTTTTAGCCCCCTACGCAAGAGGGGTGTTATAAGTTTGATGTGTCTGTGTGACTGTCAGTCTGTCTTTCTGTCTGTGGCACCATAACTCCGAACGGTTGAAGCGATGTTAATTTAGTTTTTCTTTTGTATTAAAGGTAAGTGGCTCAAGTATGCCTCTCTGACAGAGAGTTACATATTTGTACCTTTTGCCGTGGAGATACTTGGGCAATGGAGTCGCAGTGCCAAAAAAAATTACCAAATCATTTCACCGCGCCTCGACTGGTGACAGAAGGGCTACCTCATTTTTTGCGCAAAGGATCAGCCTGGTTATCCAACGCGGAAATGCAGCCAGTACTCTTACCACCATTCCTCCTCCTCAATCCATCATGTGGGCATGATTTGTGTAGTTATTAGGATGAGTTAACTTAAGTTCCTTATTGTAATCTTTCTCAATAAAAAAATAACCGAATATCTGCAAATATACTCGAGTGAGATTCATGACTTGATCGAGAGTGTACTTAAAAGATTTTGTATGAAAAATGTAGGTATTTGGCCGCAATTTAACATTATCAATCATTTATTTTTTAGCACTAATGAATAACAGATGAGGGTATATATTTCTAATGCCGGATCTTAGACTAATGCCGATATACCTACTTAATACCTACATCAAATATTATATAATATCTGGGTGACACTATGCGTTGGTTTACGAGCAAATTGGTTTAATCCGCGATACATGAGCAGACAGTCTTGTTTATTCAGTGTGGTTAATCTATGTGTTTTCGGATCTCGAGGTACTGGGTTCGACTCCTGTATGAGATCCTGAACAAGTTAAATTCACAGTCCGGAGAGGGGAAGTTGGTGGTATTGGTATCGGCACCCCAAACCTCGGAGAGCACGGTAAGCCACCGGTACCGGTCATTATATTTAACATCTAATGGTGGTCGTTAATGAATTTAACATCCCGTAACCCCGCCAACCCGCATTGGGTAAGCGGTGTGGGTTTAAGCTCCATATCCCCTCTCCTATATGGAAGGAGGCCTGTGACACTATAGCTTGGCAAATTCATTCGTAACACTCCCGATGATCCGCGCGGGCCGGGGGGCGTGTAGCGATTAATGAAAAACCCACGACTGATGCACCTCACTTCCCCGTACGCACGATTTCACACTCCCGCAGCCTTTCCCCCTGTCGTTCGCATATCACGGGAGTGTCATCAACAAATTTGCCAGACTATAACATGCGACGTACGAGATAATCTCGTGGAAAGAAATAAAGAGAATTCAACCAATGGTGGTGCAACCGGGAATAACTCTATCTCTTTCATTGCGTTGGGACAATAAAGATGGGACTAGGATAGCTTCACCGACGACATTTTGTATACTTTCTCTTCACTGGTCGCATGTTAGCGTCATTGACCTTGTAAGCCAATGATATTTTATACTATAGATATTTGTAACAACAAAAGGTAACTGCTGTAAATCGTTGACGAGTTCCATCGTCAGTGTTTCGGCTCCATCATCAGACCAACTCCAGACCTTCATAAAATTGTAGTGGTTTAAAATACCTAATGAAAACCCTAACAAACGTACGTCTCTACAATTTTCGAAAGTTCCCCACAATTTCTCCAGGCTGCCATCATCAGATCCTGACATGAAAAAAATGGGACCACCCTTCCAAACAAAAGAAGAATTAAAAAAAAACATACATGCATCCGAACGTAGAACCTCCTCCTTTTTGGAAGTCAGTTAGAAACAATTATTTCGTAACGTATAAGTTACGTAGCTATAAAAATAAAATACAACATTACAAAACAACACATCGAAACATTGATACAAACATTATTTAAAGTACGTTCAAACTAACCTAAAAATAAATCATAAGATATTTCCATAATGAACTCGTTTATCTACCCACTTAAACTATACGATCTGTGGTTAAAATATTATCTATACTAATATTATAAAGCTAACGAGTTTGTTTGTTTGTTTGTTTGTTTGTTTGTTTGTTTGTTTGATTGAACGCGCTAATCTCAGGAACTACTGGTTCGATTTGAAAAATTCTTTCAGTGTTAGATAGCCCATTTATCGAGGAAGGCTATAGGCTATATATTATGCCCGTATTCCTACGGGAACGGGAACCACGCGAGTGAAACCGCGCGGCGTCAGCTAGTAATTTAATACAAATTCCGTGCGTTGTCAACAACAAATAGCAAACATTCTTATTGGATAGATAAAATTGTTAAAACCAACAGAGGCGAATTCAAACAATGATAAAAATATTTTTTTTTACATTACATAATATTAATGTACAATTATCAAGTTTGTGTCAAGTCATGCAAAATGGTTTTATTAATTACTAGTAGGCGCCGCGCGGTTTCACCTGCGTGGTTCCTGTTCTGTAGGAATACAGGGATAAATTATAGCCTATAGCCTTCCTCGATAAATGGGCTATGTAACAATTAAATATTTTTTCAAATCGGACCAGTAGTTCTTGAGATTAGCGCGTTCAAACAAACAAACAAACTCTTCAGCTTTATAATATTAGTACAGTACAGATTAGTGGGCGACTTTGATCTCGTGAAATTTAGCACACATCCCGCAGAAACCATGGATATTTTCGGGGTAAAAAGTAGCTTAGGTACATTAGTTGCTCAATAACCTCTTCTATGTTTCAGTGAAAGTCTTATTAAAATCCGTTCAGCTCTTCCAAAGATTATCCCGGACAAACAGACAGACACGACGATATGTTTGTGTATTGGTATCGTGTAAATATTGATAAACTAATGTTAGATTTTTAATTATTTAATAATTATAAATACATAAGATAACATATAAAAACTCCTTCTACCAGATAAATATTTTAATCTGTACCTACTGTTTATTAATGATTATGGTTTTATTCTGAGGTTTGGTTGGGTAATTGTTGTCTAGGAAAAGAATGATGACATGTTATGTGGTGATAACTTAAATTTAACTAATGTATTAACCATCTAATAAAGTAACGATTTGTTGAAATTTTAAATTTGTGGAAGTAAGAATGAGTAATAAGATATTTGGAAATACAGTTTAATCATTTCAGCTTGTGTTTTTTTAACTCAATTTTCACACTAATAAGTATGCTACGCTCTTGGGCCTACATAGGAATTAATTAAATAACATTTTGAAATAATGAATATATATATATATATATATATATATTATTTTGACAACGGTATCCTAAGAACGAAAAAACCTGATAACGTTTTACACCAAACAACGCGGGTTTCTGAGGATAAGAGCTGATTAGTTTCCGAAATACAATCAATCGGTACAGCTGTTCATAAATTATTAAAAAATCTTTGTGATTTTTTTTTAATTTATGAATTTTTGTTGTGTGGAAAAAAAAGTGGGAAGCAGGAAATTCAAGTGAACATCTGGTACCTAAAAGTATTCATATATAAACAATGTTTTAATTATCATGTATTCGTATCAAATATTAAGCACTAAAGCAAATTAATTTTATTTAGTGTACAATACTAACTGTCATAGTAGAAGATTCGTATTAAAAAGTACCTTCACCCATCCTTTTATTGGATGAAAATTGTTTTATATTAAATTTAGTACTTATGTTAAAATAGTACTTTGTTATAAAAGGGGCTAAAAGACCCATTTATACCTACGTATTTTTAGGGCACGAGCCGTAAGGCGAGGGCCGCTAAATAGAAACCGAGTTTATAATAGGTTTAGCCCCACGTGTTACTTTACACTACGATTGCGAGAAAATAAATTAATTCAGTACAGAATTCAATGTTAAAATTCTTTTTGCAGACGCTCAACTCAGAACTCAATAAAAATAAAATTAATAAAAAATACGCATTCCACAGACAAAAACGCTGCATTTCGTTCCAATTTCAATTTTTTATCAAACAATCAGGGCCTTACTTATGTACCTACTCGTACCCAACCTATGATGATTATATTGACGAATAAAACCATCTTTTTTATAAAGGTCATTATTTTAATATTAAACTATTTACGAATGAAACCTTTTTCGTTTTAAAGTAGGTACTCGTAACAAAAATAAAAAAGAATCAATCCTACCTACCTTTTTTTCTTCTAACATCATTGTCAACAAGGTTGAAGATAGTTTCTAATAGGTATGGCTCTTAGACTATCACTAAATCATTCTTTATCAGACCGGTATTACGATGTTTCTATTAATATGTATACCATAACATACACGCAATGAACGCGAGATATTTGCGGCCTTCAAACTTACTAAGAAATTACTTCGTAGACAGTCGTGTACAGCAAAGTACGATCATAAAGCTCATTACTGGTGAACAAATAAGACGTAAATTATAATCGTAATACAAAATTAAGTGACATTTTATTTTATGTGATAATCGAAAACGTAAGTAGGTACTTACCTATTAGATAATATACCATAGTTAATATTTGGCATATTACGTAATTTTTTTCAAATCAAACTCTAAATGCCCGCAGTTTTGCTTTTATAATGTAGATCAGTTAATCTGTTACTTTTTATTGGGAACAAACAATACATTTTCTGGATGATCGATTCGTATTCGATATAGGTATCGTTAATTTTATATATCCAAAATTCGTGAAATCGTAAATAAACGATTTTACGTTTTATAATATTATTTTTTCAACTAACAATAGTTTCGATTTTTATAAAAACAGAATAACAAACCTAGTTATTTTTTTATGATTAAAACAGACGCATTTATAATTATTTTCATTAACTAAAAATATTAACTTAATTACCTACTTAAAAAACTTTCATAAAAAAAGGAAATGTAAAATTATAACTAAAGATTTAGACCTCGTAGTCGGATGAATTCCACCCCAATCGATGTTCATTGGTAAAATGCTCAGAAGACTGGCAGTATTGACACATTGAAAGGCAATCTCCAACCTAAAGGAGATCATTCACGCTCCATACATTTCTGGGCTCTTTTTTGAAAGTGACGGTCAACAAAAAAAAAATAGCACGACTCGTTAGAATTAGCCATTTGGAGCAATAGCTAATATGGCATAGAAGTTGTAGGAGGGCTCTGAACCAAGTTATACAGGTTCGACGATTCGTTATTTCCATACATTTTGTCGATTTTCAAAAGTGCCCACCAAGAAAAAAAACTGATACGTTAGAACTGCCCATTTGGAGCAATAGTTAGTATGGCACAAAGATTGTATTTCTAGTTTTTTTTTCTTAGCGGGCACTTTTAAAAGTTGACAAAATGTATGGAAATAACGAATCATCGAACCTGTATAATTTAAAAGATCGGACTAACTTACCTAGTGACGTCCGATCCCCAATTGTGTGAAGTGATCTCGTACTCACTTTTGTACTATGTAGATGTTCAAAGAAAGAAAGTTGTGTTGGTTGAATAAACAGTGAAAATGTTCAACAATACATTTTATAGGACATAGTCCTATTTATAATCACATACTTATATAACATGATCAGTCTTTAAGTACATATTATTTCGTTGTATTAATATCAAAATAATAAATTTATTATCATAATAAACAAAATAATTATATTATAATATAATATTGTCATCGTTTATGTTTATGTTATCTAAGCATAAAGACAACGTTTGCACTCGATGTGCAGTAACAAGATCCAGAAGAGTTACTAGTTTCTTAGTAAGCTATTATTTACTTATGTATTTCGTTGAGAAATAAAGTAAAATAATCTTTAAATTATATCAGGGCTCCAAACATTTACTCAAAAACAAAAAATACCTATATCAAATCAAACATTTGATATAGGTATCGTTAATTTTATATATCCAAAATTCGTGAAATTGTAAACAAACGATTTTACGTTTTATAATATTTTTTTTCAACTAACAATAGTTTCGATTTTTATAAAAACAAAACAAAATAACATACCTAGTTATTTTTTTATGATTAAAACAGACGCATTTATAACCATATTTAGGCTTTTTTGGTGATCTATAAATTCCCCTGAAGAATCTTACCACTCTCTCATCAGTCCCTATTTGGGTTCCTCAAACCAGACCACCCTCATATTTAGTCCTAGTCGAAAGTGAACTCAGCATATTCTCCAATGAGGGCGATGGTATTTTCCGCTTTATGAACACTTCCTCAATAATATGGTTGCTATTTTTAAGGGTTATAATATAATATACCCTACAATAGAGTTGCTGGAAGGAAACAATATCAAGTCACGACAGGGATACAATAGAACGGGTTGAGATTCTATCATAGAATTAAAAAAAAAGAGGATACCAAGGTTGAGGAGGTCAGCAAGGGACAATTACAATATCAATGGCATTCTCATTTTTATTTTTTGTAACATTTAACTTATGAGTGAAAACTCCATGCCATTTTAAAGTGAAGGCATTATGATCTGAATACCAAGACACATAATTTGGACATTTAGCATTAAAAATTTTTTGCAGCCTCGAGATGTCCCAACTTGTCTACTATTTTCTGGAAAGCCTTGTCATTCAGGCTTCATTCAATTTCGGAAAACTGAACGTCTTGTTTCTTAATATATGCACACAGCCAAAGATCTCTTTCCTCGCACTATTGCCATAAAGCCCTTGCCAGCTTATTGAGATGAGGAAATTGGGTACCACCCCTCCTCAGTGGCGTGCATAAGGTTGTCGATCAGGATATGCACTATTAATAAAATTAAGCAAACTGAAAAAACCTGTATTTAATAAGCACTAAGAAGACAACTCTTAGGGTATGCAGTACTATGCATATATGAAGTGCAATCCACTGCCTCCTATCGACATAGGCGATGTCTGTTATATTATCGATCCTTAGCAATATTTCAGTGCTTTAAACAATTATATTTTTAAGACCTATGAATGCTGCTAATAGCTCAAAGTAATTTATATGAAAAAGTTTTTCATCACTAGTCCAATGTCTATGATTTCTAATATTATTGCAAACTAGTCCTTAGCCTGTCCTGAGAAAATTCTAACTCTATTTTACTTTATAGTACAAGAGTCTGCCTGAATGTGAAGACACCACCATTCTAAATCTAGTAAGAGTTCTCTTGATAAGTGTAAAGTAATGTTATACTTTGCATTATTAACTTGAAATGCACTCGTTTTGTAATTTTACAAAGTTTTTTATAAAGCCATCCATATTCTATGGCTGGGCATGCTACGAGCTGGCCTTATAATTTAGCAAGATCTATGATTTTACAATTTCATTTTAGATTTTTCTTTATTAATAGACTTGCTAATAGATTCCCTTCTCTTTTGAGGTACAGAAATTTGGTGGTACTGGTTTTAAAATACTTTTATCAGTTTTCTACTATATAAAAATAAGTCGGGTTTTCCTTCCTGAAGCTATAACTCCAGAACGCATGAACCGATTTCCACGGTTTTGCATTCGTTGGAACGGTTTCGGGCTCCGTGATGTTTATAGCAAAGAAAATTCAGGAAAAGGTAGGGGTAGGGTAGGGTTAGTTGAAAGTTTACATCGAGTTTCACGCGGACGAAGTCGCGGGCGTCCGCTAGTAAATTATAAAACACAGGTCTTTCAAAAATGTCAAGTTGGTTGACACATTCTGTAAGCACTTTTCATAGCTATCAGCAAAGCAGAGAATATCTCTTAGTAATAATAACGGACTGTGACCTCAGCTGGAACATAACAGGTTTTATTATCTTTGTGAAGACATACAGTGATGTCCTATTTTAGTTATAGTGTTACACTAAGCCAAATGTAAGACAGGTAAATTCACACAAAATGTTAAGTCAACAGTGGCATAAAACATCTTGGTGTAATAAGTTGTGCTGGCTGTTCTCAAAGTGAATTGTGTTAATAAACTTATTAAACTTCTTGAGATTAGGTATAAATGTCCAAGTTTCATCAGACGTTGGGTGCAGAAAATATGCTGGATAAAGACCATTCGTTGACAAACAAACTTTTATAGCTCCTAGTTTTAATAACGTATCAATTTCTACTATTATCATTTCGGTCTCTCTAGGAGTGAATGAATGGTTTTTTGGAACATAGTCCATTAGTGGATATTCAAAAAATAGTATTTTGTATCTTACAAACCACCTACATAAGGTAGGATTAAACAAAAATGGACCAGCTATTGGTGAAATACTGCAAACTGCCAGTATGTACCTAGACGTTGAGCCTGACGACGTAGACGCTGTTTCCTCACCCGGCTTGGTACTGCTCTCGCTGTCCGGTATGTCTGCTGCCTCAACTTCAGTTTCTGCCCAGTCGGACGCGGCAACTGGGATCGTTGTGGGCCCCTGGAGTTTAGATTGCTAATCTTGTATTCTTTAGCTCCTCTGCAGCCTTTTTATGGCTTGACTTTATCTTGCAGTTTGTTTCCAAAAAGGTATACCAAAACAGGTCTTTGATATCCTTGTACAATTCTGGAAGTATGAGGCTCATACGTGTCTCAGTGTTATCGTGATAAAGTTGACATAAAAGTCTCGTTATTATCCAAAGATGGTATCACAACACTTAGTACTTTGCCAACAGCTGAGATTGCTGTGGCTAAGAGTAACTGCTGGTCAGCTATACATTTATCGCGTTTAGCTTCGGAGGCACAAATAAACTGCAATTTTTAGGCGGGTCATATTGTCTCATTAGGGCCACTTTGGTGTCTTTTGTAAGACCATTTTTCAAGATTGCAGTCCAACTATTTGCCAAGCCCTCATGCAGCTCAACTCTGTTTCACTCTCTGCTCGAACCTTCTTTACCCAGGAGCCCCTCAATGGCTGCTGGCAAAGAAGTCACGGCTGTACCCTCTGTTGCTTCGTCTGCAGGAACTGCTTTATCTGCCTGCCCCCTCCCTCTCCATTTTCAGCTTGATCCTCACTGCTATTGAAGGATGCGGAGGGGAGAGAAGACGAGTGGCGGTAGCAGCGTAGACTTCTACGGCTTCTGACGAGGGCACTTTGGATCAGGGGAATAGTGAATTTCACTAGAAGATTCCTCCTCACTTAAATACTTGACATGCTGTGTGAAAAATTCTACGACTAATTTCTCGTGAAAGTTTAAACAGTAAACAGTCAACACCATGAGACCTTACGTTCGTCATATCGCGAGACGGACAACATAATATACCACTGGCTAACCTCTCGTAAGAGCTCTAAGAATAAACAATCAACACCTTATGAGAGCGTACGTTAGTGATATTGCGTGATGGACAACATAATATACTACTGGCTAATTTTTATAAAAAAATAACAATAAAAGCAATAAAATAATTTTAAAATCGAAAATAGAAATACAGCAATCAATCACAGCGCAATCGCACAAAAAAGCACAATGACATTGACAGGTGACCAGCAAAGATGGCGGATTGTCAGACCACAGACAACGGTGATTGACAGCTTAAAAATAGTATTAATATCTTTTTAATAGTCTTTGCTTTAAATATTGTGACAGTACAAAAGTGAGGACGAGATCACGGAACACAATTTGGTTCAGAGCCACCTGACAACTTTTATGCCATATTAGCTATTACTTCAAACGATTAGTTTTAACGATTCGTGCCATTTTTTTTCGTTGGCCGGCACTTTCAAAAAGGGCCCAAAATGAAAGATCTCCTTTAGGTCACGGGAGACATCGATTAATCACTTTGCGATTTCTTTAAAAAGAAAGCGAGTACTCGGATCCCACGGACTTAGCGTTTCGACCGCAAACGGCTCAAATACGCAATCACCGGCGAGATTGCTGTATTTGCGTCGCTTGAGGGTATCTGCTGACAGACCATCATTTGTGATATTGGATCTTTCAGGAATATTAAAAAAATAGAAAAAATGACGCACTGGAATCACAGATCGGATGCTGTGCACTGGTACATGCAAGAGATATCGTCGAGAGTGGTCGCCGAATCAGGCATACCTGGAGATAGGTACCACTTGGGCAAGCTAACGCTGAGAGGTCTTAGAGATGCTCCAGACTATATTTTACAGGTGCGATATTTAATACGTTCACAGCGGCATAAATCTTTGTATACTCACCATTCAGGGGGCTATTTAGACCCCTTAAGCGCACTAAATATTTCAGTCGAGTCTCTCTGGTCCTGTCTTTGCCACAGGTTTGGGAGCGACATACTGGACTTATATTATTTCTCGGTTTAAATATTGGATAGAAGCAGGCGTTACTTTGCGGAAGTTGGTCATGTATATATTATAATTTATTTATTTTGCTATAATCCGCGAAAAGCCGACGAACCCATGCAACAACGTCACCCAGGTCCGACAAAATACTCTCGACGTAAGTTTCAATTGCACGTTGTAGAGTCAACATCTCCTGAGGATGCTCCGGTTTTGGGGTGAAACGTACTCAGAGAGTATTTTGTCGAACCTGGGTGACGTTATCGCATGGGTTCGTCGGATCGGCATTATTTTTATGCTGTCAAGTATTTGATTTTTCCGAACAACTTAGGCGGTTCTAAATTGCAAACAAAGACAAAAATTAGGTACGAACAATAGCTATGTTAGTATTTTAGCATAGAAACACTTTATTAACTGAGAATATTTCGAATATTTTGTGGGTGGTAAACTATTAATTTTAATAAAAACAATATTCTAGGTTGACGGGGCGACAGGAGAGACCGAAAACTTTGCATCGGCATTAAAGAGATCCGTACAATGTGCCAATGCATTCAGAAAACTTGGATACCACCATGAAGATGTAGTGCTTCTAATGGGACCAAATCATATTCACCTGACAATACCGATGTATGCGGCGTTCTATCTGGGAATGAGTGTAGCTGGCATTGACATGACGCTGGGAGTTAGTAAGTAATTTCTGTACGATTAATAATATAATCATAAAACTGAAAATTTTGAAAAACTGAACAATTCATTTCAGTTTTTCAAAATTTTTAATTTCATGAAATTATTATTTACACTCTCGATCAAGTCATCAATATTATCTTTAATTTGAGACCCCACTCGAGTATATTTGCAGATATTCGGTTATTTTTTAATTGAGAAAGATTACAATAAGGAACTTAAGCTAACTCATCCTAATAACTATACAAATCATGCCCACGTTGAATGGTACCAAGAATACTGGCTGCATTTCCGCGTTGGATAACCAGGCTGATCCTTTGCGCAATAATGAGCCAGCCCTTCTGTCACCAGTCGAGGCAACTACTGAAATGGTTCGGTAAATTTTTTTGGCACTGCGACTCCATGGCCCAAGGATCTCCATGGCAAAAGGTACAAATATGTAACTCTCTGTCAGAGAGGCATACTTGAGCCACTTACCTTTAATACAAAAGAAAAACTAAATTAAACATCGCTTCCTTTAATACAAAAGAAAAAAAATTAAACATCGCTTCATCCGTTCGGAGCTATGGTGCCACAGACAGAAAGACAGACTGACAGTCACACAGACACGTCAAACTTATAACGCCCCTCTTTTTGCATAGGGAACTAAAAATCAAGTTGCGGCTGGGCCGATTGAGGTTTTCTTAATTGGTCTAGGTCTGGCTAGTTACCGGCAAAGACGTACCGTCAAGCGATTAAGCGTTACGATGTCGTGTAGAAACCGAAAGGGATGAGGATTTTCATCCTACTCCTAACGAGACTCTTTATCTGAGATTTTGTATTATGTAAGAAGTATTAATATTACATCTACACATTCTAGAAAGTAGATACTCGTACGCGCCCTCAAAACTGGATTTAACTACATCGATTACTTATAAAGCAACATTGTATCGTATCTTGAGATAAGATTTGATAAAATTCAAGGAAATACAATTTTGATATGACAGTATCTGATTATTACAACTCACAAAATAATAATAAAAATAAACAAGTGCGAGTCGGACTCGCACTTTAAATAAATACTATATTTTTTACTAGTGGACGCACGCGATTTCGTCCGCGTGAAAATCGATGTAAACTTTTAACCCCTATTCTATTTATATTTTCGCATGTTTCTTATCTAATATTAAATAGTCCACTAATTGTTTCACAAAAATATAACTCAAAACATGAACCAATTATATTTAAAAAAACCTTCAACCCATTTTATCCCGTTATACCCTAGGGGTAGAATTTTGAAAAATCATGAATGACAATATTTTTAGTATTAGTACACATACCCATATCTCTACAAATGTAACTTGAAAAATAAAGGACTTTCCACACAAACTTTCAACCCCTATTTTACCCCCTTTTGATTTAATTTTCGCAAAAAAAAGTATTTTATAACCTTCTACGTATTATGAACTGGAATCGCACTACGTTTCATTTAAATCCAATCAATAGCTTTAGCGTGATTTCCGGTCAATAAAAATACAGCCAGACAGACAGACATACAAAAAAAATTTTAGAATTTAAACTATCGTGAGTGTTATTCATAACACGGCTAAAACTCACGTGATATTACGTCGGAGTATGCCCGACTAGTTTCGAACCCATACGGGGCCCTTAGTCATGAGCTGGTTCTTGCACGATCCAAACTGCGAAGCGGCTGCGCGACGCGCTGCTGCACGCATTGCGCGCGCGGAGAGGGGTTGAGTGGTGGGGAGTGAAGGTTCCGTTACACTCTCCGACGGTTCATTAATGTCATCTTCATTAGACTCGTCTTCTTGTAAGCAAACCGAACTAATGCTATCTTGTTCCAAGTTTGTTGTATGTGACAATGAAAGAAATAGCGGTTTCCACGCTGTGGGCAGCATCCATCCATGATCCCGATTAAAATTCGGGTGACGACTAATTTCTATCGCTTCACGTATCTTACGAGGTACTAGAAAAAAAAATTGGCATCAGTATCGATAATGTAATTTCCTCCAATAAAAAAATCAAAATATCTTTAATGTACAGTATTCGACCTGTTACAGTTTTATTATAAGTACAGATGATTTATCCAAAACCACATAGGCTAACCTGGCTAAGCTGGGCTGAAGAGGCTTAGATCCTACTAAAATATTCTGTTCTTCTATAGATGAACTTCGCGATACCTTCAAATTCAACGCACCGAAAGTGATATTTTGCCAAAGCGAACGAGCAAACGACGTGGTTGAAGCATTGCAAGGTCTCAACATTAAACCGCAAATTGTAACATTTGACCAGGGAAATGGATTCCTCAGTTTTTCAGAATTATTAGAGAAATATGGCAGCGAGACGTCTGTTGAAAATTTTAGGTATGTTACATACATAATATCATTGACAACCTATAATCGTTTAATGTTGAGCTCTCTGAATAAGAGGGGTTAGGCTAATAGTCCACCACGCTAGATGCGAATTAACAGACTTTACACACGTAGAGAAGTAAGAAAATTTTCAGGTATGCAGGTTTCCTCACGATGTTTTCCTTCACCGTTTGAGAAACGTGATATTTAATTTCCTAAAACTTACATACAAAGGCGTCTTGTCGTCTCTAGCTCACCTAGCGCCCAGGTGCAATCAGCATTCTGGCGCCCTCTAGTACCGTGCTGATCACTGTTAAAACGGAATATGTACAAACAGCACTTCAAATTACCACAAACTTTCTATGTAGCAAATATATACCTTGTAGGTACCTAACTAGAGACGTTTATTTAAGAAGAGCTCTAGATGCTATGCAAAATGTAGATATGTTAGCCGGAGTGAAGATGCCTGCGCCCACATATCTGAAAACTTAGAGGTGCATGCCCTGGACCGGATTCAACTTACGCCCTCTGACTCGAAAGCAAGGGTCATATCCACTTGACTATCACGGCTATTAAAACAGAGCTGAATATTATTATATTCCCGTTCCAGGGCACAGGTCGAATACAACGTCCTACTATATTGAACAAACAAGCGTACTTATTATGTTAAACACAATAATCTTATTAATAAAAACACAATGAGCTCCTTAATAAGCTCATTGTGTTTTTATTAATAAGATATTAATAATTATTAATATCTTATTATGAGATTTTTGTGTTTAACATATAAGTACGCTTGTTGATGAAGTCTACGTAGTAGATGAAACGATCAGAAAAACCAAAAGGATCATATTTGCTAAACTATGTGGTAATTGCCTGACTGAAAGAGACAACAGGAAACCACGAATATAAAACTAACCTTATTTTCTGATTGTGCAAGCTGGAGGGTTTGGGCGAACGCAGGAGCATCGCCTGAAGGAGCTCAAAGGCAGAAGCAGAGCGTGGCGGGACGACTCTCTAAGGGTGTCTCATCTGAG
Organism: Bicyclus anynana; assembly: GCF_947172395.1. Lineage (NCBI taxonomy): Eukaryota > Metazoa > Arthropoda > Insecta > Lepidoptera > Nymphalidae > Bicyclus > Bicyclus anynana. The sequence goes on from NC_069090.1 coordinate 12,903,250, forward strand.
AAGGGAAGAAGGCAGTTCGGGAAGATTGCTTTAGCCTAATTGTATCATCAGTCCGGGAGCCCCCGACATCCTGAGTTAAATAGCCCACGTCCGGGTGACGTCAGATATCGGGGACCTCGTCTTCGCCGCCGAAGACGCTTAGCTTAGCGTAACTTGTGGAAACTAACCTATCCTTATTTTGGATTTCAGAGCTGCAGACTTCGATAGCTCCAATACTTTAGCTTTACTAATAGCAACCAGTGGTACTACTGGTCTTCCGAAATCGGCAGCAGTCACACATAAAAACCTGGCTCTGGCTGTGCCTTACATGTGGCAAGTATTTATCAATATTTTTTGGATGAACATCAACCTCTAACGTGATGATCTTTTATAAATCGGTCGACGCCGGCTGTATGCATGAAAAAGTGTCCTGTTGTAACTTGACTAAGTAGGATGAAATTAAAAATACCAAGAAACCTAATTACATAAATGTAATTAAATTACCTTACAATTGTCTTTTTGAAAAATATAAACATAAATGGAAATAGCGGGGTTTTAAAATCATTTCATGTAATCATTATGGTAGCTACTCAATACACTTAAATTAAGTGTATTGAGTAGCTACCATACAAGTGACTTAATACATAATAACCCCGATATCACTGGCCAAAAGTACAATTTTATTATAATCTTTATCAGGGAAATTAGCACACAGTTCATCGTGACGCATTAACTTTTTTTCTGGGGCAAACAATGTATGGAGTGGGCCATCTCCTTTTCATGAATGTTTTCTTTTGGTCTGTAAACCAACTATTTTTATTTATTTATTTACAAAACAATATCAATTACAGTTGCCCAATTCTTTTTCCTAGGCTACAATAAACAATATTATAAAAGAGAATTCGTATTTATAAAAATTACTAAGAAAAAAAACAAATAACAAATTATTATACAGCAAAAGCGAAAAAGAAATAATTAAAAATACAAAACGTTATAACAATAATGTAGTAACATAACATCGAATAATTTATATTGCAATTATATTATTGTCTAAGAAAAATAATTTCTATATTATTGACTTAATCAACTTTCAACAAGAATATATTGTATCGCTAAAAAATGTCAATCTGAGAATCTGATGTGGCAGTTTGATATTGTGACGATCACGTCAACGTACACGCGAATTTCTAAGGAATTAAAACAGCGCCATCTAGTGGCACTACTGCACAACTGTTTCAATTCTACACAAGTTTTCAATGTTTTCATACTGTTGGCGTTAAAGTAAACACGATTTAATACTAATTCGTGTGTTGGCGTTAAAGTAAACACGAATTAATACTAATTCGTGTTTACTTTAACGCCAACAGTATGAAAACATTGAAAACTCCCACTAGGCACCCTGTTTCATGTTTATTAAACCATTTGATTATCCATTTAGCTATTGACTAATAGAGACAATTTTTGCGAATGTCACAGGCATACCTTCGAAAACTTTCCGACACCCAGTCGCCTGCCAGTAGTCTTGTCACCGATCCAATGGTACTCCGCGTTGTTCATATTCGTCTTTTCACCGATAATAAGGCAAACGAGACTTCAGTCATCGCAGCCCTCGACCCAAGAACATGCTTATTATCTAATTAACAAATATAAAGTAAGTACTTGTATGTATTATTCGATCGATCAACTCATTTTTGAGAATTTCGGTAACCTTGAATATTTCGAAAATGGAAACGAAGAGGTTAAAAAAAATTGTAGATTCTAGCAGCATCATGAAGCAGCGCCCACTACATAAATGCCAATGCACTGCCTATCTAATACTTGTAAACCTGAATGCAATGCTTATCCAAAACTTGTAAACATAAATGCACTGCTTATCCAATACTTGTAAACCTGAATGCACTGCCTATCCAATACTTGTAAATCTCAATGCACTGCCTATGCAATACTTGTAAACCTAAATGTACTGCCTATCCAATATTTGTAAACCAAGGGGTCTGACTCTACGACATCACGGTGATGGATTCGATCGTCACCCGTTGGACTATTATCGTGCCCATCCCTACACAAAATTTCCAAAAGTCAACGACTTCTAACAACACACGATATAACGATAACCTATATTTGATTTGACAAAAAATCCTTTTTTTAATGGTTCACTTGTACATGACGTAAATCTTTGTTACGTAAATTTTGAACTCCACGTTTGCTTTTTCCTTACATTCATTATGAAAAACCGAGCTACAAAATCTAGAGTCGTTCTTACATACCAAAAAGCGAAAAGTGTATGAAAAAAATAGATTTCAGGTAGAAAGTCCTAATAATCATAGTAAATCCAACTACGTCATTTTAATTTTATTTCTATCTTTTCATTCAAGCCAACATTCATGATGACGAGTCCAAACACACTGACCACACTCTTCAAAGCTGGCGATCGGGAGAAATGTGACTTGACAAGTTTTGAACTAATTCTTGTTGGCGGCAGTGCAGTCCATCCTAGTCTTGTGAAGGAAGTGAAGGTATAGAATCATTCACTAATATTTAGTTACTTTTTTTATTGATAAAGAATACCTACATATTAATAGGGAACTTAAGCTAATATATCCTAATAACTATACAAATCAAATCAGTCGTGATAGCCCAGTGGTTCGAATCCGGTCCGAGGCATACACCTCCGACTTTTCAGTTGTGTGCATTTTAAGAAATTAAATATCACGTGTCTCAAACGGCGAAGAAATCTGCATACCAGAGAATTTTCTTAATTCTCTGAGTGTGAAAAAGTCTGCCAATCCGCATTATACCAGCGTGATGAACTATTGGCCTAACCCCTCTCATTCTGAGAGGAGACTCGAGCTCAGCCGCATATGGGTTGTTAATGATAATGATAATACAAACCATACCCGCTTGAATTGGTGGCAAGCAAACTGGCTGCATTTCCGCGCTGGACAGCCAGGTTGACATGTAGCGACCCACATTAGGGCCCGCCCCATTTCCCAGGGAACCAGCGTCAATCAGGTCGCCAATAATTAAATAAATTATGATCGGGATCGACGTCTTAAAATGCTTTCCGAAGCAGGATACAACACCACCAAAGTCACAACTTAAAAGAGTTGAACAATATCACCAACTTATAGCAGTGTGGTAGGTCTTAGCTCCATTTCCCTTCTCCTATCCATTTAGGATAGGATCCCTCCATAGGAAGGCCTGGTTAAAATACGCTGATAATAATGCTTGTTTTTTTTTATTCTATGACAAGTTAACACATTTTTTTTACCTATTCTTAACAAGTTAGTCCTTGACTACAATCTCGCCTGATATTATGTGACGATGCAGTATAAGATGGAAGCGGATTTACTTGGAGTTACAAGGTACAAATTATTTTTACACCTCTGTGTACGCGGCATCGTATTAAAACGTCAAATCGCTTGGCGTTACGTCTTTGCCCACAAGGTGGTCGAAGTCTACCACCAGATCAATGATGAGATCGAAGTAGAAGTTGTTCATTCAATGTTAATATTTTACAGGAGGTCTGTCCCAATACAGAATTAATGGTGATATACGGTATGAGTGAACTTTCTGGATTAGCTATGGCCTTTGACGGCAGTCGGACCGAATCACTAGGCCGGCCTATATCCAATTGTTATGTAAAAGTAAGTAAATAGTACGTTTTTTTATCAGGTACATTAAAAAATCGGTTCATACTTAAGCAATGGGTGGTCAGAGCTTCAGAGTGAGAATCTCATCACAATATTCACATTTACAAAGACTACTGCCTTTTGAATCCAACCTTAGATCGAAAGCCAAAGCTTTCAAGTTCTTTGCTTTTCGCTATAAGACCATCGACTGATACTAATTTTTATTAGGGTTTTAATTTAAAATAAGGAAGAAACCATTTATACTAGAAGATTGTGACCTTACAATCTTCTAGTATAAATGGTTTCTTCCTTATTTAAATTTAAACCCCGTAGTCATTTAATCTGTATAAATTTAAAAGTGAACAAAATTTTCAGTTGGTAGACCCTTATACATTAGAAGAAGTGACGGAACCAAATAAAAATGGAGAGCTGTGGGTCAAAGGACCAGGCGTATTTAAGGTACATATTTTATTTAAAACTTTTGAGTTCATTTTGATGTCTGATAATGTCCCCAAATATTTAACGCAAGATATAACTATAGACTACCTCCCTGCCAAATTTCATCTTTGTACGTTAAGCGGTTTTCGAGACTTCGTGAGAATGACCTTTCGAATTTGTATATTAGGAAGACTAGCCAACGACCGAACATTATTTTCCCCGTTTTGCTTTGCTCCTATTGGTTGTAGCGTGATATTATGTATACTATTTTTTTCCTTACATGGCAAAAAAGGTAAACAAAGATCCGTCGTCACGACATTCACATATTTCTCACAAACCGTCCGTTTAAACTAAATCATTTATATACACATCACTTCATTTAACGCGCACACCGCGAATTACATAAAAACTGCTTGTAATTAACTATTATATCACATTTATTTCACTAAAAACGAAATCACAACAAGTTTTATTTCTACAGATTAACGAAAATGTTGCGAATTTGACATTTCGTAATGCTAGATTGTCTATGAATTGAAGAGACGGAAAGATACATGAAATTATAACTTGTCGATAATTATGTACATATTTTTTAATTTTAATATTTGTGTCCTTTGTGGCTTATAAATAAAATAAATGTGTATCTTTATTAACACAGCACCAAAGAATATATTATACTCCATGGAGAAGAAGTAAATCTACATACATGAAAACGTTGGACATAGCAGCGACATTATTTCCGCATACGAATATTTTTTCATAAAGTCAGTGGCAATTTTAAATGGAGATTTTTGATTTTAAAATAGTTGAAGGACCTAATTGAGAAAAAACAAATAATAATTTATAAAAATATATACAACCGACTTCAAAATATTAACGTACCCACGAAATTAAAAACGGGAAAAATAATATCATTATATTTTCTGCCAAGCCAGTGTATTCAATCTATTAATTGAAGGTGTACCCTATCGTAAAGATTTTTGTTTCTCAGACATTATTTTTGTCTGTCATGTGTTTTTTTCAGTAACGACTTAAGTCAACATCAGACGGGCTTGGCAGCGACTTCAAAATTATCAATAAGTAGAAAATATAATAATGTTATCTTTCCCTTTTTAGTTTCGTGGGTACGTTAACATTTTGAAGTCGGTTGTATTTTTTCATAATATTTTTTTTTTATATTTTTAATATACCTAATAAATAAATCAATCCATATGAAATTCAACCTAAAATCCACCCATCTGAAAGTCGGAATTTTCGGTTAGTTATATTATTGTTAGTCATACACTACTCAGCAATCAGTAATAATATAACAACCAAACAACAAATAAATAACAAGACTAACAATTGCAAACGAAACAAATAAGTAATGATGATATGGAACAAACATTGACACGACCTCACTGTGAGCATGGAAGCGACAATGTGGCACTTTTTGCTCGCAGTAAACTCATCCTAAACCGAGCTTAACCAATCGCGGCGCGAGTGCTCCCGAATGTTTGTAATTATATAGCACGATCAAAAATTATTAAAAAACCGATAAACCGATTCTTCAACCACTTGCAAAATTTTTAAATTAAGAATAAAGAAAACAATACACAAATACGACTTGAATATTATGATTGCTGGATCAGAAAAATAAATAAAAGATTTAAAATACTAATGGAAAAAAATTATTACTTTTGTTTCGCAACATGGTGAGATTTTTATTTTTCTGGTATACGTAAATCGTGATAGTCAGAGTTATTAGGATATTATATAAAGAAGTTTGAGAGATAGTGATGTACAAGGGGCCGAAACTTTAGTACAAAGGTTTTTGAATATATGACATTATGCGGTAATAAATTTAGTAGGTTCTAGAGCTAGAAAAATGTTACGAATTATAATTAGAGACAGACAGTAAGTGTACATTAATTCCAATTATGTTCTACATAGTCATTTGGACTAGTGGTGTATAACCAAGGGAAAAAAAGAAAGAAATAATAATCTTTAATTCAATAGAAAAATCTTTTTGTCGCTTTTTTGTTTTTCTCAATTGTTTTCTTCAACAATTTAAAAATTAAAAATTTCCATTATAAATTGCAACTGACTTTATTTCAAAAATATTTGTATGCGGAAATAATGTCGCTACTATATCCAACAAAATGAAATGAAATGTTAATGTTTTTTAACTTTTGTAACTTTTGTATCTTTTGTAATTTTTAAAAATGTAAACTGTAAAATTTTTGTAATTTATGTACTTGGAAATAAAGGCTATATTATTATTATTATTATTATTATTACTATATCCAACATTTTCATGTATTTCATGATTCACTTCTTCTCCTTGGTGTATATATTCTTAAAATGATATTTAATTTCCTAAAATGCACACAACTGAAAAGTTGGAAAACGAAACGAATATGGAACGTATTCGTTTTTTAAGATGACGTATAGTAACGGATATTTTAGTTTAGTTATTTCAGATATAACGATACCTACTTGATATCGTTACGATGCCCGCGGTTAACTTCTCAACCCTACTGATTGTCTTTGGTTCATAGTCAGCCATTATTGTTGTTTAAAATTGTCATCTAAGAAAATTTCAAGTATAGCTTATATATAATATAAAAAAAAATTCAACCATAAGTTCGTCAGTATGTAAGGCAGAAGTACGAAATTGCCTATAACATGGTGAGCAAATGTTGTGTGATGACGTCACGTACAATATCGCGACCGTTAGCGGGCGTCGATATTTATGCGAACTTTGAATGCATGTAAAATCATAACTTTAGGTATTTTTAAATAAAACAAAAACTAGTGTATCTGTATATATAAAAGCTCTAATTTAACGAAGCTTCAAATGATTATGCGTACCTAGTAACCCTCTCCATTCACCAGGGATACTATCGCAATCCAGAAGCAACGGCAGAAGCGATTAATGAAGACGGTTGGTACAGAACCGGAGATATTCTGTACCGGGATAGTTGTGATTACTACTACTTCGTCGACCGTATGAAGTTATTACTTAAATACAGGAATCATCAGGTATGTACAAGGTGATATTATGCAATTTATATTTGTGAAATAATATAAAAGTCGACGTGGTTTTGAAGGAATGTCCCTATTTCTTCTACCCCTAATTCTTCTTTCTTTCTTAACTTAAATTCAATATCCTCCTTATCTTAAGGAGAAATTCACATTTCTGGAAGTGCAATCAGAGCTAAGAACATGTCGTGCTAAGAGCACGACATGTTCTTAGCTCTCTGTGTATGCCTTTCCATAGGAGTAAATTTTACAAGTGTTCATTTGTTGTACGTGCTATTAAGCTATGGAATGCACTCCCAGTCGACATTCGGAAATCCAAATCCCTTGATATGTTTAAAAAATCCGTTAAGACATATTTTCTTAGTCACTAGTTACATATTTTATTTTATTAGAATGTTTATCATACGACATAATGATATATTATTTATGTAAAAAGAAAACCTCTTTAATATTATTTCTTTTTGGTAATTTACTTTTTTTTTCATGACATTGTCACATTTGAAATATTCGATAAATTGACTTAACAGCAAAACATTAAAATTTTTATTAAAATATAAAGTAAATGTAAATAATAGCTTTGAATGTTGTTTTTATATTTTATTTATAGGTAAGTTTTAGTTTAGTATTTATTTTAATAATTTAATGTAAAATATTGTAAATAACAATTATATTTTATTTATAGAAACACAAACAAGCTTTTATTACTACTATCACATTCATGTGAAATAATTGTCATTATAAAACAACATTTATGCAACTATTTTACGAAAAATGGAGAAATTGAGGTTTGATTTTGAAGTAAAACCAACAAGTGATGGAAAATCAAACGCAATATGTGTAACTTCGATTGCCACACCTGATGGTAAAACTTTCAGTATACCAGAGGAATATCAGCCGGTAAATCTCCACCAAACAATTTATAATACTCCAAACTTTATTAAGGTAAAAAAATCCTTGAATAAAAGATACCAAACGAGGAAAGTCTGGATAACCTTAACTAAGGAAATAAAAGATATTTATTTGGATGCGGAGCAAAATGTACAATTTTATGATTTTTATCTCGAAGAAATTCTAAACTATTCTGAAATTATACCTAGTAGTTCACATGGAGTACTAGAAAAATTGTTAGAAAAAATGCTTGAAGAAAGACAAAACAAACCTGAAAATCAAAATTTAGGGAATATTGCAAAAGATTTCATGATTGAAAAATTCAATGGTAGAAACTCAAATGCTTATCAATGGCTAAAGGATTTTAATAAAGAATGTGAACGTTTTGACATAAAGGAAGATATAAAGAAAATTAAAGTTTTAAAAAATTTTATGGAGCAATCTAGTGTCGATTGGTATAGTTGTATGATAATGAAACATACAATAGAATCAAAATGGGACAAATGGGAAAAAAGTTTTTGTGAAACATTTGCAAACAAAGGATTGTCACCCATTAGATATGCTCTGTCCTTTAAATATCAAACAGGCTCATTACTCGCATATGGTTTAAAAAAAGAAAAACTTTTACTGGAAGTAAGGAAATCAATTGATACCGAAACACTTATTGACCTTATAGCGGTTGGATTACCGAATTATGTGGGGGATCAGATTGATCGAGCAGCTTTAAAAAGTACTGAGGATCTTTATTATGAAATTGGGAAATTGGAACACCTTGTAAGAAATAATAAATATGATAATAAAAACAGTATTTGCTCTGACACTAAATTAAATAAAAAGGAACAAACAAAACCATGCCCCATATGTGTGAAAGAAAAAAAGGGGAAACGTTACCATTTAATAGAAAATTGTTGGTTTAAGGATAAAGATAAAACAGGAGTTGTTAAAACTGTAAATAACTCTGAATTGGAAGTTGAACTGAATGAAGAGAGTCCAAAAAACTAGATGTGCCACCATTAATAAAAGTAAAGTTACTATTGAATGATACGTTAGATATTTCTGGAATTTATGATTCAGGTTCGAATGTATCATTGATTAATGCAAAATTATTAAAAATACAGAAAAATGATAATTCAAACAATACCCAAATAGTAAGCTTGAAAACTATTAATGGTGAGAAGAAAACAAAAGGTATAATAAAACTTAAAATAAAAATATACAATATTGAAAGAGTTATGGATATCTTCGTAATAGATAATGAACATTTTAATTATGACTTTTTGATTGAACTAGATTGTATCAAAAACTTTAAGTTGATGCAAAATGAACAACTAAAAATCGTACAATTGAATGATCCAAAAGAAAATGAAGACATAAATAAATGTGAAGTGAATTTCAATGAACATATTGACACGGCAAATTTTGAAATATTGGTAAATCATCTTGATTTATCCCAACAATCAGAAATTGATAAGTTGGTAGAAAAATATAAACAAGTGTTTGCTAAGGATAAATATGATATCGGCACTGTACGGGATTATGAAGCACATATTGATTTAAGTGTAGATAAATATTGTTGCAAACGTCCTTACAGATGTACAGCTGAAGACAGAATAGAAATAGAAAGCCAGATATCAAAACTATTAAAAAATAATTTAATTGAGGAATCTTATAGCCCATTTGCTGCCCCAGTTACTTTAGCATATAAAAAAGAAGACGGTAAGAGAACAAGGCTATGTATAGATTTTAGAGAATTGAACAAAATTGTTATTCCCCAATCACAACCATTTCCGTTGATTGAAGATTTAATGATCAAAGCTGTGAATTGCGAATATTTTTCTACTTTTGACATAAATTCAGCCTTTTGGTCAATTCCTTTGAAAATAGAAGATAGATACAAAACTGGCTTTGTTACACAAGAAGGACATTTTCAATGGACGTGTCTTCCGTTTGGATTAAAGACTGCGTCAGCCATTTTTCAAAGAATATTGGGAAATATTATAAGAAAATACGAACTTTCTGGTTTTGCAGTAAACTTTATAGATGACATTTTAATTTTTTCTAAAACTTTTGGAGAACATATATTACATATATCTAAGTTACTTGAGGCAATACTAAAGGAAGGCTTAAAACTGAAATTTTCAAAATGTACTTTTGCGGAAAAATACGCAAAATATTTGGGTCACATAATAGAAAATAATTCAGTAAGGCCTTTGAAAGATTATTTGTCTGCTGTAAAAAACTTTCCACTTCCAAAAACAAAAAAAAATATACGCCAATTCTTAGGAAAAGTTAATTTTCATCATAAATTTATACCACACAGTGCAATTATTTTAGATCCATTACACAATTTATTAAGAAAAGATGTGAAATTCATATGGACTGCAGAATGTCAAGAAGCATTTGATAAAATAAAAACATTATTATGTTCAAAACCAGTTCTAAATATTTTTGACCCAGAACTACCAATATACATTTATACAGACGCTAGTATAAAGGGTGTAGGAGCGGTTTTGAAACAAAAAGATAAAAATGAGGATATAAGACCAGTTGCTTATTTCTCAAAAAAGTTAACTGAAACTCAAAAAAAGAAGAAAGCTATATATCTAGAGTGCCTAGCAATAAAAGAATCTATAAAATATTGGCAACACTGGCTTATGGGAAAAGAATTTATTGTATATTCAGATCATAAACCATTAGAAAACATGAACATTAAATCAAGGACTGATGAGGAACTAGGAGATTTGATGTATTATTTATCTCAATATAACTTCAAGATAAAATATAACCCAGGAAAATCCAACCAGGAAGCCGACTGCTTAAGCAGAAACCCAGTTTTAGAACCACACGAAAACAGAGATGATTGTTTAAAAGTTGTAAATTTAATAAGTCTACAAGATATAAAGAATGACCAATATAGAAATCAAGACCTACAAAAACAAAAACTTATTAACAAAAATGGAATTTACTACAAAAAGAATAAAAGACGGGAAAAGATTATATTATCAGAAGAGATGAGCATAAATCTTATAAAAGATGTTCACGTTAGTTATTGTCACATTGGGAGGACCCAGATGATAAATAAATTAACACCATTTTATACAGCAAAAAATTTCATCAAAAACATTAAAGAAATGTGTGATGAATGTGAAACTTGTATTAAAAACAAATCAAGGAAGAAATCAAAATATGGTTTAATGTCTCATTTAGGTCCTGCAACACAACCTTTTCACATTGTATCAATTGATACCATTGGCGGTTTTGGAGGATTGCGATCAACAAAAAAATACTTACATCTTTTAGTTGATCATTTCACAAGATATGCTTATATTTCTACATCAAAGACACAAAGCTCCACAGATTTTATTAAACTAATGAAAAATGTTACAGAAACTTACAAAGTAGATATGGTATTAACAGACCAGTACCCTGGTATCAATTCCAAGGAATTCAAAGAATTTCTGAACCAGGAAAATATAAAAATGATTTTCACTGCTGTGGATACACCTTTTTCAAATGGACTTAATGAAAGGCTAAATCAAACATTAGTCAATAAAATAAGGTGTAAGATTAATGAAAATCAGAATAAAACAGCATGGAGTACTATTGCGCAAAAATGTGTAGAAAAATATAATGAAACAGAACACACTGTTACGAAATTTGCTCCAAAATACCTTTTAGAAGGAGAAAATGTGAATATTTTGCCAAATGAACTGAAATCAAGATACACTAAAGACGATCTAGAAAGAGACAGAAAACTAGCTCTGGAAAACACACTAAAATCTCACAATTATAATAAAAAAATATTCGACCAGAATAGGCAAGAATATATATTGAAAATAGGAGATAGAGTATATGTAGAAAACGGAAATCGTTTAAATAGAAAGAAAACCGATGAATTAAGAATTGGACCGTTCAAAATTGTACAAAGGATTTCCAATTCAATCTATGAAGTTGATACCGGCCACAAAAAAGCGGAATCAAACTTTTATCATATCACAAAACTGTATCCTGTTCTTAATGAGAGAACAATTATAAATTAGAGAACATTATTTAGATAAAGTTCTTTTTTAAGGGGGGGAGATGTAAAAAGAAAACCTCTTTAATATTATTTCTTTTTGGTAATTTACTTTTTTTTTCATGACATTGTCACATTTGAAATATTCGATAAATTGACTTAACAGCAAAACATTAAAATTTTTATTAAAATATAAAGTAAATGTAAATAATAGCTTTGAATGTTGTTTTTATATTTTATTTATAGGTAAGTTTTAGTTTAGTATTTATTTTAATAATTTAATGTAAAATATTGTAAATAACAATTATATTTTATTTATAGAAACACAAACAAGCTTTTATTACTACTATCACATTCATGTGAAATAATTGTCATTATATATATATTAGTTATATATTATATTATTGTATAATTTGTGTATTATGGTTAATGTATTAGTGTGTAGTTATTTGTATGTATGTATATGTACATTATTATAACGTACACACCACCTACAATTGTCCTAATAAGTTCCTAAGCCTAAAGTTGCCTGGAAGAGATCGCTACTAAGCGATAAGGCCGCCTTTTGTATTCTACTTTTTCTTGTGTTTCTGTTTTGCTTGTTTTCTTTTATTTTTGTGGTGTACAAATAAAGAGTATTAAATAAAAATTCAATTGCTCTCTATTAAACCTTTTTAACTGATTTTCATTAATTTCATGATGAATAATATCATCATTATGCATATTCTTCCTAAGTAGGATATTGTGTCGTGGGAGGCAAACATTCCGAATGACCACTGTATAAAACTGAATAAATATAATGTTCTAACTAATGAACGACCTAAAAATAGCTATGTGGTTTGTACATCGAGAAGTGGATTACCAGCAAAATCTCTATAATTTGCGTAAATAAGGTCTCTCTGAAAGCCTACTATCACTTACCATCGGAGATTGTATTCAAGGGCTAACTTGTAGAGAATCACACTAATATTATAAAGGCGTAAGTTTGTGTGTAAGTGTGTAAGTATGTTAGTTCCTCTTTTACGCTGCGACTACTGAAGCGATTTGGCTGAAATTTGGAATGGAAACAGATTTTACTTTGGATTAAAACATAGACTATTTATTATCCCGGAGAAATCCATTGTTCCCGCGGGATTTGTGAAAAAGTGAATTCCACTTGGACGAAGCTAATTAAAAATAAATGGAATGCTAAGACACTTTTCCCTCCCTTGGGAGAATTTGATAATATTCATATTCAATGTTAAATTTTCAGATATCTCCTTTAGAGTTAGAGAGCGTGATAGTCAAACATCCAGCAGTACTCGAAGTGGCAGTCACTGGTATTCCACATAAAGAGCATGGTGATTTACCCGTAGCCTTTATTATTCCACGGGAGGGACACAAAGTCACTGCACAGGAAATTAAAGATTTGGTTAAAGGTAATTTTTATCTTCATTACCATAATACTCGGGGCACCAGTCTCCTATCAGAATGAGAAGGGTTAGGCCTTAGTCAACCACGCTGGCCTAGTACGGATTGGCATACTTCACACGCAGAGAATTAAGAAAATTCTCAGAGCAGGTTTCCTCGCGATGTTTTTCTTCAACGTTTGAGAAATGTGATATTTAATTCCTTAAAATGCACCTGTTCTTAAAATGTAAAAGTCATATCCACTGGGCTATCACAAAAATATATCTGTCGTGGTTATTATGAAATTTTGTGTGCATATCAGATAGGCCTCAGAATCTGCCAACATCTATTTTTCATACCACTAAGTGAAAGAATAGTCCATGCCAAAAGTTTTTTAAGGCTAACAACGGTTGGGCAGGCTAGTTTATGTATATACAGGGTGCTCGGGAGTATTACACATAACACATAACGCTATTATTACACATACACATAACGCTAGAGTTTATTTATTTTAATTTATTAATTTTCTTTTTTGGAAAATTAAATAAAATGACTGAGGAACAGTAAAAAATATTTCGTTTGTCAATACATTTTAAATTGTGTCCCTCAATCGCATCCTTATATTTATGACCCAGCCAAACCTATTCATTGTTATATATCATTAAGTAGCTTACTAGTAAAATGCGAAGTGTCAGTTTAAATATTTCGTCGATATCGACAGTCTTACCACTACGATTAAGTAATTTTATAATGCAAGGATAGTTAAAAGCGGGTGTTACATGGATAGTTGGAATTCTTTGAATTACTTTGTATGAAAACATATCAAGTTTTTATTTCATCATCATCATCATCATCATCATCATCATCATCATCATCATCAGTCCACTGCAGGACATAGGCTTTTTGTAGGGACTTCCAAACATTACGATACTGAGCCACCTGCGTCCAGCGAATCCCTGCGACTCGCTTGATGTCGTCAGTCCACCTGGAGGGGGGTCGACCAACACTGAGCTTACTAGTGCGGGGTCGCCATTCCAGCACCTTGTGACCCCAACGTCCGTCGGCTCTTCGAACTATGTGCCCCGCCCATTGCCACTTCAGCTTCGCAACTCGTTGAGCTATGTCAGTGACTTTGGTTCTTCTGCGGATCTCCTCATTTCTGATTCGATCCCGCAGAGATACTAAGTTTTTATTTAAGTTAAAAAAATTGCTATGCAGTTTGGCTCCTATAACTTGTGGACTTGTCAACATCTTGAAGTTATGGGAGATACTCCCGAGCACCCTGTATATAAGTGATGTGTATAACGCAACTCTGTACTTCCTTTTCCAGAGAGTCTAACTGACACGAAGCAACTAAGAGGTGGTGTGATATTTTTAAAGGAACTTCCCTTAACGTCTACTTCAAAAACTGATCGGAAGAAACTTGCCAAGCTAGCACAGTCCATGCAACCTGAATGAGGACATAATCTTCAAGAATATTGTAATATTATTATGTTGTAAATAAATTATTATTATATTATTACAAAATAAATTGCAACGTTCAATCCAAATCGTTTTTGGCTTGTTTTAATAAGTAAACGTATTGTTGGCCTAATTTGCAATAAACAGGAATGAATTATAATTTTGTTTTTCTACCTTTCGATCACAAATATTTACATGTTAATTTATTTAAAAAGTCAAAAGTATTTATATTATTATTTTATTATTATTTAGTATTAGACAAACTTCGTATGAAAACGACACTAAAACAAAAATAGAAGCAAAGACGAAATTTAATTCGTCTCACCGTTCTCAAAGTCACGGCAGACTTAGCAGACACAAGTACTTTCTCCACGTGAAAACCTCTGCCCCTTCTGAAATGGAACTAGCAGCCCGCTCCGGCTTTGCACGGATGTAATGTAGATTTTTATTATTTTTTTTGTTTTTTATTATTTACAAGTTACCCCTTGACTGCAATCTCACCAGATGGTAAGTGATGATGCAATCTAAGATGGAAGCGGGCTAACTTGTTCGGAGGAGGATGAAAATCCACACTCCGGATAAAAAGTGGCCTATTAATCCAGGCTATAATATATCTTAATACCAAATTTTAGCTAATACGCTTCAGTAGTCGAGGCGTGAAAGAGTAACAAACATTCATATCATCAGTTTTCGCAAATCTCAGAAAACCATGGGATGGCATGTTTTTGGGATGAAAAGTAGCTTATGTGTTAATCCAGAGTAAAATCTATTTCCATTCCAAATTTCAGCCAAATCGGTTCAGTAGTTGCGGCGTTATAGAGTAACAGACATCCATACAAACTTTTGCGTTTATAATATTAGTAGGATATGTTGAAATGTACTTGCCAAACCCTTTTATTTGATACCAAACACGTGGTGATGATCTCACTTTAATTCTTTTTCAAGGTTAGAATCTGAGGATTCAATTCCGTCAAAAATTTTGATAAAATCTACTAACATTATAAAGATTAGGAGTTTGTTTGTTTGAACGCGCTAATCTCAGGAACTACTAGTTCGATTTGAAAAATTTTTTCAGTGTTATATAGCCCATTTGTCGAGGAAAGCTATAGGCAATGTTATCCCCGTAGGTATTTATACGGGAAAGGTAACCACGCGGGTGAAACCGCGCGGCGTCTACTAGTTTACCGAGCCATTATTACGAATCTTTTGACACCTAATTCATTATAATCGGTTCAGTAGTTTCGGCGCTACAGTCACAGTAGATATAACATAAAAAGTCAGCCAAATATGTTCTGGAACATAAAAAGTCAGCCAAATATGTTCTGGAACTATATGGCATCGAAACGTGCGAGGAGACGTAACCATAAGATTGTACATGAGGGAGAATTAGTGCCACAGGAACAGTGTGCGGAACTATTTGCGAAATATTTTAAATCTGTGTATGCGCAGACACCTCCGCGCCTGTGCGTAGAAGAGGCAGTAAAAGCAAGCGGTGGGGGTAGTGAACGTATACACATAGATTTTATTCATATTGATGATGTGAAAATGGCGTTAAATAAATTAAAGCCGAAATTTTCTGCTGGCCCCGATGCCATTCCGCCATATCTAGTTAGGGATTGTAGAAGTGTATTGTTGTTTCCATTGCATTACATTTTCGATGTCTGTTTTGGAAATTCTTTCTATCCAGACATTTGGAAAGCATCTAGAGTAGTGCCTGTTCCCAAAAAAACTAATAGTGTGGAAGTCAATAACTTTAGACCTGTTGCAGTACTGTCAGTATTCGGAAAGTTATTTGAATCGATATTGGAGAGTCGAATTAGGAAGCAGTTTGAGTATCAACTTGCTGATGCACAACATGGGTTCCGTGCAGGTCGGTCAACTTGTACTAATTTATTGTCTTTCTGGACTTATGTGACTGGAGCTGTGGATGGTAGTTCACAGGTTGACGCAACTTACTTTGATTTTCAAAAAGCGTTTGACGCAGTTGATAATGACGTGCTTCTTAGTAAGTGTGCGTCGGTTGGATTTACACCGTCATTACTTGAATTCTTTTCCAGCTACTTGAGAAATCGGAGACAGTACGTACAGTATGAAGGACATTGCTCGGAACCATATTTCACTCATTCTGGTGTGAGTCAAGGAAGTAACCTAGGCCCGTTGGAGTTTTTAATATTGATCAACGATCTACCCAATGTGATAACCCGTGCTAGGTGTCTACTATTTGCAGACGATTTAAAAGTCTTTCTTAAGGTGGAACGCGCTTCCGATGTTCAATTTCTCCAAGACGACATAGACAATGTGTTGCCATGGTGTAATCGAAATAAATTGTATTTTAATATCAATAAATGCGCAGTAATTACGTTTAGTCGAAAGGTAGCACCGATTATTGGAAATTACAAGTTGGGTGACACTAATATTTTGCGTGTGACTGCTATTAGGGATTTAGGGACAAGTATGTCCGAAGATTTATCATTTCGCAGTCACATACATGATATTTGTGGTAAAGCATATAAGACTCTTGGGTTTGTACTCCGGCAATCACAGCATTTTAACTCGATTGCTATAATAAAGACTCTGTATAATGCGTATGTGCGGAGTAAACTTGAATGTAATGCCATTATATGGAGTCCGTTTGAGTGCAAATATATTGATATGATAGAAAAAATTCAAAAAAAGTTCATTCGTTGGCTTTATAGGAAACAATATGGGTACTCAGTGGGTTATCCTACTATTTATCCAAGCGTCTTCCTTCTGGGTATGGCAGGGTACAATAAGCTTGAGTTACGACGTAAAGTAGCACTGCTACAGTACATAATACATTTAATTAGAGGCGAAAAAAGTAATCCTGTCATATTAGGGTCGATAGACTTGCATGTTCCTGACAAGTATATAAGTTGCCGACGTCGCCAGTTATTTGCGGTGCCGTGGGGCAGAACTAAAGTAAGCCAGCATGCGCCGCTGGCTCAAGCGCTGCGCCTGCTCAATGATCTCACTAGTAAAAATTTAGAGATTGACATTTTTCACACACCTGTCTATCAGATTGTAAATAAAATTAAGTTGTTATTAGAATAGTTTTTATGTATATGACATTTTTAATTTTGTTATTTGAATAGTTAATTTTGATTGTTATTATTATTATTTTTTTTTGTTTTGTGTATTTTAATTGTTGACTATTATTATTAATTTATTTGAATTGTTTAATTTTAATGTATTTGAATTGGTTAATATTAATTTATTCTTAATTTTTAATTTGATTGAATTTGAATTTATTATTTTTAATTTTTAATTTGTTTGATTTTGAATTTATTATTTTTAATTTTTAATTTGTTTGATTTTGAATTTATTATTTTTAATTTATTTTGTTTGCTTAATATTCATTTTGTAATTTAAGATTTATTGTCGTAATTATTATTCCTGATTGCTCGAGAAACGAATTGGGAAACTGTAATGTTTCTCTGGGCACATGTCATGTATATATAAATAAATAAATAAACATTTATAACATTATACTATGATACAGTCGAACATATACGCAATACGAATCCATACATACATAGACTGCCCATTCTTTTGGCTTCGCTATTGTCGGGTAAAAATGATAGACCTTACTTGTTAGGGAAAATCACAAGTAAAATCTGTATTATTTAATAAAATAATTAGGTATGTTTAGCAAAATAATTTATCTAATTGATTGAATCGATTGATTCAGCAGTTTATCCGTGACGTAGAGTAACAGATACATTTATGTACAAGTAGACGAAACGAACACACTTAGGTAATTACTTATTTTATTACTTTACCTAATTATATTTTGGAATCTACTCGAGAGCAGCTGTCGCGTCGTTTCGAAGTTTGCGAAAAATCTTGTGAATATAAATCAAACAATATTATCTTTGTCCTCGTGTAAAAGTGCCTAGTAACTGTGTATATTATATGTTTTAATATTTTTATCTTCTCTGATAACTGCGCGTAGGTAAGTGTTTTAAAATTATGAAAGTTATAAAAGTTTTGGTAATAATAAATATATTTTAGGGCTTCGCAACTCAAAATTAAAAAATAACCTTAACAATATCTCATTTTTGTTTGTTTGTTGTATGTCCGTTTGCCTGTCTGTCAAGAACCTTTATCTCGAGAATTCTTTGAGGTCTCGAATTGAAATCATGAGTAATAGTCAGGTCAGTAATAGTCTCTTGAAGAAAATTCAAATTTCCAAGTAAATTCCTCCCGTTTATCCCGCGAAAAAAGTAAGCTTATTATATTTCGACACTCGTAGGGAATATAAAATAGGGTAGGTACCTAGTTTTCGTTGTACTATGAAATTCGGCAAGTAATAGGTACCGTCTTTTACCTACTACGAGCATAGAAAAAAAATCTGAAAACTATAGGTATATTAAGTACCTATACATTTTTAATAAAATCATTTTAAAAAGGTATTATATCTCCTTTCCATCTTCCTTTTAATATTAATACATTTTTATATAGAAATAGCCGTCACTTTTCAGTTGTGTGCATTTTAAGAAATTAAATATCACGTGTCTCAAACGGTAATGGAAAAACATCGTGAGGAAACCTGCATACCTGAAAATTTTCTTAATTCTTTGTGTGTGTGAAGTTGCCTATCCGCATTGGGCCAGCGTGGTGGACTATTAGCCTAACCCCTCTCATTCTGAGAGGTGACTCGAGCTCGTTGGATTGATGATAATGAAAGTACGGAACTGGTTAAGCGAGTCTAACTCGCACTTGTCTGGTTTTTTATATTATTCTGATCTGCTGCTTTCTACGTCTGATAATAACCTAACATGTTGATGAGATAACTATGCCTAATAAGATTAGATACGTACGTATTTAAAACATTTATTTCAATGTGCTATAACTGTAATATATCACTGTTGTGCAGGTATGTTGCGTTTACCTATTAATGGAATGCAATTGGGCATTTTAATTGAAAAATATCGGATCAAAGTTATAATGAACGAAAAATAAAAAAAGGGTTTTTGCTAATTTTCATTTTTATATTTATCCTTAGAATTTATAATTTTAAATAAAAAATATCATTGAAATCTTTTTACTATAACTGGTTTCCGAGGCCTAATTGCACTCCATTGTTTAAGAATTTCTTTTGACTTTCAATTCATCTCTTCAATCAGATAATTTAAAAATCAATAATATATTTTACTTTTTTTATTGAGAAAGAATACAATAAGCAACTTAAGCTAACTTATCTTACTACTATAATAGTAAGTATAGGTGTAGGAGATACTACCCTAAACCTTGGAGAGTTTTAAGGTAGTATCCAAAACTACCCTAAAACTATAATAATAATATATATATAATAATATATATAATAATAATAATAATATAAAATATAGGGGTCGTGCCCACCCTAAAATGGACCTGTGCCCACCCTAGGATTCTGGACTACCGATATGGAATTCTGTTATGATAATAATGGGCTTGATGTCGAAAGCCAGGCCCACCTTAGAAAATAATCCTAGATACGCCTTATTGATTAACTAGTGGAGGCTCGTAACTTATCTACGTACCTATGCGTTCGATCGAAATCCTATTTATTTTGTATTACAGCCATCTTCCTGTTAATGCCTTTATAATGAAAACGTAGGGACAAATCGCTTGGAGAACAAATACATACATAATAATATACATAAGTATAACATTTCAGGAATAACTGAACCATAAAATGTCGGAATGGCACCACAGAACCGATGCTATACACTGGTATATGCAGGAATTGTCATCAAGAGTAGTTGCTGAATCAGGTATTCCGAGTGATAGGCATCATCTCGGGAAATTGATTTTACGAGGGTTCAAAGATGCCCCGGACTTCCTCTTACAGGTATAAAAAGAGAGTCATAATATTGAAATCACATTTAAACCTACATTAGCATCGAGTATGTATCCATCTGAACAACTTGGGACTAAAAAGTGAAAAGCTGAATAATTGCAACGACCTAGTATTTGACCTTCACTTTGTTAAATCCTTTTTTAAATTTGATAATATTTAAAACTTAATCATTATCATCATCATTATTAGCCGATGGACGTCTGCTAATAATGATGATGATGACTGCTGGACATAGGCCTCTATCATAGACTTCCAAACAAAACGGTCTCAAGCCGCCAGTATCCAGCGATTCCCTGCAACCCGCTTGATGTCTTCGGTCCACCTAGTGGGAGGTTGACCAACACTGTGCGCTTTCCGGTGCGGGGTCGCCATTCCAGCACCTTGTGACTCCAACGTCCATCGGCTCTTCGAACTATGTGGCCTGCCCATTGCCACTTCAGCTTCGCGACAAACTTAAAACTTAATAACCTTGTTAAATTGTATGGTCTAAGAGCTAGTTGTAGTAACAGGATAGTTTCGTGGTAAATACCTCAGCGGCGTCATCGGGGGTTTGGGCGAGTGCAGAAGCATGCCTGTTGGGGCCCGAAGGCAGAAGCAGAAGATGAGATGGGGGAACGACTCTCTAACAGCGTCTCTTCTGAGACTCGGACCTCGGCTCGGCCTGTTCTGGAAGATTGTTTTGGCCTGTGTGTATGAGTAAAACCCACTTTTGGATGTCATCAGATATCGGGGATCTCTTCTTCGCTGGCGAAGACACTGTGTACGAGTAGCTTATGTTTGTGTTGCCTGGGAAGCATTATCGATCGTTAGAGAATTAGCTTGATAGTACTTAATCATTCCTAAAAATATTTCCCTGGTCCTATTAATTTGTGTATTCTTAGATCGATGCAGCTACTGACGAAAGAGAAAATTTCGAGTCAGCGTTAAAAAGATCCGTGCAATGTGCCAACGCGTTGAGAAAACTGGACGTGAAACATAAGGATGTGATACTATTGATGGCACCGAACCATATTCACCTCATAATACCAATGTATGCAGCTTTTTACCTTGGCATCGCTGTCGCTGGAATTGATTGGACTCTAGGAGTTGGTAAGTATGTAGTTACTTAGTTAATTAAGACTTATTACCTAAATAAACATTCTAGTTTTCAATACATGTGTTTCCACAAAGAGCTTTTCCTAAAGACCTTGCTGACCGAAGGTCTTTGCAAGACTAGATATTTTGCGTGAGTGTCGTTTCTGCCAGACATGTTAAGCCATTCCCCGGCCCGAGCAAATCCTCACGCCTCATAAGACAAAATGTTGTAGAAAAATATGCCTCTTCAAAACCTGCAGTGATATTGGCCTTACTCGGTTGGTCATAAATTCTTCTCATAGATATACATCTATGAGAAGCTCTTCGAAGCACTTGTAGTTTATCTCGATTTTATGTATGCATTTTTGATACCGTAATCATTAATATCTAACAGTAAGTAATCCTATTTTTATTTGTGAAATTCCATCTGCATTTGTCTGTCAATCCGTACGTACTCGTAGGTACAAGAATTTTCATCATTTGACTATGTGACACGCGAATTCTATATTTCTCTTTCTAACACATACTATATTCACACTGTTGGAGGAGTGCTATTCAGTTCTAATAACTGAATAGCATTCCTTCAAATCGTTAAATCAACTCGAAGGCTCTCTTTATTGCAGGAAAGAGAAGGGTTGTGCCCATACATACAATAGACCCTACAGTATACAGTATATTGATGAAGTTAAACAAATATTAAAACTATAATTTCAGATGAACTTCGAGACACCTTCACATTCAATGAACCAAAGGTGATTTTCTGTCAAAGTGAAAGAGCAAAAGACGTCGCATCGGCATTGGAAGGTTTACAGTTTAAACCACAAATCGTAACATTTGGAAAGGCAGATGGATTTACTAGCTTTTCTGAACTGCTAGAAAATTATGGAAACGACACGTCCGTTGAAGATTTCAAGTAAGTTAAGATACTTTTACTTGCAGAATTTTTGGTTACCAAATTACCAAACAAACTAAGCGAATAGAACTTGTAGAGCTTACTGCGCCGTGGGAGACTGACATTCCGAAGGAGTACAGTATAAAAGTGAATAAATATTATGACCTAACAAATGAACAAACCAAAAATGGCTATGTAGTTAGTCTGTACGCCGTAGAAGTAGGTGCGAGAGGATAACCAGCAAAATCTCTCTATAACTTGCTTAAAGACTTTGGCCTTTCTAGAAATGCAGGTAGTTCTATATTAGAACGAGTATCCAAAGCTGCTCTAAAAGGATCTTAGCAAATTTGGCTAGGCAGGGTGAACAACACGAGCAGAAAAGGGGGAGTTGATCGATCGTCAAGGAATTCCTTAACCGGCTTGAAATGTCGGGTACTTTGTTTTAAGGTTAATTTAATGATAGAAGTTTAATGATTTTGTTAATGAATTTCTAAGTTCTTATGGTTGTATTTATCGTTTTTTATTATATATTTTCTGATATATATGGTTGATATCATGGGCGTTCAATTGGATATGGACTTTTACTGCATACGATTTAAATGAATATTTTCGAAGATATTACAGATTTAAAAATTGCGGGACGTAGCGTTTGCGGCCGGCCAAGTTGGCGGGAGTTCACTGTTTTTAACCGACTTCCAATAAGGAGGAGGTTCTACGTTCGGCTGTATGTATGTTTTTTTTTTATGTATGTCCAGCGATAATTCCGTCATTTATAAACCGATCTTGAAAATTATTTTTTTGTTTTGAAGGGTTTGATTTCAGGGTGGTCCTATTTTTTTCATGTTAGGATGGCATCCTGGAGAAATCGAGGGAAACTTTCGAAAATTATAGAGACAGCTAGTGTGTTTGTTAGTGTTTCCATAAGGTATTTTAAACCAGTACAATTTTATAAAGGTCTGGAGTTGGTCTGATGATGGAGCCGAAACACAGACGATGGAACTCGTCAACGATTTATAGCAGTTACCTTGTGTTTGGGCTTGATTAATTTGTATTGATGAGCACTTTCCACCTAGAAGGGTTGTGACTGTGTTAAGGGTCTGGTGATGAAGACGAAGGACAGTTAAGAGAACTTCTCAATGGTTCACAGTAGCCACCTTGTGTTTGGACATAATAAATTTGTATTGATGAGAACTTTCCAACTAGATGGGTTGTAATTGTATTAAGGGTCTGGTGATGAAGACGAAGGACAGTTAAGGGAACTCCTCGACGGTTCACTGTAGCTACATTGTGTTTGGACTTGATTAATTTTATATAGATGAGAACTTTTCACCCATAATATGGATTGTGACTACATAGGAGGTCAGCTGATGAAGACGGCGGACTGTTAAGACCACTTCTCATGAGTTATGATACCTTTCACGTTTTACTGGATATTCATATTACGTGTGGATAAAGGGGGAGTGAAATTTTTTCTTTAGTGAATTTACAGAAAAACCATTGCACCCGTGCGAAGTCGGGGCGGGTCGCTGGTTTAATATATATTTCGGAGGACTGAATAGGTATGGGCCAGCTATGATGGAATCTTGGAAATAATATTGCCAGTAAATAGCAAAATAATCACTTTAATGTAATCACAAAATTATTTAACAATAACAATTAATTAACAATAATAAATTGAATGGAAACGCGGTAAGTTTTATGCCATGAGGCCGTTCGTCCCATTTTTCTTATGACAGTTCTACTTTTTCATTCCATATTCCATATTCTTTTTCTTCTTCTTTTAAAAACGTCCAACGACATTCCAACTGGCCATGTTACACATGTACAGGCCTTCATGGCATAAACCTCACCCAAGTGCAGTACTTGACGTTTCCTACTGCCGCCATAAGATGGCACTATTATTATCTAATCTCCGACACGGCCATCCTGCGTAACACACGTCCCAGTGTGTTACTTTACTGTAACAAACTCAGAGGAAAGTATCAAACCGCTCGGTCATTCCTGACCTTCAACATAGTTAAAAGTTACTGATTTTTGTATCTAAATGTTTCCAATAGCTATTAAATTAGTCGCTACAAAAATTCGCAATAACTATTTGGTCAGATCAAAACAACACAGTTAAACAAAATTACCAACAAAGGAAACTCTGTTTTCAAAAATTTTTAGTACTCAAAATCAATCAACTAATAAAACTCAGAGCTGAACTGACTTTTCTCTTTTATCACAAGTTTGCTTCAGCATGTCAAACACATGAAAGTAAATCAAAAACAAAACATTCAATTCAACACGTAATCCATGGCTACACAAAGCCAAGTAACCTCCAGTTACTCAACAACCCGCGAACCCCACCGGGAACGCTGAGCCTCCATAGACTCCCTGGTTTCCACTGAAACCCGACCTCCGCCAATGTTGTCTGCGCACCGCGTACTCACTTCATAATCGCAGCTACTTTACTCTATAGCGATTCGTCAGTTAAGTTCCAAGCCCACATTGCAGACTCACAATTATGCACAGATAGCATTCAATGATTATCATGATTATTATTTTTCATTTCTCAATGACCAAATAACTAAACTGTTGTTTACAAATTTTTAGTCAAAGACAAAAGTTTACAAAGTAAAACAAACTGAATTGGTATAACAGAAATAGCGTAGACCGTTCTTGGTTTTCACGGCAATTATAGACAGATTTCGCATTACTAAGTAAATCGTCATCACCTCTTATGTTAGAATTAAACTTCACTTTACCTAGTGTCTTTAATAAACCACAAAACGAGAAAACAGATTCCCACTCAATCAAAATCTCTAGACTTCTAGAGTCATCCGCCACAGTCATGTACTACTCTCATTTAACGTGAATACGTCAACACTCAATAGTTAACAAAACATGAACATTTTTCTACAGCTCCTCGAGACAACACTCTTCTCACCACGGCTCTCACAGCCGAACAAGCAATCGCAATTGCTTACGCACGTCCATCACATGGATTGCGACTTCATCCATCACATAGATCACACGCATTTCACGGCCGATAGTCTACTCGAGTTGCTATTGATCATCTCACATCATGATCATCACTTACATCATTAACATCGCTTACTTCAAGTGGTACATGACCTATTGGCATCTTCCCCCAATGCGCGAAAATTCTCATGGAAGTCTTTGAGAGTTCGGCTGGAACTACCTGCTATGCTTTTAAGCTCGTAACGATCATTAATTAAAACTTCTGTAATTACTAAGGACCCTAAATTTCCTATCTAATTTAGTTTTATTTTCCTTTCAAATCAAAACTAACTAAACGCAAACACTAAAATAGCTTTGTCATTACTCTTTACATTCTATGTCACTTGTTCACTATAGTCGAATAATAAATTAAACGATCTCCAATTAAGTTTCCTATGATACCATTTTTTATTGAATCAAAAATAGTGATGTGACAAAGTGAACGAACATGACTAACTCAATATGTTCTGAACCAAATTAGTAAATAACAGTTACATCTGTTATTTATTGAGAAATTTGTCAGTCTATGGCTTATTAATAAACGTAAAACCTATTTTGAGTCACAGTGATGAAAATAAAATTATTAAGACCTTATTAAATCTGACTAATAACTGAGACAAATACAATTAAATCAATGCTTTCTTAGAATTTAATTTTAAATTTCATTACTCTAAAGGACAATGGGCAAAAGCTGTATCGGTGAACTGAGTAAATCGAATTTATGTCACAAGGTTTTCATGATTATAATTCATTTTTTTAAATTATAAACGTTACTTTTATTTATAAGATATCACGAAAAACCGAAATAAAAATGAATAAAAATAAAATACTATTTTGTCTTTAATAAGACCGCCATTATTTTTCTTGGAATGTTGTCATAGTTATTTTTACTTACATGACAATCATGTATGACGATTTAATACCGCTATTGTCCACGTTTATTCCTATCGTGAGAGAAATAAGACTACATAATAATATTAGAAGACTCCTTATGAATATTATGGATTAGTGTAGGGTACTTAATATAGTTTAAGTTTTAAATACATCATGGACATCAGTAAGTAAAGTCAACATATTAAGATGCGTAACTCGACACTCGCTGATTACCGCGAAATGCGATGAATTATCACTAGATGGTAAATTATATTTAAAGGTCTTTAAATCAAATATTCAATTAAGCTTTATTTCATTGTGACACAATAAAGTTGATACCGATACTGATCACTTCATAATCGAGGTCAATGTCCTTTTCAAAGCGGAGGTAGTGGTACTCTTAGAGACTAGAGCAAATAGGGAAGAATTGGTCAATTAAATAATTTACACAATTTTTCTTTCAACCGTCTGTCACAAAGCGTTATGATAAATTCATAATTCTGTTCAAAATTCCTCTTTGAGAGCGAAAGAACTGAGACACTATTATTTACCCATACAGAACAGGACATCACTATGACAATAAATATGGTATCATTATTATTTTACAAAGTGACATTAGCATCTGTCAGAAAATTTGCAGGATTAATGATTTGTCTAATTAACGTTTAATTTTGCATAAAATATGAAAAGCTGTAAGTCTTGCTACGCACTTATCAAAATCTCTAATCTCAAAGAAAATCAACAGTCAAGGTTTGATGTTAGTATGCAATACTTTAACTCACAATAATATGGTTATTTCAATCCAGTAACCAAAATTCACAAAACGTTGCAACCATCCAGCAACTCACACTCGTAAGATTACTTCAATCCGGTAACCAAAATTCACAAAACGTTGCCTCCATCCGGCAACTCATTGGGTGACCTCTATCCGGTACCCAGAAACTCACAAGGCGTTGCCTCCATCAGACAACTCATTGGGCTACCGCCACCTGGTACCCAGATATCCACACGGCGTTGCCTCCATCAGACAACTCATTGGGCTACCTCCACCTGGTACCCAGATATCCACATGGCGTTGCCTCCATAAGGCAACTCATTGGGCTACCTCCATCCGGTAACCCAGATATCCACAACGACTACCTGCATTTCCAAGCCATTTAGCTTGAACATGCAGGCTATCTGAGCGACTTGCATACTACGTCATACCACCCCCTCGTCATTGTTCAAAAGTCGATGTCTTTGTCATCAAAGTTGTCACAATCAGGCATTTTGCGTAAGCGATCGTGTACGTATTTCTAAGTATTAGTAGTAGTATTAGAGTTGAAGGCTTTTAAAGTCGTAACGGAAATGTTTTGTTTCGAATTGTAATACTTCTGCAACTTTGAAATGTCCTCTATACTTAGGATCGAGCTTAGTTCGGTTTCGTTCTTGCCGCTTAATTTGCCCGTAACGTTGACGATTCAGAAAATCATCTAAATCAAAATCAATCATCCAGTATACCGTGAACTAGGGTTTCTACTGCATGATTACATTTCAGGGATTTGCACTTCATAGATGCATACACCCATACCCTGTGCCTAAAACTTATACTGTGTTACAAACATATTCAATGCCTTACTAAAATAGAACTTAATAAAAAGTATAATCGATTATAACCAAATTGAAATTTCATATCACTGATAATAATGTACAGTATTTTAGTACCTTTACACTTTAACAACGACTAACGTTGATCTTAAGAGGCACTCTTATTTGTATGTGAATTGCGTTCAAAGAATAATTCATACCCTGAGGCAAAGTTCTGTTCACGCCACTGTATCAGATATTATAGTAATCTGAGATAAAACTTGAACCTACAAACTTAACGACTACGTGTTGTAATTTTCCAGCAAGTCTACGTTAGTCTAGAAATACAGTCTTTAACTACAATCAACTCCCCAATCAAACAAAATGAAAACTGCCCACCAAATTCAGTGACCTCATCACACCGCATACGTCCACTCGTTTTGTTCTGCTAGATTTAGCAGTAAGTTAAGTGCTACTCTTGAGTGTTGAGTTCTGAAGTCGGAACTGTCCTTTGATTGTCGCACGAACGGCTGTAACATTCAAAAGATTTGGGTACAACCAAATTTAACACAAACATGGAATTTCGTAGGTATGAGGGCTGAGGCATAACTATAAAGACAATCGTTTCAAGCGTATCAAGTCGATACGTAATACGGACGATACCTTCTCATCATCTAAGCTTAGAATGTTACGAGAGCGTCGATCCACGAAACGCGGACTTTCAATCGTCTACTTCCAATGTGCACAAAAATGTCGGCCCACTCGGTCGGATCAATTAATTACATAACCCCATTTATTCGTATTGTCAGTCAAACAACAAGCCATTATGTAAAATTTACTCATTATGTTCGGGAGGCAATAAGGGTGCCAGAATTCCAGTTATAATGCGATAATCCAATACAAACTCCATATTGCTATATCATCATAATCATCATCCAACATCATCCTAAGATACTATCTCAATCTCAGCGCTGACTAAAAATTGTCAATTTCTCGGCCTCATCTACATTATTCATTAAAGAACTCGCTACATCTGCCCGCATGATACCAGCAAAGCCGATAAGCACTATCAAAAAGTAAGAAAACAAAATCACCGGATAATTTGATCAGCAGCTTGTCTTTACACATGTGAACCTCCGCTGTGACCGTCACTACTTCGCTACCAGTCTGCGTCAGCTGATGCTACTAAACCAGGTAACCCGCACACGTAGTTCAAGTTGCTGCTTTGTTTCTTTTTTATCAGACTCTGGACGTCTGATTAAATTGGCAATCCAACACTTAGCTCCTATTATACTACAGTGGTTCACATGAAAGAAAAAGAACAAGTTATTAAAGCGAGAGAAAAACATTTTCTCAAATTCTACTCTCTACATATTAGGAAAAGCAATCTGTGAAAACCACGTTGCGGCTGAGCCTTTCATAGCCTTACTAAGCATAAGAATAAGTTTACTCCCCTGTACATCACGATCCGACAACCAAAATAAATCCGTTGTTCCGTTAGCCAAGCTCAAGTCCGTGTCTGCATCTTTCGCCTGACAGTTGGGTAGGACCCTGGCCTTGTCCTTAATAGGCGGCGGATTGTAAAGCGTTTTTACGAAGAGTCATTTGGTATTTTGCTGTGCCCCGACTATAGCCTGCCAACCAGCTTTACTGACAGATTCACGTGGGTCGCACGATCCGATCCCACTTCTGATTTCGGAGGACTGAATAGGTATGGGCCAGCTATGATGGAATCTTGGAAATAATATTGCCAGTAAATAGCAAAATAATCACTTTAATGTAATCACAAAATTATTTAACAATAACAATTAATTAACAATAATAAATTGAATGGAAACGCGGTAAGTTTTATGCCATGAGGCCGTTCGTCCCATTTTTCTTATGACAGTTCTACTTTTTCATTCCATATTCCATATTCTTTTTCTTCTTCTTTTAAAAACGTCCAACGACATTCCAACTGGCCATGTTACACATGTACAGGCCTTCATGGCATAAACCTCACCCAAGTGCAGTACTTGACGTTTCCTACTGCCGCCATAAGATGGCACTATTATTATCTAATCTCCGACATATATATATAAAGAAAGGGAAAGACTGTGCTAGAAGTGGGTACGAATATAGACTTACGGGGCGGGGATCGAACGTAGAGGTTCGATCCCCGCCCCGTAAGTCTATATTCGTACCCTCGGTCATGAGTCCGACCGCTCTTACCGTTGAGCTATTGAGGCTTAATGTACCTAGTATTATTATGAATTGAATAAAATAAACAGTGTACCTACACATAAGTAACCTTGAATCTTGTATCTACTCTTAAGTACGCTTCACTTAAGTAAGTTAATTAAGATTTTTTACATTAAAGTTTAATCCAACTTAACATTCTATTGACTAAATTATGCTTGTAATGTCCTTTGAATGTCATAATAAATATATTATACTTTATTTTTTAATTACTTCATGATTATTCAATAATGACGGACCTGGATAATTTTTGACGGCCTCCGTGGCGCAGTGGTATGCGCGATGGATTTACAAAACGGAGGTCCTGGGATCGATCCCCGGCTGGGCAGATTGAGATTTTCTTAATTTGTCCAGGTCTGGCTGGTGGGAGGCTTCGGCCGTGGCTAGTTACCACCCTACCGGCAAAGACGTACCGCCAAGCGATTTAGCGTTCCGGTACGATGCCGTGTAGAAACCGAAAGGGGTGTGGATTTTCATCCTCCTCCTAACAAGTTAGTCCGCTTCCATCTTAGACTGCATCATCACTTACCATCAGGTGAGATTGTAGTCAAAGGGTAACTTGAAAAGAATAAAAAAAACACTTTTGAGGGTTCCTTACGAAAACAGAACCCTTATAAGATCTTTGTTTCTACACTGTAAGTAACATTTACCGTTATGCATTTAATCTATTCCAGAGCTGCAGATTTCGACACTAGTGACACAATAGGGCTGCTAATAGCAACCAGCGGAACAACTGGTTTGCCAAAATCAGCATGTTGTACGCATAAGAACTTAGCCACGGCCATTCCATATAAATGGTAATATAAAACTTTGAATTTAAGAAACTAGGTATTTAGGCGTCAAGTTAAATGCCATAAGATTTTCTTTGTTGTAAATATAGGTAGGTACATGCATGAAGAACCAAAGTCACTGATATAGCGAGAGAAGCTGAAGTGGCAATGGGCAGGCCACATAGTTCGAAGAGCCGATGGACGTTGGGGTCCCAAGGTGCTGGAATGGCGACCCCGCACCGGAAAGCAAAGTGTTGGTCGATCCATCACTAGATGGACTGAGGACATCAAGCGGGTTGCAGAGCCGCTGGATGCTAGCGGTTTGAGACCGTTTTGTTTGGAAGTCCATGCAAGAGGGTAATGTCCAGCAGTGGACGTCCATCGGCTGTTAATGATAATGATGACGTGTCATCACTAGCTTTTGGCTTCAGCTGCAGCATTTCAGCTAGAGGACTGTCTCAAAGTTATATTTTATCGCTTTTCTTACTTTAGTATAGTTACTTTTCATACAGAAGGTAGGTACTTCTGAATGTGAAAAAAGTAACCACACTAAAGCAGAAAGATAAGAAAAGCGATAAATATAAGATATCCGTTGAAGTACGGTAATAGAATACACAGCAATTGACAGTCACAAAATCAATACGGGGATAAAATGTACACAAATTGGCACTCACAAATTAAATACGGGGATAAAATATACACAAATTGACACTCACTAATTAAATAAGGGGATAAAATATACACAAATTGACACTCACTAATTAAATACGGGGATAAAATATACACAAATTGACACTCACTAATTAAATACGGGGATAAAATATACACAAATTGACACTCACTAATTAAATACAGGGATAAAATATACACAAATTGACACTCGCTAATTAAATACGGGGATAAAATATACACAAATTGACACTCACTAATTAAATACGGGGATAAAATATACACAAATTGGCACTCACTAATTAAATACGGGTATAAAATACAAACAAATTCAATACGAGGATAAAATACACTCAAAATGTTTTTTTACTCCCACTTCGTAATCTACTCAATATAAAACCTCAAACCATATCACAGAGCTATTTATTCCTACAGGTCGTTCGGTAATGTTCGTTACCACACAGATAAACCATGCTACAATGATTTTTTTTTTAAATTTTAAATAATTCCATCATTGGCTACAAAAATTCAGGCTTCCACAAAAGATACAAATCTAGAAGGCCATGTCGATACAAAAATAGAGGAGGCCATGCCCAAAACGAATTATATGTACCTATATTATTTACTAAGTTTTGTTAATTCTTTTATTTCTTTTTACATGCCACTGCACGTAATTAGCCATTGTAGCACTCTGACTATTCTGTAATTCAGCTTCGCCTCATTGCACAAAAATCACTCGTGCTACAATGGCCCTCATTACGTCATCGATCATTTTGTTTTTACATTATTCACAGGCTCACCTTCGACCAGTACCCGACACCCACTCGCATGCCATTCATCATCTCACCAGTGCAGTGGTACTCAGCGCTGTACGTGCATATATCTTGTCCGATACTGAGGATGACAAAAGTTCAATCTTCTCAACCCATAACCCAAGAGCACGCTTACTATATAATCAACAAATACAGAGTAAGTTCAATTGTTGGTACCGATGTACAGTGGTTAGGTTCTGGGACGGGCTACAAAAATCGCTATGGCTACAAGCTTTTCTTTAACCAGGGAAAAAGAGGTTGTGAATTACCTACATTTTACTATTTTTTGCTATTTTTCACACGTAACGGGCCCCTGTAGTTCGAGGGCCCCGTATCTATACTAATATTATAAAGCTGAAGAGTGTGTTTGATTGAACGCGCTAATCTCAGCAATTACTGGTCCAATTTGAAAAATTCTTTCAGTGTTAGATAGCCTATTTATTGAGAAAGACTATAGGCTAAATATTATTCCCGTATTCCAACGGGAACAGGAACCACGCGGGTGATACGGCGGTAGCTACACCCATTTTACATTATTCTTAGACAAACAAAGCTGTAGTTGTCACTGGTAAACTGTAACTGTAAAATTTTAGATTTTTGGAACCACATTGGAAAATAAATTCAGCTCTTAGCCTGTGTGTGTCGTTATCAACCCATATTTGGTTCACTGCTGAGCTCGAGTCTCCTCTCAGAATGAGAGGGGTTAGGCCAATAGTCCACCACGCTGGCCCAATGCGGATTGGCTGACTTCACACACGCAGATAATTAAGAAAATTCTCTGGTATGTAGGTTTCCTCATGATGTTTTCCTTCACCGATTGAAACACGTGATATTTACACTAAAAAGTTGGAGTTGCATTCGAACCCACACCCTCCAGAATCGGGGGCAGAGATCATATCCACTAGGCTATCACGGCTCTTAACAGGTACTCAGCAAAATCTCTGTGTAGGTACTCAGCAAAATAAAACCTTAAATTACATATTTTTCTATTGAATCAAATATGTGGGTCTTAATTACCTATGTAATTATCAAGTTATTTTCAGCCAACATTTACCCTGACTAGTCCGAACATTCTGACGACACTGTTCAAAGATGGCGACCGTCAGAAATGCGACTTCACATGTTTTGAACAATTAGTCGCAGGAGGCAGTGGTGTACACCCTGATCTTGTTACACTGATGAAGGTAAAAATTTGTTTATTACTGAGGGGGTAGGGTTGAGTAGGGTATGGTAGGGTAGGTGTGATAAGAATAGGGATAGGGATAGGGAATGAGTCAAAGCGAAGCTTGACCGGGTCCGCTAGTAGAGTGTAAAGTAGCCAGTCACATATCTTCGCGACACCCCTTCGAACCTTTCTTGGGTTGGGTTGACACCTGCTACATTCCAAAGCCATTCTAAAGAATTTCGCCTTTATAAAATGAAGAAATCAACCTATGGTTCCGAGACTCGGTCAGCATCTATGGGCCTCAAAAGAAGGTTCAGAGTCACACAGTGGGCGATGGAACGAGCTATGCTAAGAGTATCTCTGCGTGATCGAATCAGAAATGAGGAAATCCGCAGAAGAACCAAAGTCACCGACATAGCTCAACGAGTCGCGAAGCTGAAGTGGCAATGGGCGGAACACATAGTTCGAAGAGCCAACGTTGGTGTCCCAAGATGCTGGAAAGGCGACCTCGCACTAGAAAGCGCAGTGTTGGTGTGGACTAACAATATCAAGCGAGTCGCAGGGATTCGCCCTACAAAAAGCCTATATTCTGCAGTGGACATCCATCGTCTAATATGATGATTATGATGATGAGGATGATGATGATGATGATGATGATGATGATGATGATGATGATGATGATGATGATGATGATGATGATGATGATGATGATTATGATGGTGATGATGATGATGATGATGATGATGATGATGATGATGATGATGATGATGAAAATGAAGTCTTTCTAACTATCGCAGGCTCGCATTCTAATGATCAAAATATTTTTCAGAAAGTTATGCCTAACACTAAAGTACTGGTGATGTATGGTTTGAGCGAGTTGTCTGGAATGGCTTTCAACTTTGACGGATGCGTGCCTACCGCTCTGGGTAGGCCTGTGCAGAGTTTGAAGGCAAAGGTATGTAAAATCTTGTACTAATATGTATTCTGGGGAAATACGATATTTATAGTTATGTGAATATTCATAGATTATAATTATAGAGTAGTTAAGTGGGGGTGAACTATCGTATATTTTCAAATATACCCGCGTTTATACGAAATTAAAGAGCATGATGTGTACAATATAAAAACTCTAATTTACTGAAAATTGGTGAAAATACTAATGGATCAATCATGCATCAGGACTTACTCCAATTAGTACGTAATCAAAACCAAATATTAAATTGTCTTCCTTTATTTTTTTAGTACATAATTCCTTATGCTATTTTTTTTATAAAAATGCTGATTTTATGATAATGCTAAATCGTATAATAATTCCATAAAATAATGTTGCTTTGTCATGAGGCCACTTAAATCCAGCTCAGATTCAGCTCACATAAATAACAACATTTAAACTGGACCTTATGATTGAAAAAAATTCATGACATTAAATTGTTTACTCTAACTATGTTAATAACAAGTCTTTTTTTTTAATTTTAACTAATATAATAAATTAACTATATTTGCTATTGTTGAAATTTACTTTAAAACAAGTTATTTTCCTATCCGATTCCACTTAAAATGTTCCAGCTCGTTGATCCTACTACGCTCGAAGAAATAACTGAACCGAACGTTATTGGCGAACTTTGGGTTAAAGGACCAGCTGTTTTTAAGGTAGGTCCATGAGAAAACATTCCTGGACAGTCATACTTAAAATTCGTAGGTAACCACACACTACTTGCAGCCGGCACCATGTATTATACAAACTCCTAAGTAACATGGTGTTGCTTCAAAAAGGGCACAGTTAGTTGCACCATTACTCTCATTACTCTACTATTTTACAACTGCACCAGTAAACAGTAATCTGCAAGCTTCTTATGTAAATGTGCTCTAATAATATAGTAGAATCTAATGATGTTAAATACCTACTGTTAGATGTGTTACTAGGTCATGAAAAATGCGATCAAAAGAGAAATTTAACAACGAGAGAACAAATAATACCTAAATATCGTTAACAATGTCGAGTTGTGTATTCAGGAAGTGTAAAAACTATATAGTATACATTCATAAATAATTAAAGACAAAATTGTGCATTTGTGCGCTCAAGTTTGTAGCCTATTATTCGGATCACTTTTTACGGTGATTTTGTAGGGTCGTAACCGTTCTATAGTATAAAATTATCATTGGTAGAACCATTATATTATGTAAAACTTGAAGGGAGACGCTAAAAAATCGAGTTTTATGTGAAAATAATCGACTGGTAAAAGTAAAGGCTCCCAGATTCCTTGTTAAAGGAAGTATTAAGAAGATTCAAATATGAAATCGAAATTCTAAACCTGCCGAAAACGGTGGGTGGGTCTTTTGTTTCAGCGGATTTTTTTGTTTTTTTATATATTTATTATGAATTAAATTTTAGGGATACTACAATAATCCAGAAGTAACAGCACAAACACTGGTAGATGGAGGCTGGCTGAGGACTGGAGACATGATGTACAAAGACTCTGCTTACAACTTCTATTACTTTGACCGGTTGAAGTTGTTACTTAAATATAGAAATCATCAGGTACGTGATAAGATGATACTATATTTTGTCAGAGTAATCATCGGCTATATAGTACTAACATATGTACAAGCATAGGCTAAAAACTAAAATATTAAATTTTTAGCCTTTGCTTGTACATATGTTTTCTGTGCCTTTGGTTAATTACCTACTATTACTATATTACTTACTTTGGACACAGAAAACATATGTACTTGGAGTAGAGTTATAACTAGTCACCTGGTCAAAATCGTGTCACTTTGAAATTGTTTAAAAGTTCGAAAATTAACGCCTATTTAAATATAATCTAGCATGTTTCACTTATTACTCCCAAATTTATCAATGAGCTCATTTGTTTGATCGAACAGTGCATATTGCCTGTGATGAGCAATGTATCTGAAATTAGGGGCCTCATAAAAAGTCTCAAATTCACTCAGCAGGCGATGGAGATAAATAGAAATGGATGACTGGGTAAGAGAAATGTGGACATCCGTAGAATAACTTAAATCACTGACATAACTCAGCGATTCACCATGCTGATGTAGCAATGGGCGTTGGATATACTTCGAAAATCCAATGACGTTGGTGTCCCAAAGTGCTGTGTTGTTTGATCCCACTACTATGACGATGACATCCAGAGGGAGCGGTTGGATGTAGACGGCTCCAAACCGTGGTGTTTTGAAATCCATAAAGAGGCCTTGTCCAGCTGTGGGCGTCCATCGCTGATAATTATGTGATG
The DNA here is from genome assembly GCF_947172395.1 of Bicyclus anynana. Classification (NCBI taxonomy): domain Eukaryota; kingdom Metazoa; phylum Arthropoda; class Insecta; order Lepidoptera; family Nymphalidae; genus Bicyclus; species Bicyclus anynana. The sequence goes on from NC_069090.1 coordinate 12,940,255, forward strand.
GTGAAAATGATGATGATGTGTATAAATATAATGACGTCATTCTTTATCATTTTCAGATATCTCCATTAGAAATCGAGAGCGTTATAACAAAGCACCCAGCTGTGTTCGAAGTAGCAGTGACTGGCATTCATCATCAAGAACATGGGGACTTGCCAGTCGCCTGCGTTGTTCCTCATGAAGGCTCCAACGTTACAGCACAAGAGATTAAAGATTTTGTAAAAGGTAACACTAATTTTCGTAGTCGTGACCGTGTGTTTTTATTTAATGAGTGTGCAATATGTAATTTGGTGGTTACAAATGGTTCCGGATCTCAGATTCTGGAAAAGTTAGGAGCCTGATATTTGGGTGAATGATATTTCAAAGTGTTAGCTTCGTTATGACTATACAAAATACACAATTTGTAAAACTTTTCTCGATAGTTTATTTTTTTGAAAAATACATGTTTTGCTCACATTTTGCTTTCAATCTCAGGAAAAGCAAACTTATTTTCTTAAATTTTTGTTTTGTATAGAAAATTAGGTATATATCTTGAACATGGCCATTTTGTTTATCGTTACGTTGTTTAATTTACTTGCAATTAGGTAAAAATGTTTTTGGCGCTCACATCATAAAATTTGCGTCGCGCGTCAATCGCTCCGTGTTTTTCACTCACGTGAAAGTCATGATTCGGCGTCTTATTTGCGCTTCGAATGTTATCCATATCGTATCGACGTGCTGCGCGCTCTTAATGACAAGTGAGCCCTTAACGGCTATTTTATTATCATCACACATCATGAATTTTGTTTCAGAATCACTGACAGACTCCAAACAACTGAGAGGCGGAGTGTTATTCTTAAAACAATTGCCGTTGACATCGACATCGAAGATAGATAGACAAAAGCTTCGAAAGTTAGCACTTTCATCGCCACTAGAGTAAAAAAGTAATACAATTTGGTTACAATATATAATATTATTTGTGTATCAAATAGTGTAATAAAAATGTACTGTAACCGTGGTTTTAATCTAGCAACTTACATACTCGTATGTTTTTTTTTTATTATTATTCTTTACAAGTTAGCCCTTGACTACAATCTCACCTGATGGTAAGTGATGATGCAGTCTAAGATGGAAGCGGGCTAACTTGTTAGGAGGAAGATGAAAATCCACACCCCTTTCGGTTTCTACACGGCATCGTACAGGAACGCTAAATCGCTTGGCGGTGCGTCTTTGCCGGTATGGTGGTAACTAGCCACGACCGAAGCCTCCCACCAGCGAAAAAATATGTATACTGTGGCGTTACCTACGATGCCTACGAGTATTTATACACGACAACTCAACTATCATTTATTGGAGTTTACTCCTTAAGAAGCGATTTTTCATTTAGATGGTATTCCCGGTATGAATAAAATACCTATAGGCAGTAAAATTCGATGAACGAATGACAGCGTTACGATTTTGTGTTATATTGTTTTTTTTTTGTTTTGTAATTTTGTAGCTTTTGTAATTTAGGTATTGTTCCATCGACACATTTCATAAATATTTTGCACGCCTATAGGCAAGACATGTTTGGATCGAATAATTAATTGTATATTTAATTTTATAACAAGTGTAACCCATGTTTAAAGCAAATAAATAAATTATTATTATATTATTATTATAACCTATTCTGCGCGCCTTTCACTTTTCAGGCGTTAGTATTGAGACGTACATAGTGTATGCTGCGGGGCAACATACACCTATTTAGACAGTTGATCTGAAACGAGTGAACTCCACTGAAATTCTTGACTTTTTTGACTTAATTAATTGGTTCCGATATATTTCGGACCCTTATTCCATTTAATACACGAAATATATATTGTTTTTTTATATTAAATTTGATATGAGTCAACTTCCCTATTATATTATGTAATATCAAAACGTCGAATTATGAGTATGATTTCAAAAATTATTTTTTTGAAAAATTATTTATCAGAGTTTTATTTAATTGAAACATTACATAACAAATTATCATTAATTACACAGGTGCTATGTTTTGATCTACTGTATAGTTACAATGTTGTAATACTGTGTATAATTACAAATACATATTTAAATATTTCAGTCTATTGTTATTTTAAATGAACATAATGAAATTTAGACAAGTGTATCGAAAAACTGATACCCGTAGTAGATTTGCTTTAAACAAGCCAACTTGGTTCAAAAGTGCTTGTAAACTAAGCTTAGGTACTGAGATTAATATCGAAATATCAATGATAATTTTATACTATAGATCGGTTACGTCTCTTCAAAAACACTGCAAAAAGTGATCCGAACAATATGCTACAAGACTGAGCGCACGCATGCATAATTTTGTCTTAAATTCCATTATTTATTTATGTATATATATAGTTTTTACATTTCCTGAACACATAACTCAACATTGTAGACCCCACCACCACGCTGGCCCAATGCGGATTGGTTGACTTCATCATTCAGGTTTCAGGTTTCCTCACGATGTTTTCCTTCACCGATTGAGACACGTGATATTTAATTTCTTAAAATGCATACAACTGAAAAGTTGGAGGTGCATGCCCCGGACCGGATTCGAACCCACACCCCCCCGGAATCGGAGGCAGAGGTCATATTCACTGGGCTATCACAGCTCTGGGTTCAGTGTGGCAGAGAGAAAATCTTGGAGCAAATCCCGGGACTCGTGAACGGTGTGCAGGTTTAATTATCAACATCGTTCGTTCTGTGTTCGTTCTATTATCTCTGGTCAAAGATCCTAAAATAGCAGCTTTGGATACCCGTTCTCATCTTATCTATATAATATATCAAAGATTTTATACTATTAGTTACGTCACTAGCGCTCCGAAACTGAGGCGAACAAAAGTGGCTAATAATAGCCACTTTCGAAGCGCTAGCTAGTGACGTAACTAATCATTGTTTCTAACACGACGTGAAATTAAGTCTGTACTTAATTTCACGTCGTGTTGGAAACAATGATAGTTGTTTAAACAAACAGTACCTAAATATTGTCTTCGTTGTGCATTATATTTTTATTACAATGTCGAGTTGATGTATGTAATCTGGAAGTGTAAAAACCATGTTACATAAATATATAATGTAAGTAAACACAAAATTGTGCATGTGCACAAAATAAATTCAGATCACTTTTTGCGGTGATTTTGTAGGCACGTAATATATCTAATAGCATAAAATCTTTGATATCTACGCTAATATTATAAGGAGGTAAAGTTTGTTGTATTGTAGGGTAATTAATCTCTGAATCTACTAAACCGATTCCAAAAATTCATTAACCACTAGAAAGTCAGTTTATTTGTGAGTGTCATGGGCTACATTTTTTTCCTGTATCCTCACGCGAACGGGAATTACACGGGTGAAACCCCGAGGCATCTGCTAGTATATTAGAGAAATTGTTGCTGTTCTAAGCAGATTGTAGAGATTTTGCTAGTATACCTTTCACACCCACTTTTATTGAATACAAATTCATCACATACCCATTTACTTATATAAAAAAAAATATTGTGTTTTTATGATTCACAATACTTGTCAGGACAACTCAATTAACAAATCAAACTGTAACCAAAACAAATCCTAGAATAGAATGACCTTGAGTGGAGTCGCGGACTTGTGATCGTTGCATGTAGGGTTAAGGACGTCCTTGATAGTTAACTAACACTCCCCTTTTTCACTCAAGTCACTCTCCCCACCTATCCCAAGTAACCCATAAATAATTACACCAGCCACGAGTATACCGAAGCCAACCGTACGACGCCATATATCACCAGTCCTTCCCGCCTGATGGCTACTCCTCTTAACTCCCCTACTCTTTACGAAAACAAATCAACAAGAGATCGAGCGACGTCATATCCATCTCGGACTAGTATTTCCTGCAGTGTGTTATTCAGAGAATTCACTGTTCCATTTCATACTTTGCAGTCAACGATACAACCAACTTCATTGTGGTCGTATTGAAAATATTTACAGTTTCTGACATCGATATAAATCGTTAGATGGGCCCTTTCATACTAAGGAACGCACAATTTTATGTCATTACCCAAAGATGTGCACGCACATCTTATCTTAGTACGTAACAAGCGCATGCTGTGAGTGGACGTGGACTTAAAAAAATATTTTCTGTTTTTTTTTTAATTTTAATCCCTTAATTATTCCTTCGTGTTCATTTTGGAAGTGTTAAAACACAAGCCACAACATGAATAAAGAGAAATGTGTTACGAGAGATGACGTACTCAATGTACGAAACCAACGACAACTCCGCAACGCTTTGAGGCCCATCTAACGATCTACGATCGATGGTTTCTGAACACTGAAGCCGGAACGAGTAAGTGTTACATTGCAAATATTATCATTCCATCAACAACATGTATTTTTGAATGATAATTTTTATTTCTTTTTAATCGTGGCCGTCAGCAGCACTGTTCACTTGCGCGTGTTGCAGACTCACGTAAGTTGAAAATTTTAAATAATTATTTTATTCATAACCATGTTACAAATAATTATTGATGATTGTTTTCTATAAATTCTGACTTAGCAACTGTGAGAAAATATTCAAAAACCATTCAATTTGAAAATAATATGGTACACATCCTACCTACTCGTAATATACTCTTAAAAATCAAGGATTAGGCCCAGGCATCTCTTCCTGTCCGGTCGAATATGGAATAATCTATACTAATATTATAAAGCTGAAGAGTTTGTTTGTTTGATTGATTAAACGCGCTAATCTCAACTACTGGTCCGACTTGAAAAATTCTTCAAAATTTTTTTTATTTATTTTTTTTTAAATACACAAAGTGTACAAAAGTTTTGTTTACATGGCGTGCGCTGCAAAAACTATTGATGTTAGAATAACATAATGTACTAGAACTTTGCAGAACACATCATTTTCTACAAAAAATGTCGCGACAGCATATATCTATCTTCTATATTTTAGCAGATTTTATATTTCTTTATTTTACCTTTTGTACTTTATTAAGTTTATTTATAAAAATAAAGTTTTATAACTAAGATACTCTTTCAGAAAATACAATAAAATGTCAGAATGGCATCACAGAACCGATGCAGTACACTGGTTTATAGATGATCTATCGTCTAGAGTGGTCGCTGAATCAGGTATCCCATGCGATAGGTATCATCTTGGAAAATTGATTTTAAAGAGCTTCAAAGATGCACCGGAATTTATTTTACAGGTATAAAGTATTAAATTAAGTAAGAATCTAACTATACTACGTGCTACGGTGATACAGACAGATTGATTGATTGTCACAAACATACAGGCTCACATACCAGTCAGGCTTATAATACCCCTCTTTTTGTATGGAAGGTTAATATATATACTAATATCATAAATGCGAAAGTAAGTGTGTCTGTCTGTCTGTTACCTTTTCACGACCAAACGGCTGAACCGATCAAGTTGAATTTTGGTATAATGGTAAATGGAACCCTGTAGCGAAACGTAGGTTACTTTTAACCCTGAAATAAAAACAAAAAAGGGGTGAAATAGAAGTTGAAAGTTTGCATGGAAAGTCCTTCATTTAAAGTTACAGTTTATATTTGTTTTTAAATTATAAAATACGAAATATAATGTGATTCAAAAATTTTTCAAATTAAACCCCTAAACTAGCGAGAGTAGGGGTTGAAAGCTTACATTGATTTCTACGCGGACGAAGACGCGGGTGTTTGCTAGTACGTTTAAAACGAGTTTAGGAAAATGTTCCCTGCACGTTTAATTTTTATTTATGTATATTGAAGAAGAAAATCTAACTTTTTAAAATCCAGTAATAGCACAACGTGATTAATTGCTTTTAGTATCCTAACTATGAGTATTTTAGGAGAAATTCATGACTGTACGATTTACTCTTGTTAAATTATAGGTTGACGGTGCAACGGGTGAATCAGAAACCTTTGGTTCAGCATTAAAAAGATCTGTACAATGTGCAAACGCATTCAGGAAATTTGGTGTAAACCATGGCGATGTGATAATTTTGATGGCGCCTAACCATATTCATCTTACTATGCCGATGTACGCAGCTTTTTATCTTGGCATTGCTGTTGCTGGAATTGATTGTACTTTAGGAGTTGGTAAGCATAACGGTTTTATTTCCCTATCTATACTAATATTATATAGCTGAAGAGTTTGCTTGTTTGTTTGGACGTTTGATTGAATGAACTAATCTCCAGAACTACTGGTCCGATTTGAAAAATTCTTTCAGTGTTAGATAGCCCATTTATCGAGAAAGGCTATAGGCTATATATTATCCCCGTATTCCTACGGCGGGTGAAACCGCGCGGCGTCAACTAGTTAGTATTATAAATACGAAAGTAAGTCAGTCTGTTACCTTTTTACGGCTAAACCACTGAAATAATTTGGATGAAATTTGGTGTACAGATAAATTGGACTCTGGAAAAGAACTTGGGCTACTTTTTATCCTGGGAAAATCATTCACAAACACAAATTCAGTTTTTCAGAAATCCCACGGAAACCATGAATTTTTCCGTGACAAACCCTAATAACGTGTTAAATAATTTAATAATAACGTGTTAAAGCAAACAAACTTTCGTTTGTCCATTCGTTTATAACGAGTAAGTAGGATGTAAGATCGTACAGAGACGTCATACAAATACTATTCACAATTGCGACGATGGTAATTTAATAATTTTGATTGTAATACATCGAAATATACATTACATACATTCTCTATTTTATTTTATTTATTTGGGATCGAAAACAGTTGCGTACAATAATATTAATAAAACTTAAATTAAATTTAAAAACAAATGGTTTGCATACACAACCCACATCTCTATTCACAAGTAATATCTCTATCCACAAGTAATTATACAAAATGTAGATGGGGTGATAAAAATGATTTTCAAATTAAACTGTCTAACAAAGTACCTACTTTTATACAAGGAAAAGAAAATAATGATATAAAAAAAAGAAATGACACAAATTACAATAAAATCTATATCTATACTAATATATAAAGCTGAAGAGTTTGTTTGTTTGTTTGATTGAACGTGCTAATCTCAGGAACTACTGGTCCGATTTAAAAAATTCTTTCAGTGTTAGATAGACCATTTATCAAGGAAGGCTATAGGCTATATATTATCCCCGTACTCCTACGGGAACGGGAACCACGCGAGTGAAACCGCGCGTCGTCGCGTCAGCTAGTATATAAATAAATACGTCATGCATCTCACAATTAAAATTATTAATCGCTTTTAATAATTTTAATTGTGATCTATCCCGATGTTCCAGATGAACTTCGAGACTCCTTTAAATTCAATGAACCAAAAGTAATATTTTGTCAAAGTGAAAGAGCAAAAGATGTTGAGGCAGCACTAGAAGGACTACCACATAAAACACAAATTATTACATTTGGACAGGCGGATGGATTTACTAGTTTTACAGATTTTCTTCAAAATTATGGAAATGACGTAACAGAGGAAGATTTTAAGTAAGTTTTATTTATTTTATATCAATCAATGATGTAACCAAGAATTTTTTTTCAAATGTAACTATACATATAGGTTGATCCTAACTTTAGCTTACATTTATTTATCTTAAATGACTAAATGATTTTCAAAATGGAATTCCACCAAAAAATGCTCGTATAATGGGATGATGACTAAGTTTGAGTATACTGAATTTTGTGATACATTCGGGTAAATAAGGCCAATATTACTAATTTATACATAAAAAGCAAAGAGTGTCTGGATATTTGCAAAATAAATAAGATTATAAAATCTTTTATCGTAATTAGATGAAAATTCATACACTTTTAGCTTCCATACATTAAATGTGACATTTTTCAATACATGAACTATAAACATATGCGCACAAATAACAGAGATATTAGTAATTTTGTTTGAAGAAAACACATACAAATCTAACGATCATTATGACCTACGACGTCATTAAATCGTACCATTTTGTATGGGGTGTTTTTCAGACCCTTTAAATCCCTGTAGCTCTGAAAGTAATGATCGCAGATATCCTGTTACTTTTACAAAATCGCTTTAATATTAGCATACTCTTAATTTATATGCAATTAAAAAAAACTGCCATCATACCTAATACAAACAGCTACCTACCAACAGTATTACAATAAAGATAAGATAGGAGCTGTACAGTGCACACTGCACATATTATGATAAAGTATTTGTTTTAGTGTGTGTCGTGTTACAAGATTACATAACACATACACACATCGTCATCAACCCAACCCACCCAAGTCATTAATTTATGCTTCATTAAACTACAAATTACGACTAAGTGATGTCTTAATAATAAGAAAATTATCATCATCATCATTATCAACCCATATTCGGCTCATTGCTGAGCTCGAGTCTCCTCTCAGAACGAGAGGGGTTAGGCCAATAGTCCACCACGCTGGCCCAATGCGGATTGGCTGACTTCACACACGCAGAGATTGAAGATAATTCTCTGGTATGCAGGTTTCTTCACGATGTTTTCCTTCACCGATTGAGACACGTGATATTTAATTTCTTAAAATGCACACAACTGAAAAGTTGGAGGTGCATGCCCCGAACCGGATTCGAACCCACACCCTCCGGAATCGGAGGCAGAGGTCATTTCCACTGGGCTATCACTGCTGCCTACATACATACATAACAGCAGCTAATATACTAGCAGATGCCCCGCGGTTTCATTCAAGTAGTTCTCGTTCCCTTGAGAATATAGATAAAATATAGCCTACCACACTCCCAAGTAACGTGACTAAGTCCTCATTCACACGAGAGGCACAGCGTAAATTTGTATTCTGGTTCTCTCTGAGATTCAGCCCCGACATGCAGATTGTATCATTTACATATGTCGATAGAGACAATACAGGTTGTGTAGAATTTTTCCGAATTCAGAATTTTCATACCCCCATCAATTTCTTAATCGCGATTTTAGCATTTTGGCATGAAAGAAATTTATATGGCAGAACAACGTCAGCTAATAGGTATATATAGCTTGGCAACTTCGTTCGTAACACTCCCGATGGTCTGCGCGGGCCGGGAGGCGTGTAGCGATGAATAAACCCAACGACTGATGCACCTCACTTCCCCGCACGCACGATTTCACACCCGCGCAGTCTTTCCCTCCGTCGCCCGCATATAATGGGAGTGTCATCAACAAGCTTGCCAGACTATAATCATGTATTCTATACTACTCAGAGCCGCAGACTTCGACACTAGTGACACGGTAGGGCTGTTAATAGCAACGAGTGGATCTACTGGATTGCCGAAATCAGCCGCTTGCACGCATAAGAACTTGGCCATCTCAGTTATGTATAAATGGTAAATATTTTCTATACATACCTAAGAATTTGTTTTGCCAAAGCTGGATAGCCCAGTGGATATAACCTCTGCCTCCAATTCCGGAGGGCGTAGTTTCGAATCCGGTCCAGGGTATGCACTTTTCAGTTATGTGCATTTTAAGAAATTAGATATCCCTTTAAACATACGGCAATCAAAGACACTGGACATTTTTAAAAATGCCGTAAAGACTCATTATCTGGTGCAGTAAAGACGATCTGTATATATATTATTTCTTTTCAATTATAATGTATTTATTAGTATATTTTCATATGTATTTTATTCATTATTGTAGGTATTTGTGTAATATTGTTTATGTATTAGGATGTAAATTATTTGTATGTATGTGTATTACTAATACTATGGTTATTTTTGTTTTACGCCACCTGCTGATGTCCTTAAGTTTTCCTAAACCGAAGGTTGCCTGGAAGAAATCGCTACTTAGCGATAAGGCCGCCTTTTGTATGCTGATCTCTTCCTAATTTGTTTATTATTTCACTTGTTTTTGTCTTTGTGGTGTGCAAATAAAGTATATTTATCTTATCTTATCTTTACCTTCTGATCAGTTTGAAGGCGGTGCCAAGCCGGTTTAAAATGCCTTATGGAAACACTAACAAACGCACTAGCCGACTCTACAATTTTCAAAAGTTCCCCTCAATTTCTCCAGGATGCCATCATCAAATCCTGACATGAAAAAAATGGGACCGCCCTGGAACCAAACCCTTCAAAACAAAAAAAGAATTTTTAAAATCGGTCCATAAATGACGGAATTATCGCTGGACATACATACATATTTAAAAAAAAAAAAAAAGCATACATACAACCGAACGTAGAACCTCCTCCTTTTTGGAAGTCGGTTAAAAACAATGTGAAACTACAAATTCCAATAAGCTCGAATATCAAAACGAAACACATTAAAACCCCAACTTTAAGTTTCTTCAGCGAAAGGGTCTAACGTGTTAGTCCTCCTTGCCTCGGAGACCAGGTTTAGGGTTCCGTTAAAATAGGCTGGTATTCATGATATTATATTGTTCGTTCTAGGCTTACTTTCGATCAATTCCCGACGCCAACGCGATTGCCAATCATCTTGTCTCCAATCCAGTGGTTCTCAGCGCTGTTCCTGTTTGTGTCTACTCCGATACTGAGGAGTTCCAGACTCCAGTCATCCCAACCTATGACGCAAGAGCATTCATATTACTTAATCAACAAGTATAGAGTAAGTTTATTAAATGACATTAAATTATTGATAGCAAGCGGACGCCCAGCAGTTTCAATCGCGTAGTTCCCGTTTTTGTGGGAATATGGTTATAAAATATAACCCATGTTACTCGCTAATAACATAGCTTTCTATTGGTGCAAAAATTTTACAAAATCGGCTCAGTGGTTTCAAAAATATTGGACCTAGTATTTGTGATCGACTATGACTTTGATATTATTAAATTTTATTTCAGCCAACATTTGCTATGACGAGTCCGAACATGTTGACGACACTGTTCAAAGCTGGTGATTGTGAACAGTGTGACTTCAGCTGTTTCGAGCTAATCATTGCAGCAGGGAGTGGTGTACACCCAGGTCTTGTCAAACGAATGAAGGTATACCGCTTAATTAAATATTTAATGAGGAACATTCAAATAATGGGTAGTTGACTCATATCAAATTTAATATAAACAATATTATTTTCGTATGTAATATGGAATAATTTATTAAAAAAACTTAATTTAAAAAAATTTTCAAATTTTCCAAACGTCAATAACACTGTCGTCCATTTTGTGACGTCATAATGTTACTTGATGTAGGTACTAAACGTCAAACTAATTAATAGCTAATATTTTTGTCAAACGTTCCGTTTGGTAAGGGGTTAGTTAACGTGACGTCAAGAAGCAGTTGAAATATAGACCATCATGGCCGACAGCGTTTTGGCTCGTATTGTGAAATCAATATTTAAAAATTAAAATTTTCATGTAACGGAAGCTGACATGTCGAGTAGAAACCGAAAGGGGTGAGGATTTTCATCCTCCTCCTAACAAATTAGCCCGCATCCATCTTAGATTGCATCATCACTTACCATTCGGTGAGATTGTAGCCAAGGAATTTTTGGGGCGTCTCTGTGTTCAATTTGAGTAGGGATTGGGGGTGTAACTGCAAATCTCTATGAGTGAGTGATTGGCGGCTCTCTTAAAGTAAATTTTTTGAGAGCTATTTCATGTGTTGGGATATTGTAAGCAGCTCTGTAGCTCTGTCAAAATAAGCTTAACTACTAACAGTTTATTTTACCATTTACCAGGAAATTATGCCCAATACTAAAGTTATGGTCATGTATGGATTAAGTGAGTTATCCGGAATGGCCTTCAACTACGATGGATGTCTACCCACCTCGCTTGGCAGGCCTCTGCAGAGTATCCAAGCAAGAGTAAGTTATCATGAAAAACCAGTAGAACTTCTGGCGATGAATGAAAAACACATTATGTTAAATCAGCTTTACATGTTTGAAGTAACAAATTTAATTTAATTTAATACTGTTTATTACGTTGCACTCGAAATTTTAAACGAATATCCGGACAAATCAGTCCAGTTGGGTAGGTCCAATTTCTTGAAAGAGGTGAACCGCCGAATCCAATTTGGCCAGACAGCATTCGGGAAACTTCGCGATATATTTTCATCTGAAATTCCTCAGTGCCTGAAGACTAAAGTCTTCGAACAGTGCGTGATTCCGAGACTATGGGCCTCATAAGAAGGCTCAGAGTCACACAGCGGGCGATGAAACGAGCTATGTTAGGAGTATCTCTGCGTGATCGAATCAGAAATGAGGAGATCCGCAGACAAACCAAAGTCACCGTCGCTCAACGTGTCGCGAAGGTGAAATGGCAATGAGTGGGTCGACCCCCCACCAGGCGGACTGATACATCAAGCGAGTCGCAAGTATTCGCTGGATGCAGGCGGTTTAGGAACCTGATGTTTGGAAGTCAGTCAAAGTCCTGTAGTGGACGTCCACGAAAATCCACGCTACGCCACTGTTTCCACTCGTAGGCAAAGACCCTATAGCTTGGCAAATTCGTTCGAAACACTCCCGATGGTCCGCGCGGGCCGGGCGGCGTGTAGCGATGAATGAAAAACCCACGACTAATGCACCTCACTTCACTTTCACACCCGCATAGTCTTTCCCCTCGTCGCCCGCATATCATGGGAGTGTCATCAACGAACTAGCCAAGCTATAGCTACCATAAAGACTACTAGCGCTTGTGTAGGTACTGATCTATGACAAAAAAATGGATTGTCTGTAAAGTCGGTATACTGACGATAGTTGAACGTGACAATGTAAAAAAAACTGAGGGAATGGTAGAACTTTTCAAAAGAAAATGTTCGTTTTTCTAAAACACTGTAATAATCTTCATAGACTCCTTCATTTGTTGTAAAAAAAGTTGGCAACCCTAGAGCGAGAGAACCACGCATGACGTCATCTTTTTTCGAATGTGCAGCCAGCTCCATCGAATTATAAGACGTTGTCACGTCAAAAAAAACGTATTGTTTGTGGTATTCAAAATTGTTATTGAAATAACGTATGCATCAGAAAATGCGAAGACACTGCCTCCTGTAACACAGTAGGTAATAACTAGCACAGGAGGCAGGGCTTCAACTTAATTTGTGATATAAAGTTTTGATGAATAAAGATTTATTATTATTATTATTACTTTACAGCTTGTTGATGCATCAACTCTAAAAGATGTAACCGAGCCTAATGTTAACGGAGAACTGTGGGTCAAGGGACCGACAGTTTTTAAGGTAAGTAAGCCATAATCAATGGCCTTAATAAGCTGTTATGAGATATTCTTTCTATATTCTATACTAATATTATAAAGATGTTTGAAGTTTGTTTGTTTGTTTTGTTGAACGCCCTAAATTTAGTTACTACTGGTGCAAATTGATTTTTTTTTTAAATATTGGATAGTCCATTTATCCAAGAAGGCTATAATCCTATACTACTAATATTATAAAGGCGGAAGTTTGTGTGTAAGTGTGACAGTTTGTAAGTGTGTAAGTGTGTAAGTGTGTAAGTATGTTTGTTCCTCTTTTACGCTGCGGCTACTGAAGCGAAATGGCTGAAATTTGGAATGGAAATAGATTTTACTCTGGATTAACACATAGGCTACTTTTTATCCCGCAAAAATCCACGGTTCCTGCGGGATTTGTGAATACTGAATTCCACGCGAACGAAGTCGCGGGCGTCCGCTTGTATACCATAATATAGCCAAAAGTAGCGGAGCATTAATGAAAAACGTAGAAAAATATTCTTTTTCTGAGCTAGCGATGTCACAGAAAACATATGCCGATGTGTCCAGCGAAATTGGTTCATCATCATCATCATCATATCAGCCGATGGACGTCCACTGCAGGACATAGGCCTTTTGTAGGGACTTCCAAACATCACAATACTGAGCCACCTGCATCCAGCGAATCCCTGCGACTCGCTTGATGTCGTCAGTCCACCTGGTGGGGGGTCGGCCAACACTGCGCTTACTAGTGCGGGGACGCCATTCCAGCACTTTGGTACCCCAACGTCCATCGGCTCTTCGAACTATGTGCCCCGCCCATTGCCACTTCTGCTTCGCAACTCGCTGAGCTATATCGGTGACTTTGGTTCTTCTGCGGATCTCCTCATTTCTGATTCGATCACGCAGAGATACTCCTAACATAGCTCGTTCCATCACCCGCTGTGTGGCTATGAGCCTTCTAAAATTGGTTAAAGTTACACAAAATATGACCGAATTATTTCTCTACAAAAGACCTAAAATTTCCTCGTAGAAAAAGTCGTGAGTGTCCACTAGCATAATATGGTTTTATAAATTTTCTAGGGTTATTACAACAATCCAGAAATAACAGCGCAAACTCTCGTGGAAGATGGCTGGCTAAGGACCGGAGATGTAATGTACAGAGATGCTGCGTATAACTTTTACTACGTTGACCGACTCAAAATTTTGCTTAAATATAGAAATCATCAGGTATTTACTTATTAATAAACACCTTATAATTTTTTTTTTTTTTATTGAGAAAGAATACAATAAGGAACTTAAGCTAACTTATCGTAATAACTATACAAATCATGCCCACGTGGAATGGTGGCAAGAATACTGGCTGCATTTCCGCGCTGGACAGCCAGGCTGATCATTTGCGCAAAAAATGAGCCAGCCCTTCTGTCACCAGTCGAGGCAACTAGCCGCGGTGAAATGGTACGGAAAAAATTTTTGGCACTGCGACTCCATGGCCCAAGGGTCTCCACGGCAAAAGGTACAAATATCTCTGTCAGAGAGGCATACTTGAGCCACTTACCGGTTTCAGCTTTTTCTGCTGCGGCTCCCGGTCTTGATTCTGTCTCCCTGATATGACACGGTGCTAATGTGTCGACGCATGTAGCGTCCCACATTAGGGCCCGCCCCATTTCCCAGGGAACCAGCGTCAATCCATCAGGTCTCTTACCATCATCCCGACTGATTCCTAACGGCTCGATTAGCGCAGGAATATTTATGGTGAAATGAATTATTTTAAGAAACTAAACGGTGTTAAGAAATTAAACACGTGTCTTAAACGGTGAAGGAAAAAACATCGTGAGGAAACCTGCATACAAAAGTATTTTCTTAATTCTCTATGTTTTTCTATATTCTCTAAGTCTGCCAATTCGCATTGGGCCAGCGCAATGGCTCAGCAGTGAGCCGAATGGGTTGTTAATAATGATGATATACACCTTGCTCACGACATTACTGCCATGAATGTTGAGTCTAGAACTATTATTGGCGTATATTAACTATTATTTAACTTAAAACTTATACATGATTACATATTATATGATGTATACTAAGTAAAATAAAAATAATGAAACAAAAAGGAACAGAGTAATAAAATAACAAAATAAATATAAATGGGAAACTAAATTAACAGGAAAAATCAAACAATAAATACGAGTCAAACCGATTTAATGTAAATTTTTATAAGCTTTTAATAGAGTTTTGTATGATTATTTTTAATTTTGTTACCATAAACATTGTTAAAAGTGTAAATTAATATCAAATAAGAAATAACAAACTAATGCTAAGTATCTTTGATTGAAACAGTTTATTATCCCCAGATATCTCCTTTAGAAATAGAACGCGTTATAGTAAATCTACCAGGCGTGTTTGAAGTTGCCGTTACTGGGATACCTCACGAGGAGCATGGAGATTTACCAGTTGCCTGCGTTGTTCTATATGAGGGCTTTAAAGTTACCGCGCAAGAAATCAAAGATTTTGTTAAAGGTAATTCATTCTAAACAACCTAAGCTAGCACGTTTCGACGGCCTCCGTGGCGCAGTGGACTTACAAGACGGAGGTCCTGGGTTCGATCCTCGGCTGGGCGGATTGAGGTTTTCTTAATTGGTCCAGGTCTTGCTGGTGGGAGGCTTTGGCTAGTTACCACCCTACCGACAAAGACGTACCGCCAAGCGATTTAGTGTTCCGGTACCACGTCGTGTAGAAACCGAAAGGGGTGTGGATTTCATCCTCCTCCTAACAAGTTAGCCCAATTCCATCTTGCTAACTTATAAAGAGTAAAAATAAATAAAAAAACGTCGAGCCATGATAGCCCAGTGGATATAATGTCTTCGATATGCAGGTCGTTAGTTCGAATCCAATCCAGGGCATGCATCATTAACTTTTCAGTTATGTGCATTTTAAGAACTTAAATATCACTTGTATCAAACGGTGATGGAAAAACATGAGGAACATTGAGGAAACATGCATAGCTGAGAATTTTCTTAATTCTCTAGGTGTGTGAAGTCTGCCAATCCGCATTGGGTCAGTGAGGTGGCCTATTAGCCTAACCCCTTTCTGAGAGGAGACTCGTAAGGGTAATCAATTGTAAAAACCTCCCCGTATCCTGCAGGCTAATTAAAATTTTGACGTATGTTAGCTGTTGACATATACGAAATTGAGATTTGTCATCAGGTGTCTATTGACAAGCCTTCGTGGATATCATACAGTAGGTAAATGACATTTCTCAGTTGATATGATGTTTATTTTAATAGGTGTTAATAAAAAACTAATTAGTGAATAGGCTAGCTGGATTTTTTTTATTATTAAGTAACATTCACGTTAGCCAGTGGATATGACCTGTGCCTCCGATTTCAGAGGGTGTGGGTTCGAATCCGGTCCGGTGCGTGCACCGCCAACTTTTCAGTTGTGTGCTTTTTAAGAAATTAAATATCACGAGTCTCAAACGGTGAAGGAAAACACCTTGAATTTTCTTAATTCTCTGCGTGTGTGAAGTCTGCCAATATGCATTGGGCCAGCATTGCTGAGCTCGAGTCTCCTCTCATTCTGAGAAGAGAGCCGAGCTCAGCAATGAGCCACATATGGGTTGATAACAACATACACGTTAGTCGGAAAAGAACGTTATTCCTACCATAAAACCTTCTGTGTTACGCATAAACCTTCATGCTGATTTCGTCATTACAGTGATTAAAATCCCTTGAACAATTTGAAAATTCTAACCATACACACAGTGAAAAGTGACTATGTTTTGTACTATGATATAATTAAGACTCTATACCTTTTTCAGAATCATTGACGGATTCGAAACAACTGAGAGGAGGAGTGATATTCCTAAAGCAGTTGCCACTGACGTCAACATTCAAGATCAATAGACAAAAACTTCGACATTTAGCCCTTACTTTACCACGAGAGTAAAAATGTTAATACCCCCCAAAATTATATAATGATTTATAGATTTTTGTGAATAAGAAAGAAGTAAGGAGTGTTTTTAAAATTTAGTACTAATAAATAATAATCACTAGGACTTTAATTAAAACTTAATGTTCAATCATTAAATTACTTACACTTTTTTGAAAAAAATAAAGTACGACATATTAAATGTGTATATTTTCTTATAATACAGAGGCGTAATAGCCCAGTGGATATGACTATGCCTTCGATTCCGGAGGGTGTGGGTTCGAAACTGGTCCGGGGCTTGCACCTCCAACTTTTCAGTTGTGTGCATTTTAAGAAATTTAATATCACGTGTCTCAAACGGTGAAGGAAAACATCGTGAGAAAACTGGCATACCAGAGAATTTTCTTAATTCTCTGCGTGTGTGAAGTCTGTCAATCCGCATTGGGCCAGCGTGGTGGACTATTGTCCTAACCCCTCTCGTTCTGAGAGGAGACTCGAGCTCAACAATGAGCCGAATATGGGTTGATAATGATGATGATGATAATTTTCTTATTATTTAGACATCACTTAGTCGTAATTTGTAGTTTAATGAAGCATAAATGAATGACTTACTATTGTAATTCTACTAATTCTACTTTTTATTACTATTGTAATTCTATCTATTTACTATTTTAATCTAATTTACAATTTTATGCTGTTGTACTGTCATTATAAGTGAATACATACTGAGTATTCAACTATTTTTTCCTGCTCAGATAACATAATGATACTTCCAATCATGTAATCAAAATATCATTAAATAAACTGATTGTATGAAATTGTCACATAATAGTCAGATGCCATTATTTGGTATACACGTGGTTAGTAGAATAATACGAGTCATCCATCTAGGACAAAAAATGAACCTATATTATTTTTTTAAAGAATATTTATCATATCTTTTTTTTTAATATGACCAATATTCCAATTCCCCTCCAACTAGTCGGGATATATGTATTAGGAGTGGGTGTGACAATAGGCGGGCGAGGATTGAACCACCACCCATCGGTGATGAGTCCGACCGCTCGTACCGTTCAGCTATTGAGGCTTACTACTTACTTATATTATAGTTGTAATTAAGATTTCTCAAACATTACCAATCGATCTGAACAATTATTTCAAACAAATGCATAACACCCAGAGCCCGTAGCCAATTGGCACGTCGATTCTTTTTCTACAAACGCCATCGCTTCCAAAACTATAGTACGATTATTAATTCCAGTTAGTAAAATGACAAGTGCAACTGTCACTGAAATGTCATTTTACTGACTGGAATTAATAATCTTAATAGATTAATCGTATGTACGATTATTAATTCAATGGTCTTTGATGCCATGGAAGATGGGTAGGCCTTTGGTGTGGGACACCCTTGCGCCTTCACATCTTCCTGGCACGATGGGCTGTGTGGGAAGAAATTGCGAAGCGATTAATCGACGCCTCCTGTGATCAGAAGGCCCACTTAGACTTAGGTCAGAAAATTAGTATTGCCATACAACGTTGCAATACTGCCAGCCTTCTGACTTTACCGATGAACATCGATTCGGATGAATTCTACGACGCCTACTAAGTCTTTAGTTATAACTTTATATTTCCTTTTTAAAATTTATATTTCATGTTTATTTAAATATTTAGTTAGTTTTAGATAATGTAAATATGTCTTTTTATCAAGAATTTATTAATTTATATGTATACTATATTACTTGACTATTGATAACCTGAAAGAAAATCAGTCTGTATTTAGAGTATCAATGGAAAAATAATAGGAGCTTAAATATAAACCTGCAATATATCGGCATACAAATGCAAAGAAGAAGATATTACGGAGGAAATGGAATTTAAATATAATAGAAAACAGAAGAGGAGAGAGAACTCCACCCTGAGGCACACCCGTCAAAAAGTAAGTGAAAGAAGATATACTATTGTCCAAGCGCACACACTGCTATCGATAGGTTTGGAACCAATTAATAATAGATTGCGACATGACAGTAGTATTTAAAATTGTTAAAAGTAGGTCAAATTCAACGGTGTTAAACGCGTCGCCAAAGTCCAAAAGAGCACAGTAAGATGTTTATTTTCAATAGCAAACTGTATATCATCGCTGTTTAATTATTAATTACTGTGAAATTCCGTCAATTTTGCGAGTACACTAGCGCATATATTACATGTATTCTTAACTTTGAATGAAAAGGAATTAACGGATGAAATCGGGAAACTACTAGTAGTACTTACTAGGTATAAATGTACATAAATATCATAAATAATGTGCTCCCGAATTGTTTTTTTTCGGCCACGGCGGACAATCTTATTTCAAGATTAAACATTTACTGGAGATATTATAGTGCACAAGTGTGTGCCCAGGTGGCCCAGGCCCAGCACAGGTGCACTCTCTATTCTCTCATTCTCACATTCCGATGGCACGGCAGACCACACGACCGGTAAAAGATCAGGCGCAGGATCGGCGGCTTTACGTGCTCTCCGAGGTACAGGGGTGTACTAACACCGCCGACTTCCTAACTCCAGGCTGCTATTGAAATTTTTCTTGTAAAAAAAATACCGATTACGTACGTTTTTGCACGGTAATTAAAAATTAATCTTGAAAATCGCGCAAATCTCGAGAACGGCTAAACCGATTTCGCTATATCTTTTTTTAGAATACTCCTTGAAGTACGAGGATAGTTCATACGGAGAGAAAAATAAGGAAATTCTAAAAAAAAGGTTCTATACTCCCATACAAACGATTTGTAATAATACCTACTTCCGAGTAAAAGGCAACTTTAATACCATATCATAAAGTTCAAGTGTTAATGGAGAAGTCCGAGAAGGCAGAACAATTGATTGACGTTAGTGTATGGGTAGTAGAGTAGAGGCAGGGTAGGGGTAGGGTAGAGGTAGTGGTAGGAAAGAAGTGGACAAAGTCAAAGCCAAGCTTGACCGGGACCGCTAGTACATAAATAATACTTACTTCTAAGTAGGTATGTCTCCATCAATGCACACGTCAAAGCCGTATTATATCAGTAACTGCAAGTTAGACATTACCCATTATATATGTATGAGCTGACTCTACTTAAGCCTTTGAAGCGAACCTGTAATTTGACATGAATAAAGCCTATCTCTATTTAGCTTGAATAATTGAACGTTTTGAAGGTTATGAGACGGACAGCACTTGTTTGGTCACAAATTACGTAAAGTAGAATTTACATTTTTCATTTGGCCAGCGTGGTGGACTAATTTTTTTGGGAGAAGTTTTTTTCATTTTCGTTATATTTCTTTTAAAAAGTATATTTTTGCATTTAATTTTTCATTGTGTTTTTCTATTTATTATGATTAGTTTAGTTTTCGAAAGTATGTTTTCAATAACGACAATAATAAACATTTATATTGTCGATTTTGTTCATTACAACGATTGTCAATATCTTAATGTACAGTTTAATAAAAATAATAAATTAAAATTTAAATATTTTTTTTATTTTATTTAACATCAAAAATAGGTGGGTCCTGTGGACCCACGACTATATAAGTGTGATTATTTTCCACCTCTACAGTTAAGGGTTAATATACAAGAATTATAATAGTGGCCATAAATCTTTTAATAAGATAAGGTCTTAAAATATAATATATAAGTTATCTTCAGGAAATAAACAATCGATACAGTGTTGCATCAAATGTTCATTGTCTCTGCATTACACTTCTAATGAAGGTATTGTTAATATTTATTAAACTTTATTTTATTAATGAAATTACATATTTATTTAACACATACATATATAAACATTACAAGGCAAACCTAGTGCGTTTACACGAGTATAATTCTCGTGTTCGATAATTATTCCAGCATTTACATATACGTATATGCTAAAAGTTCTGAGAAATTCAGCAAGCGAGAAGAAAAATGTTAGGTTATTTACGAAGAAAAATGTTTTTTAATTAAATATTTCATGTTTTTTGTAATAAAAGAATAAATTCAATATATAAATGTGAAAGTAACTCTGTCTGTCTTACTGTTTGTTTCCTTTAACAAAAAAAAAATAAACCACAGATCTGATTTGAATGAAACGAGATGGCCCATGTTTGCCTAGCTACCTGATACCTCATTACAAAAATAAAAGTTATATCAAAAATAAAGATTGGTCATTGTAATATAACTTTTGGGTATGCTGAGCGCCATACAGAAACTGGCAACTTTGCTATACGAGTAGGTAGAGATAATTTGTACTTTGGAAGAGACTACTTTTTATTTGTAAAACAGATCAATCACACGAACCGAGTCGTGGGCATCCGCTGGTGTAGAAATATGCTATAATGAAAGAGCAGTCAATATAAAACAAGTGAATAAGTTCCTTAATAAACCATTGGACAACAGATATTACATATACTACGAACAGAAGTCTGCCGATCTTTATAGAGATAACTATCACAAAAGTGAACTGATCATAAAAGTTGATCCAATATTTTAATAATCCGATTTATTTTACAGGTAAGTTAATACATTAAAATTAATTCTACTATTTTTCCTTCATCATCCTATTTACATATAAATAAAATGTGCGCGAGTGATATTATAAGGGTTCCGTTTTTGTACGTTACGTTCGTACGTTCGGAACCCCTAATATATATGAATTATACTATTTTTTCTTATCCTATTTACATATAAAAATATTGATCCAATATTTTATTTTATCAATTTATTTTACGGGTAAGTTATTACATTAAAATGAATTAAAATAAATTTTCTCATCCTATTTACATATAAAAAAGTTGATCCAATTATTATGATATGAAATTCGATTTATTTTACGGGTAAGTTATTACGTTAAGTTTTTCTTATCATCCTATTTACCTAAAATGAAATATTCGCGAGTAATATTATAAGGGTTCCATTTTTGTACTTTTTTTTTTTCTGTCCGAGTAGGTGCCGATAGCTCCCTGCGGAACCACTACGGCGTCACCGGGGGGGTTGAGCGAGCGCAGAAGCATCGCCTGATGTGACCCGAAGGCTGAAAGAAAGATAGAGGACGGAACGGCTCTCTAAGGGCGTCTCCTATGAGACTCGGACCTCGGCTTAGAGGGCCATTCTGGAGGAGGTAACCGTGACCTGAGTGAATCAGTCCGGACGCCCCCAAGGTCGTGAGTTAGAAAACCCACGTCCGGGTGACGTTAGATATCGGGGACCTCGTCTTCGCCGGCGAAGACGCTGTGCAGCTTGTGATTGTGTTGCCTGGGAAGCATTGTCGGTTGTTATGTCATCGTCTGGATCGTAAAGGACGTTCTTGGGACGCCTCTGCTTGCAGTTAGCATTTAGGTTGGGAGTGTAATTGCAGGCCTCAACCACTAGTTGGTTGGGATGGAAGGCAGCTCTGTCAAAATAGTTTTGAGAGAGCTGTTTCATGTACTTAGCTATTGTCGGTAATTCTAGATCTCTATGGAGGTCATTATTGCGTAAGAACCACGGCGCGCCCGTGATTTGACGCAGAAAACGATTTTGTAGGGTTTGAAGCGGCCTAAGGGTCGCTTTGGGACGGTGGGCAAACACTACACTAGCGTAGGTTAAGATCGGACGGATCGTAGTTTTATAAAGTGTTAGCTTTGAGCGGAGGGACAATTTACTTTTCTTATTTATCATAGCGTAAAGACGGTGCATTACGTATGCGGCCTTTTTTCTCGCTTTGTTAACGTGCATGGAGAAGCTCATGCGGTTATCGAAGGTGACGCCTAGGTACTTGGCAGTACGTTGCCAGGGGATGGGTGCTCCGTAAAGGGAGACTTCTTTGAGTCCGGACTTGAGACGGGAGACTGCTTTGCCAGTGAAAAGCACGGCTGCGCTTTTCTCTGGGTTGACTTCTATACGCCAAAGGCGGAACCATTTACCTATAATGTTTACCGCCTTCTGGAGGCGGGCTCTAATGTGGACCCGGTTTACTGCCGTCGCGTACAGTGCGGTGTCGTCCGCAAACTGGGCGACGTGTACGCCCGGGTGGTCGGTGGGAATGTCGCTTGTGAAGAGCGAGTATAAAAGCGGGGAGAGCACGGAGCCCTGAGGGACTCCTGCGCGAATCTGTCTGGGTGAAGAGAGAGTGCCGTCTATACGGTACCTGAAGGTGCGGTTGGACAGAAAGCTGTGTAGCAAGCGTACCATTTTGTTTGGTACGCCGAAACGGTTTAGTTTGAATATCAAGCCTTCGTGCCAGACACGGTCAAACGCTTTAGCTACGTCAAAGAAGAGCGCCCCGGTGGCGATGGGGTTATGAAATGTATTAAAACCGGTTAGAATGTGCTCCGTGAGGCGGTGCACTTGATGAACACATGAGTGTTTACATCGAAATCCAAACTGTTGTTTGATGAGAAGTTGCTTTTCATCGCAAATGGCTTTGAGACGATTCAAAATGATTATCTCATACACCTTGCCAATGGTGTTGAGAAGACTAATTGGGCGGTAGCTAGTCGGGAGGTCGCGGGGTTTACCAGGCTTGTGGATGCCAATGACCGTAGCTTCTTTCCATGCGTCTGGGAAGGCGCAGTGAGCTAGGAGAACATTGAAGATGTTCACCAGGAGGTTGATTATCTGGACCGGGAGAAGCTTTAAAGCTTTGTTGCTAATCGTATCAGGCCCCGGAGCCTTCTTTTTGCGCAAGCCCTTGATAACCGCAGAGACTTCCTCGCATGACGTAGGGGTAATTTCGACTCCGTCCGGGGGGCGAGATAATATAGAAGTGAGTTCGGACTTCACTTTTTTCGCGTGTGATTTTACAAATGCCGTAGTGCTTGGAGTGCACTGGGCTTCCAGACTGTCGGCTAGGCATTCGGCCTTATCGATGTCCTCGATCGCGTTTGGGAGGCCAGGGCGTTTGAGAGGTGGGGTGGCTGCGAGACGGTCGGCTTTGAGATATCTTGCCACGTCGTAGAAGGCTACGTGCGATGGCTCGAGCTCTCTCAGTCGGTCGTCCCATTGTCTGTCATAACGCCAGCGCAAGCGACGCTTGCACCGTCTTCCGAGAGTCCAAAGTAGACTCGCGTTTTGTCGGGTCGGTTCAGATTCGTAGCGTCTTTGCTGGGCGTTTCTATCCGTTAGTAGGGCCCGTAGGTCCGACGACAGGAGGGCCTTGCTGAAGGCAGGGACCTCCTTGGTGCAATCTTTTATTGCTTCGCGAATGTGACCGTTTAGGTTTGAAGAAGCTGCGAGCGCTTCGCTTAACGTTTCTATCTCGTCAGGGATTTGATCTAGGTGCTGTGAAGCCAAGGACTTGAGACGCTCAGAGAGTCTCCCGTAATTAATTATAGTTTTGGTCGGGGGGGTCGTAGAGGGCGGGGAGCCAAGTTGGAGTATAACTGGTCTGTGGTCCGAGTCCGAGGCCAGATCCGAGAACACCTCCAGAGGACTCACTTCAAGAGTGATGTTCTTTACGAGTGCCAGATCCAGTACGCTCGGAGTTTGGTTTCGTGTGTCCGTCAGTCTCGGGTAACGTGTTGGTTTGTCGGGGGTTAGCAAAATGAAATTAGCATCGTCGCGGTCAGTCAGTCTTCTTAGAGTGTTGCCGCTAGTATTATTATAAGCGTTAAACCAACTTGTATGTTTAGCGTTAAAGTCACCGGCCAAAATGACGGAGTCACTTAAGGAGAGGAGTGTCTGAATGTCACTCTCTAAGAGACGTTTACCGCAGGGTTGGTAAACTGAAACCAGTGTGATCGGCGGATGGCCGGTCATACTGACCTGACATACTGAGACTTCCATGTTAGTAAGCTCGGGAGGATCGAGAGGAGTGCAGTGAAGAGCCCTTCTGTGATATATAGCTGTACCTCCCTTCCTTTGGGTGGTCCGGTCGTTTCTAATCATTAGGTAATTCCCTATTTTGGGATCGCGAAGGCTAGGTTTCAAGAAGGTCTCTTGCACCAAAAAGATGTCCGGTTTGTGGTCGCTTATCCATTCTCGGACCTCGAGTAATTTATCGTTGAGCCCGTCTGCATTGAAGAAGCCGACAGTCAGGGAATGTGGTTTTAATCTACCGTTGTGAGCCATTTAGAAAATTCTTATAGTTTTCGATCGCGCGGAGCATGATACTGTGCTCGCCTATTGCCCTTAGGGGGTCTACTTTATATTTCTCAATGAAGAGATCGTATTCTTCCATACGGAATACATCCGAGAAGGAATAAGACTTTTTGGGTGCCGCCGGTTTGCGGCCCGCTGCCCTGCCCCTTCGCTTGCCTGGCTGTGGGGCCTTCCGGCATCCGCGATAGTTCGCGGGATGGCCGGCTTCGCCGCACAGCACGCAGCTTGGGGGCACTTCAGCGATCCGTTCCTTGCGGGGACAATCTATCGTGCCGTGATCTCCCAGGCACTTAACGCACCTGGGACGGGCAAAACAATTCCTTTGGGAGTGTCCATAGGTCTGGCATCTATGACATTGACCTATGCGGCCACGGTTGTTGGGCTTCTCAAAGGAGAGGCCAGAGAGGTGGCATATTGCCTTCAAGTTGTATATCCTCTTGCCCTCAGGAGAGAGCTCGAGGATCACTAGACAGAGGTCTAGCGGCTCTTTTGAGCGGGATCGGTACATTCGGTGTACCTCCTGGACGGGGAGATCTTGTTTAAGCAGGTCGGCTTTGATGAGCTCAGTATCAAGCTCCTTCGGGAGACCGCGGACTACTACGCGGAGGACTCGCTCATCACTCAGAGCGTAAGTGTGATAGCCTATTGAGTTTGACCTCAATAAAGCTGTCAGACGCCTATGGTCACCGGATGACTCGCATTCCGCACGAATACCTAAGGTGGTAAGCTGGGCGTTTGGAATAGGGATATTGTTTTTTATTAGCATGGGGACAATTTTGTTTGCCCATGCGTCCTTGTCCCTAATAAACATTGGGGGGATCTTCTCCTTGCGAGATTCCTCCATAGGAGAGTCCTCACTTTCGGAGTCTGAATCGGATAAGGTTTGTGACCGAGCTTGGCTCTCGGTCACAGTGACCTTGCTAGTGGTAGTGGGCTGAGCGTCGGTTTTAGTAGCCTTTCGCCGTTTTCTGTTACTTACGACGACGGTGAAGCCATCCTCAACTGGAGCCGGTGAGACCTGCGAGTCTGGGATATCGCAAATGTCCATGGCGGAAGGCCTATGAACCGTGTTGGTCGGAGTGCGAGTCATAGATTCGCGGGAGAGTGGCAAAGTGCCCTTTGGGTGGGCTGAGGGCCCGGGGTGCGCGTTAGGCGCGCTAGGCCCTACGGACGGAGCCGGAATCGGTGTTGCCGGGCGACCCGAGGCCGAGACACGTGGGTCGCGGGCCGCGGATTGGCTGCCCAGCGGCGGGCGCACTACCTGAGCAGGTAGCACGTGGCGCTGTGTCACGAGTGGCGCGGGGGTTGCGGGGATAGCGGGGGACGCGGCGGCATTTCCCGGAAGGGGACTACCTGATTGGGGTTGACTTTGAGTCAAAGTCACGGTTTGAGACGCAATCGGTTGCGAAGACATAAAACTTTCCAGATAGCCTGGAAATTTAACTCGGAGGTCCTTGAAGAGGGCCTCCAAGTACGGCGGCGGAACGGAGTTGGGGTCCATAGTGGACCCCGGAACTAACAGGGCCTCCCCACCGGGGCGGGGAGGTGAGTACCTACTGTGTGGCCCTAGTGGTCCACGCCTTTAGGTGACGTGGGTGTACCTACTCTTATTCTAGTGTACTCACGGACCGGAACCACTTAACTACACTAGAACAACGCAGAACACAACACAACACAGCACAACAAAATCGGTGGTCAAGACAGTACTAGAAAAACTAGCACCCTCTCAAAAGAAGAACCAATATTGGTGGCCTCCACCGTGGGATCGAAAACCTGCATAGGCGAGGACAGACGACCGCACGGGACGGCTGCCAAGATCGGAGTGCATTTTTGTACTACATACGTTCGGACCCTAACAATATTGAAGTGTCTGTCTGTCTTTTCAATGTAACTTGTTTGTGTGTGTTTTTTGCGCGAGTGATATTATAAATAAAGATTAGGTTGAGCTGTGATAGCCCAGTGGATATTACCTCTGCCCCCGATTCCGGAGGGTATGGGTTCGAATCCAGTCCGGGGCATGCACCTCCAACTTTTCAGTTCTTAATTCTCTGCGTGTGTGAAGTCTAACCCCTCTCATTCTGAGAGGAGACTCGAGGTCAGCAGTGAGCCGCACATATGGGTTGATAATGATGATGATGATGACATTTTAATGTCTGTCTGTTTTCTCCGAATGTACTAGACCAATTCAGTTGAGATTTGGTTTACATCAATTCTTGTGACCCAAATACAGGGTATCGTACAACCTATCGTAAGTAGATAAAATTTGAATATGGGCAGCACTTATGGGGACAACTTGAACAAAAACTTTTACGAACTTCATCGTGTGATACATCAAATTTCTTGTCTTGATAAAAGTATTTTAAGAATATTTTTTTTGGAATTAAAAAGTTTAATTTCAAGTTATTTAAACAAATACACATAGCTTTCGATTCGGAGGGCGAAGCCGGTCCGGGGCATGGACCCCCAACTTTTCAGTTGTGTGCGTTTTAAGAAATTAAATATCACATTTCTCAATCGGTGAAAGAAAACACATTTCTCAATCGGTAAAGAACTTCTTTATTGGTCAATAATATTTTCTAAACATGGTTCAGTGCAATGGTGTCGAAACTATCCACGGATGCGGTACACTGGTTCATGTCGGACCTGACGTCTCGCATAGTAGCCCAGTCGGGGCTCCCAGCTGACAGGTTTCATCTCGGCAAAATTATCCTGCAAAGCTTCAAAGACTATCCTGACGCAGTGATGCAGGTATGATGATAAATACATTCCTTTATAAACAAAGCTTACGTATGTAAGTTTTGTTACCTTATAGATACAAATATTATGCTTCTATTTTATTGTTTGTTTCCTTGTTCTGTGACGTACGAGTGTGTAAATAAATAATATTGTTAATCTTAAGGTTTGCCAGGATATAAGGATGTCTTAAAGTATGAATGTAATTAAACTTTGTTTTAATAAAATACTGATTGGAGAGACAATTTTCAAAAAAGATTTTTATGAATGTTTTGAAAAGTAACGGCAATAGGTTTGTTCCTTTATATTTAAAAATAATCGAAAAAAAATTGGATTTGATTTTTTTATTAATTTTGATAGGATTTTAACCAAGTTTAATACAGTAAAAGCTCCTTATTCACGCTTTCTTTATTCACTATTCGCGGATTAAAAAATCGCGTTCCAATTCCTATATTCGCGGCTAAATATTTCGTTTTTCGCGGATCTGACTGACGAAACTGACTTAAAATCTGCAAATTTAAACTTTAACTTGCAAATACCTATTGCCGAAATTACAAATGGATGGTTCTTAAACCATCCATTTGTAATCCATCATAATAATGCCACTGCTTAAAATCACTCTGAATAGAAACTTTTAAAAAATGTCAAGCAAGAAAAAAAATTAAAATTCTTCAAACAATTGTCTAAGACTGAAGATAATAGTTAATCAATAACTTCAATTAATTGTTTTTTCTTTATATATTTGTTATTTATTTTGTCACCCAAGAACGTTTCCCTTATAATCCCATATAAAATACCATTTCATATTCACGGTTTCTGTATTCGCGACACATTTAGAGAACGTATCCCCCGCGAATAATGAGCATTTACTGTATTGGCACATGTTGTGTGATAAACTAGGCCTTTTTTAGTAATTTGTTTTCTTAAATAAAACCTTTGCAGTTTTTGCGAGCGGCATTTGATTATTTTTTTTTAAATTACAATTGGTTAGTAATGAGTATTGTTTTATAGATAGACGGAGGAACAGGCGAATCGGAAACGAATGGTTCTATAATGGAGAGAACGGTAAAATGTGCTACAGCTTTCAGAAATTTAGGTTTGACCACTGGTGATGTTATGGTGCTTATGGCACCAAACCATATCGATCTATCTGTGCCGTTCTATGCAGGCTTGTATACTGGGGTCATCATAGCAGCCGTGGACAGGACTTTAGGAGTCAGTAAGTAATTTTCTAATCAAAGACTAGTTAATTGTATTTGATAACATAATTAGAAACCTATTTCTCGGTGGTATCAAAGACTTTCTTCTTCAGACACTGATGATTTACTATCTAAACCGTGTGAGTTGCCAGTATTTTTTTTTTGTTTAAAAAGAATATTTACCAAATTTTATATGACCAATGTTTCCATTCCCCTCCAGCTAGTCGGGACTGTTCTAGGAGTGGGCACGACAATAGAGCAACGGAGCGGGGATCGAACCACTCCAGCACCTTGGGACCCCAACTGCCAACGGCTCTTCCATGGCCATGTGCCCCGCCCGTTGTCAGCTTCGCGACACATTGAGCTATGTCGATGACTTTGGTTTTTCTGCGGATCTCCTCATTTCTGAATCGATCACGCAGAGATACTCCTAGCACAGCTGATAGTCGTTACAAAATCAACCCTAAGCATACCCATATTGGAGCAGTGTGGTGGTCCTATATTGTTCGTGGTCGTCTTAGTCGCTAAACTTTGGACCTTATTAGAAGGCTCAGAGTCACACAGCGGGCGTGTGATAGAAACAGAAATGAGAAGCTCTGCAGAAAACCAAAGAACCAAACATACCTCAGCGAGTCACTGAAGCTAAAATGACAATGGGCAGGCCACATTGTTTGAAGAGCCGATTGACGTTGGGATGATGCTGGAATGGCGGCCCCGCACCGGAAAGCGCAGTGTCTATGTGGACATCATCATTTACAGCAATGGACGTCCAACGTGTTAATGATGATATAAGGAAGGAAGAAGAAGGGTGTCCTTGTAGAGGGCCATTAGAACAAGCTGATAATGATGATGATATAAATAAAAATTGAGGCCTTGCCATTATGCTCGCCTGTAATATCTTGATATCAAGTTTAATATGCACCAATTGACAGTTGCGCTGGCATTATGAATTCAATTGACAGCATCGACATTTTATCCAATAGGTACTAGTACCTAATGCATCTCTCGTCATAACATTTTCATTACGTATTTTATTTATACAAATATTATAAAACTGAAGAGTTTGTTTGTTTGTTTGGTTGAACTCGCTAATCTCAGGAACTACTGGTCCGATTTACAAAATTCTTTTAGTGTTTGATATCCCATTTATCGAGGAAGGCTATATGCTTTATTATCCCGGTATTCTTACGGGAACGTGAACCACGCGGGCGAAAGCGGGCGGCGTCATCTACTGTACCTGTCTATATTTTTCACTAACATAATCCACGGTTTCACCCACGCAGTTTCCATTCCGGTGAGAATTCGAACAATCTATAGCTTACGTTATTCGCTGGTAATGTAGCTTTATATCGGTGAAAGAATTTTTAAAATTAGTCTAGCATTTTCCGGGCCTATTTGTAACAAATAAACAAATGAACAATTAAACGTTAATAATAATGATATGGCTATAATAAGATATAAGAAGAAAATAAGAATAATATAGGCCTATAGCCTTCCTCGATAAATGGGCTATCTAACACTGAAAGAATTTTTCAAATCGGACCAGTAGGTTCTAAGATTAGCGCGTTCAATCAAACAAACAAACTCTTCTGTTTTATAATATTAGTAAAGATTAATCTAATGAATATTTTTCAGAGGAATTGCAAGATTCTTTTAATGTCAGTCGACCAAAAATCATATTCTGCCAAAGTGAGAAAGCTCCCGACATACAAGTAGCTCTTAATGAGATAGATTTAAATGCTCTCATAGTAACTTTCGACAAAGGAGATTATCTATGCAACTACGCTGATTTCGTAGCAAAATATGCCGACGACACTCCAATACAAGAGTTTAAGTAAGGAATTCACTTTTTTAGGCCTTCTCCTTACACCATCATTATATTTATAGTTAATAATCTTAAGCTTTCACTTAACTGTTGGATCAAGAGTCGGATACAAAAGGCAGTGATTCTTGAGACGGCGCGTATTGTGAGGGGGTTTATCACTCTGGAGCCCTTACCACCGGTTGCTTGGGCACTCAAATGTCCCGCAGCGGGAGGGTGGATTTTTTTTTTATGTTTTGTATATTATACTTATATTGTTAAAATAAAAAAAAAGAAGTAATAAATAAATGAGAGAAATGTAAAGCTCTTTTTGTACTTTTCGTTTAGGTACCTTACTTAACTTGACTTTACTTAAAGTAAGTTATGTTAGTAAAGTTAAGTTATATTATGTAATCTTTAGCACGGCCTGCGCGCTGCCGTGCGCTTGGATCTTCTCTCATATCCATAAAACTATAATAACATAGTACAATAAAATGGTCTATTCTATATGTATATGTATATGATCACGTTTACAATATTAAAAATTTACAGTACAGTTATTGCTTTGGATTTATTTATTTTAATTTAAGAATTAAAATTTATTTTTTCGATTATTACACATGTATGTTGTTCTTTTATTAAATTCAAAAGTTTTATTTTTATTTAAGAGTTTTATTGTATGTGATATGTTATAGTATAGTACAAAATTGTGCATAACTTGATAACCTTTAGTTTCTCACTTTTATAATATGCACTAGAGTTTTAACCATTATGCAACCATTTCATTTAAATTTTTATTTGTATGGCTGATGGGAGGCTTCGGCCGTGGCTAGTTACCACCCTACCGACAAAGACGTACCGCCAAGCGATTTAGCGTTCCGGTACGATGTAGTGTAGAAACCGGAACGGGGTGTGGATTTTCATCCTCCTCCTAACAAGTTAGCCCGCTTCCATCTTAGACTCCATCATCACTTACCATCTGGTGTGATTGTAGTCAAGGGCTAACTTGTAAAGAATAAAAAAAAAAAAAAAAAAAATGTATGAAAGAATTTTCCATTTTTCAGACCTACAGACTTTGACCCCTCAACAACAACCGGTTTCCTTATATCAACAAGTGGCACTACTGGACTGCCGAAAGCTGCTGAAGTCACACATAAAAACTTTGTTATTTCTATACCAATGTTTTGGTAAGCAAAATTGACGTTTTTTTTTTTTTTTGATAAATCTGAGTGAAATTGGTATTTCAAAAATACCGCTTGAGCTACTACAAGTGGATATCTGTAAACACTTCTTACATTTTGATAAAAATTAAAAGGTAAATAAGCAAAAATTATCTTAAAGTGTATATTTAATATGCAATAAAGGCTTGCGCTTGACTACAATTAAGACTGATGGGAAGCCATTTTAAAAGAGCAACTGTTGAGTTTCTTGCCGGTTTCTTCGCAGCAGAACCTGCCTTCCGAACCGGTAATAGAATCTTTACGAATAGTCAACTAACGTATCAAAAGTGCTACAAGCACTTTGAAGCACAGTTGAGCCTACTTGAAATAAATGAATTTTGAAGCATTAATGCGGTCTAAATTGGAGCGCGCTTGCCTAGAAGATGCCTATTCACTCTTGCTTTTGCTTTCGGAGTATCAGCACTAGATCCTATTACAAAAACTCACGACAATCAAGAACATATAGCTGTGTACATAC
This sequence comes from Bicyclus anynana, assembly GCF_947172395.1. Classification (NCBI taxonomy): domain Eukaryota; kingdom Metazoa; phylum Arthropoda; class Insecta; order Lepidoptera; family Nymphalidae; genus Bicyclus; species Bicyclus anynana. Next base: position 12,972,790 of record NC_069090.1, read on the forward strand.
GTATTCTGTGGTATTAATAAAACGACTTCAACGTCGGATTTTTTCCATCGTGTCAGAAAAGAGGCCAATATCTTCGAATTGACTTATCGGATTTTCATCGAATATGCCTACTACAGCGTCCGTTAATGGCACTCCCTTGATAAACGGGCGACGGAAAGGGAAGGACTGCGCGGAAATGAAGTCGTGCGCGCGGGCCAGAGGCTGGAAGTGGGGTACATCAGTTGTGGGTTATATTTCATCGCTACCCGCCTCCAGGCCCCGCGAACCATCGAGAGTGTTATGAACGAATTTGCCAAGCTATAGTAGCTTCTCGATCATGTTAGTGTTTATTTACAAGAGCGGCAGTTGCTACCGACGACTGCAGTCGACGGCAGACGGCGACGTATAGGCGGCAGTCGACAGCGGTCGCCGACTGCAATCAGCGACGTCTCGGCGGCAGCCAACGGCAGTCGAGTCGAGCAGTTGCCGCTCATGTAAATTAACCCAGTCTTGATCTTATTATTTTGCATCCTTTTGTTGTCGATGTCCAGTCGACTCGCACAAAACGTCTCGCGTCGACGTTTCTAATAAGAACAGCGAAGATGTGGAATGCCCTTCCAGCTTCTGTGTTTCCCAACACTTATGATTTGTGCACCTTCAAGACAAGAGTGAATAGGCATTTTCTAGACAAGCGCGCTCCAACCTAGACCTCATCATTACTTTCCACCAGGCATGATTGTAGTCAAGCGCAAGTCTATTATGAATAAATAAAATATATATTTAGGATACATTTCAATACGTTCCCGACGCCGACTCGCATGTCGTTGGTTGGGGCACCGCTCCAGTGGCTGACTGCACTGTTCCAATTCATCGCATCGCCGATATTCAAGTACACACGTCTGCAGACCTCCATAGCTGTAACACCGGAACATGCCTACTACCTCATTAATGAGTATAGGGTAAATATAAAACTTTTTACATAGCAATAATGTATCGTTATCAACCCATATTCGGCTCACTGCTGAGCTCGAGTCTCCTCTCAGAATGAGAGGGGTTAGGCCAATTAGTCCACCACGCTGGCCCAATGCGGATTGGCAGACTTCACACACACAGAGAATTAAGATAATTCTCTGGTGTGCAGGTTTCACGATGTTTTCCTTCACCGATTGAGACACGTGATATTTAATTATGATGGGTGAGGAATCTTGTCACAATACGCGCCGTCTTAAGGATTACTACCTTTTGTATCTGACTTTCAAGCGAAAGCTTCTTCAGGTGTTGGTCGAAGCTTTTGGGTGTAAGATCAATGACTGATATGACTATCGGAATAAATACCGATCAAATTGAAAACTTCCTCCTTTTTAAAGTCGGTTAAAAACAGTTGACTCACCGTTAAAGAACATAGAAAACATTGAAGCTAACGCTTTGTTATACCCTTAACGTAAACCACGTATTCTTTAGAGTTACGAATGTGCAATACAGAAAAGCAATGAATAATATTAGTAAAACAAACCAAATTTTAAAAATTATACCATTTTTGAGAAGCTGTTCCCAATGTTCAATGAAATTCCTGTAAAAATTATGACATTGGTTTTTAAGTACGCTGTATTATACGTATATATTATTGTTTTCCACATTAATTGGAATTTAGGACATGAGTTAGTGCAGACATGCTGTCAAGTGTGGTTGAGGTTGCGGTTGGCTTCGTAAGTTTTCTGCGAAAGAAAGCACGATTACTAATATTACAACTGTAATAATATTTTGAAAAAGAAGCAAAATAGTCGGAATTTGTTCACGGGATTACCGTCGGAATGTAGAGATAACAGTAACTATTGTTTTCACCTATTTATAACTATTGTTTTTATGAAGCCGTGATAGCCCAGTGGATATGACCTCTGCCTCCGATTCCGGAGGGTGTAGGTTCAAATCCGGTCCGGGGCATGCACCTCCAACTTTTCAGTTGTGTGCATTTTAAGAAATTAAATATAACGTGTCTCAATCGGTGAAGGAAAACATCGTGAGGAAACCTGCATACCAAAGAATTATCTTAATTCTCTGCGTGTGTGAAATCCGCATTAGGCCAGCGTGGTGGACTATTGGCCTAACCCCTCTCATTCTGAGAGGAGACTATGGGTTGATGACGACGATTGCTTTCACAGTCGTTACAGTCAATGGTCTTATAGCGAAACTTCCCTATAATACCATTGACTGAAATTTCATTCTCATGAATCGTCCCATTTCATTTTCATGAAAATCGGTTTAGTAATTTCGTGTTACAATCAAAAAAACTGAAATACATCTTTGAAGTTGGTGCCATTTTATGTTAAAAATATTATAAATATTGAATCTTTCAGCCAACGTTTACAATACTTAGTCCAACATTAATGGCGACTCTTATCAAAAAAGAGGCTCGAGATCAATGTGACCTCACCTGCTTTGAGATCATTCTGTTGGGAGGAAGTTCGGTACCTACCACCCTAGTTGATGATATTAAGGTAACATGCATACTAATATTATAAGTTAGTCTGTCGGTCTATTACCTTTAGGTATACGTATACGTAGAGATACATTGGACCTTGAAGCAGAATACAGGCTACTTTTTATCCCAAAAAAAACATGGTTCTTGCGGGATTTGTTAAAAAATTTGTCACTAGTAAATAATTTTTTTTACAACTGACGAACTAAACTGATGGCTCACCTCATTGTAAATGGTAAACCACCGGGCAAGCAAGAGACGCGGCCTACCAAGCACTGGCCTGTGTCTTTTAACGTATGTGTTTAGTCGCATGTGTCTGTATTTAGATAAGGAACCATGCCCTTCAATTCCGAATTCAGCATTGCTGTTTGGACAGAAATACGCATAGTGGCAATGCTTCCTCGGAGGAGTTCTGTCACAATAAGCTCTACTATTGAGATAGAAGTACTTAGTCTCAGCTCTATGCAATATAACTTATTAGGAACAATACGTATGACAGGCCATTCATCATCATCATCATCATACCAGCAGATGGACTTCCACTGGACATAGGCCTTTTGCAGGGACTTCCAAACATCATGATCCTGAGCCGCCTGTTTCCAGCGAATCCCTGCGACTCGCTTGATGTCGTCAGTCCACCTGGTGGGGGGTCGACCAACACTGCGCTTTCTAGCGCAGGGCCGCCATTCCAGCACCTTGAAACCCCAACGTCCATGGGCTCGTCGAACTATGTGGTCCGCCCACTTCAGCTTCGCGACTCGTTGAGCTATGTCGGTGACTCTGGTTCTCCTACGGATCTCCACATTTCTGAGACTGTCATTAATTACGAGTATTATGATTCAGTTGTCATGATATTCTTCTAGAGTATCACACCAAACACAGAAGTAGTAAATATATACGGCATGAGTGAAGTGGCAGGAATAGCCTTCAGCAACGAGTTCCCACCACCAGGTTCCTGTGGGAAGCCAATGAAATGCTTTGAATATCGTGTAAGTTGATCCATACATCTTATATGCGTGATTTCAAAATAAGTTTTGCTTTTAGTTTTATGCGACACCAAAATACAAACAAGCTTATTACTGTACATTATGATATAAGTGGGGTAAGTTGAAAATCGCAGCCGAAGCGATATTGCAAGTTCGAGCCGCAGGCGAGAGCTATAGTAAGGAAGCCGAACAGGCGAGAGCTATACCTAGCTCTTGCCTACGGCTCGACCTTGCAATATATGTTGCCTCGACTGTAATTTTCGACTTACCGCACTTACCTATATCATAATGTAATATTGTCTACATGTTGTTGTTGTCTGTGTCGGCTAGACCGATTTTAATGGAACTTTCACTGGAAGATAGAGGAAGAAAAATGAAAATCCATAGTTCCTGCAGGGTTTGTTAAAAACAGAAATTCAAGCAAACGAAGTGGCGGGCTTCCTTTGTCCGTCTTTAATATGAAGACATATTTAATATTTGTGTAAAAAAATTAGATACTTGTTTCATTAATATGATAATATATGAATAAACTATGTTTCAGTTAATTGACGTGGATACCCAAGAAGATATTGCCGAACCAAATACTCCAGGAGAACTTTGGCTGAAAGGGCCTTCAATTTTCAAAGTAAGAAAATTATGGTTCCATTGTTACGTAATTGATGCTCAAAAGAAAATTAATATATAAATTTCATTTTTTTTTTTTTTATTTTTTTTTTTATTCTTTACAAGTTAGCCCTTGACTACAATCTCACCTGATGGTAAGTGATGATGCAGTCTAAGATGGAAGCGGGCTAACTTGTTAGGAAGAGGATGAAAATCCACACCCCTTTCGGTTTCTACACGGCATCGTACCGGAACGCTAAATCGTTTCGCGGTACGTCTTTGCCGGTAGGGTGGTAACTAGCCACGGCCGAAGCCTCTCACCAACCAGACCTGGACAAATTAAGAAAATCTCAATCTGCCCAGCCGGGGATCGAACCCAGGATCTCCGTTTTGTAAATCCACCGCGCATACCACTGCGCCACGGAGGCCGTCAAAAGCATCACTTAAGTATCCAGTAAGTGAATAACAATATGAAATTGGAATATTTCAATATACATTGAAAAATGCTTTTTTGGGTCCTGTGTAAATATGGTGTAACGTTAAAAATAAAACGTCAATTAATTAGTAGCCGTGATAGCCCAGTGGAATCTGACCTCTGTCGGTATTCGGAGATTGCAGGTTTGAATCTGGTCCGGGACATGCACCTCCAACTTATCAGTTGTGTGCATTTTAAGAAATTAAATATCACGTGTCTCAAACGGTGAAGGAAAACATCGTGAGGAAACCTGCATACCTGAGAATTTTCGTGTGTGTAGTCAGCCAATCCGCATTGGGCCAGCGCGGTGGACTAAGGCCTTACCCCTCTGATTCTGAGAGGATAGTCGTGCTCAACAGTGAGCCGAATATGGGTTATTAATGATGATGATGATTAATTAAACTCTTAAATCCTCAGATGGTACAGAGAGTACAATAAAGGATCTCATTTAATATACATATTTTCATTTCATTTAATAAAACTTGTTAATTAAAGGGATATTACGACAACGCAGAAGCAACTGAAGAAGCCTTCGTTGACGGTTGGTTCAAAACGGGAGACATGTTCTACAGGGATGAAAATTGGAACTTTTTCTTTCTAGAACGAATAAAATTGCTGTTAAAATATAAGAGCTACCAGGTAAACATTAATCACTTAAGATTAATAATTAATTGAGATTTATGTAAATATTTTATTCGTATTTAAATCAATCTACTGCGCCCTAAGAAGTCAATAACAAATTTGATTTTTTACAACATTGCTAATTTTAAATTTTAAATATAAAATATCAGCCCTGAATTGAGAAGAAGTGTTATTACATTCCCGTGCCTCAAAGAACACTTTAAGCAACGACATTTTATACCATAAGACATGTTACGTGCCATTTACGTGCCTACAAAATCACTGCAGTCCAAATCACTGCGATCCAAATTTAGCGACTCCACTGAGCGCACATAATACAATTTTGTGTTTACTTATATTAAATATCAAAGTATACCGATACAGTTTTTAAAGTTCTATAAAGGTGGGTACAGATTGGTGCAATGCAACATGTAATGCAACATGCAATGCAAGAATTTGACGTCCACATTGCTGCAATGTATCACGAATGCTCGTGGTTTGGACGCCTCGCGCGCACGAACTGCGCCTGGGTCGCACACGCTCCGAGCGTTACAACTCGTGCGCGGTTCGATCCGAGATTTGTCGGTTTTTGGTACGAACACAAAGGGGCGCGCAGTGTGCGCAGGACTGAGCCGACTGATTCGTAGTCAATGCGCGCGCCACACGTCCAAGGCAGCAGGGAACATGCAATGTAAGGCAGAATATTACATTACATGTTGCATTGCACCAATCTGTACCCACCTTAACACACAACTCGATATTGTATACAATTTTTTAGGTATTATTTGTAACTTTCGTCGTTTACTGTGCGATTCAATGAAATTAAGACAATTAGCCGCATTTTTATTAAATCAATTATAATTAAATCTTTGACTTTAAGCCGTCGGTCCCGGTCACTATCATTAACATCTGAAAGTGGTCGTTACAGAAACATTACAACCCTAAACCCGCTAACCCACATTGGTGCAGCGTGGTGGGTCTAAGCTCCATAACCCCTCTTCACAGAATATAGATGAGCAGTAGTTGGATTTCATACTAGAGGTCGAAACGCGAGGTATACCAACGCAATACAATTACAATCACAAAACTAAATGGAAACACAAAGTTGGCAAATGTAATTAAAATGCTGGAGGCGGGCAGCCCTATCACATGTTTACGTACCGCGCAGCTGTGGGTATTTATTTCAAAAATACGGAGTTACAATACTGCTTATATTTTTACTGTGTCCACTTGTATAAGGAGGGAAGCTTGGCCCTGACGTGAAAATAGGCTGATAAAGATGATGATAATACTTCCTCTTCTTCAGATATCACCAGTAGAAGTAGAGAACGTTATAAGACAGCACCCTGGAGTACTAGATGTAGCAGTTACTGGTATACCGGATGCAGAATGCGGAGACCTGCCAATCGCTTGTGTTGTGACACGAGACGGATACGATGTATCGGTGGATGAAATTAAAAATTTAGTTAAAGGTAAAATATTAGCAATTAATTTAGTGTACAATTTGTCACTATTTATACAAAGATAAAGTCGAATACTAGCGAACGTCCACGACTCCGCGTGAAATTCTGTTTTTTTTTTTATTTTACAAATCTAGTGAGAACCATGGATTTTTAGACGCTAAAAGATACCAAAATGTAGCTTTTTGTATCTAGCGGACGTCTGTGACCACGGTCGCGTGAATTTTTTTTTTATTTATTTATTTGTTTATTTGTAATCAACGGCGTTAAAGTACCTACATGATTATAAGAATACTCTAGCTGACGGGACGGGAAGGAATACGGGAATAATATAGCCTATAGCCTTCCTCGATAAATGGGCTATCTAACACTGAGAGAATTTTTCAAATCGGACTAGTAGTGCCTGTGATTAGCGCGTTCATTCAAACAAACAAAAAAATTCTTCAGCTTTGTAATATTAGTATAGATAAACCTTAGCCCACAAAGATTAATATAGTAAGTATTGATCATATTGTAATCTTACAATACATTTAAATATTTTCGTAAATTTCGTGGTAACCGTAGATTTTTCCGGGATAGAAGTAACCTATGGGTTAATAATCTGCGCACCCAAATTCAGCCAAATCGGTTTAGTTGCTATAGTCTAAAGGAGTAACAAACATACACACTAACTTTTCCCATTATATAATAGCTGACGCCGCGCGGTTTCACCCGCGTGGTTCCTTTTCCCGTAGGAATACGGGGATAATATATAGCCTATAGCCTTCCTCGATAAATAGGCTATCTTACACTGAAAAAAAATTTCAAATCGGACCAGTTATTAACGCGGACCAGTTATTAAAGGACCCGAGAATAACGCTTTCAAACAAACAAACTCTTCAGCTTTATAATATTAATATAATTAGTGTTAAGTGTATAATCTATCTCAATTATAAATTTTAGACAAATTGCTGTAGATAGTTGTCGTAAAGGAGTGACAAACACACACATAAACTTTCGCTTTTATACATATATTCGTACACAGGAACTTTCACCTTATAAATGACTACAATTCAATATTGAACAGCCAATATCTACTGCTACAGTTTTTGTCGGACCTGTTTCGCCACGTTAATTTATTAGTTTTGTTGCGGATAAAATCTCAGCAAGTTTTTTACTCCTTGTCCATGAACCTCGGTAACTTAACACCGACTTCTTTACAAATTCAAAACATTGAATGAGTCATGGTAAAACCTACAGTAAAACAACGTCAAACTACACGCTCTACGATCCGTTAAGCGAAGAATGAGATAGTAGATTTTGGAAAGCCCCCAGAAAACACTGTGTATTGCGTATGCATGTCTAATACGTGAAAGTTAAAGCCAAATATTATATTGTTGTATTATAGTTCGTCGTCGTCATCAACCTATATTCGGCTCACTGCTGAGCTCGAGTCTCCTCTCAGAATGAGAGGGGTAAGGCCAATAGTCCACCACGCTGGCCCAATGCGGATTGGTAGACTTCACACACGCAGACAATTAAGATAATTCTCTGGTATGCAGGTTTCCTCACGATGTTTTCCTTCACCGATTGGGACACGTAATATTTAATTTCTTAAAATGCACACAACTGAAAAGTTGGAGGTGCATGCCCCGGACCGGATTCGAACCCACACCCTCCGGAATCGGAGGCAGAGGTCATATCCACTGGGCTATCACAGCTCTATATTGTATGTATTATAGTTATAACACTTAAATTCGCTTGGCGGTACGTCTTTGTCGGTAGGGTGGTAACTAGCCATGGGCTGAAGCCTCCCACCAACTAGACCTGGACCAATTAAGAAAACCTTAATCGGCCCAGCCGGGGATCTAACCCAGAACCTCCGTCATCTAAATCCACCGCGCATACCACTGAGCCACGGAGGCCGTTCATTGGTGCTTATAAACTAAGCCCACTTGACATAAATGACTTCGATTTTGAACTTCAAAAAACACCATTGACCAATGATCAATAGGAAAGAAGTCTACTCTTACTTATCAGTATACCAAATGTTAATATTAATAATTATTGTTATACACATTGATGTAATACCTAATCTATTATTTTATTTTTACAGATTCGCTATCAGATTCAAAACAGTTACGTGGTGGGGTGATATTTCTAAACAGTATACCTATGACCGCTTCTACCAAAGTGCACAGAAGACAACTTAAGGAATTAGTGTTAAACCTAGAAAGGCAATAAATATGATGTGCACAATAATAAAAATTTTAATAAAAAAAATACAACCGACTTCAAAACCTAAAAACGTACCCACTAAACTGTGAAAAATAACATCATAATATGTTCTACCTGCTGATCAGTTTGAAGGCGGTGCTAAGCCGGTGATGTATTAGTTCAAGCCATGTGAGAATATCTTATAGATTTGGATTTTGCAGACAGTGTTGTTTCATGTGGTCCTGTCAGAAATGGCTTAAAATTAAGACAACACCCGCTAAGCACCGCCTTCATACTGTTAGAACATACTATGATGCTAGAACATATTATGATGTTATTTTTCACTTTTTAGTTTAGTGGGTACGTTTTTAGGTTTTGAAGTCGGTTGTATTTTTTTTATTAAAATTTTTATTATTTTTCCATTTTTAGTGTAAAATTTCATCTCAAACGAATACATCAGACCCTTAATGACAGTCACAACCCATCTTGGTACAAAATTCTCAGCAATACAAATTAATCAAGCCCAAGCACAAGGTAGCTACCGTAAACCGTTAAGGGGTTCCCTTAATTGACCTTGGTCTTCATCATCAGACCCCGAGTAACAGACACAACTCATCTAGGTAGAAAGTTCTCAGCAATACGAATTAATCAAGGCCAAACACAAGGTAGTTACTGTAAACTGTTAAGGAGTTCCCTTAATTGTCCTTGGTCTTCATCACCAAACCTCTAAATGACAGTCACAACCTATCTATGTGGAAAGTTCTCATTAATACAAATTAATCAAGCCCAAACACAAGGTAACTGTTGTAAATCGCCGAGGAGTTCCCTCGTCTGTTTTATGGCTCCATCATCAGATTGATTTTAAACCTTCATGAAATTGTAGTGCTTAAAAATACTAAATGAAAAAGTATACGAACATACTAGACACCCATATAATTTTCGAAAGTTCCCCTCAATTTCTCCAGGATTCCATCATCAGATCTTGACGTGATGGCAATGGGACCAAATGGGGACTATACCGTTTCAAACAAAAAAAGAATTTCTAAAATCGGTCCAGGCGTCTTTGAGTAATCGGTGTACATACATAAAAAAAAAAAAATACCGACCGAATTGAGAACCTCCTCCTTTTTGAAGTCGGTTAAAAAAGTTTACTCGTATATTCACGTCACTAAATACAAACTTATTGTTTATATTACACTCCTTGATTACCGCGCGACGCTTCGGCGCCGCTGCTTACGTCACGGTAACTTGCACGTGAACGCCGCGCGGCGCCTAAGCAATCGACTTAAAACCTTATTATGAATGTAATAGAGACTAACTTAGAATGAACAAGTTTATTGAGTTACAACAACCTTTGTTAAATTTCCAGAGGATTTGAATGAAGAACACGGTCAATCTTGTTCATTATATTAGTGCAATTACGTCATCCGTAATAGTGATTTGTCGCAGTGACTAATGGAATTCATAGACGTTGCAGGGGCACCCCCAGGGGATCATTCAGCCGCTGAGTGTCGAATTTAACCTCCATTTAAATAAATAAATAAATAAATATACTTAAACAATACACATCACTATCTAGCCCCAAAGTAAGCATACAGAGTAGCTTGTGTTATGGGTGCTAAGATAGTTGATATTATAATATTAATATACATTTATATACTAAATATAAATACTTATATAATGAATAAATACACACAGACACTGGAAAACACCCATGCTCATCACACAAATATTTTCCAGTTGTGGGAATCGAACCCACGGCCGTGGATGCAGAAAGCAGGGTCACTGCCCACTGCGCCACGCGGCTGTCTATTTGTTTGAGAATTTGACACTCAGCGGGTGAATGATCCCCTGGGGGTGCCCCTATGAATTCCATTGTAAGAAATACCCGCTGTCAGTGTTTGTGTAACGTCTTTTTTCAAACTGTGGTAATTTAGTGGCTGCCAGACACCGGCTGATTCATCCGCATAGTTCCAGTTCCCGTTGGAATACTGAGATAAATATAGCCAATGTCACTCACAAATGATGTGGCTTTCTTTTGGTAAATCCAGAGATTATCCTTACAACCTCACAAACTCAAAACTGCACCTATTTATAATATTAGTTAATATAGGTACATAGTATAGAAAAATATTTCTAATTTACAAATAGATACTTTTACTACAAAACGTAAAAGGGAAATATTAAAAATGCACGTGTTTACAAACGTTCGTTTAACAAACTGGTAATTACACCAATTATAGCTTTAAAGGAAAAGCTAAAATAGTAGGTACCTACTAATCGTTACACCGTAATTATCTATCACTTAGGTATTTATAGATAGAATAGTTAATTCCAACCAAGTAGATACAAACAACACACAAGTTGCTATGGAATATAAACATGAAATTCTTATATACTTGCGTACGCCCGCAACTACGTCCGCGTGGAATTCACTTTTTCACAAATCCCTCGGGATCCATGGTTTTTTTTTCGGGATAAAAAGTATCCTATGTGTTAGTCCAGACTATAATCCTATCTCTACTTAAAATGTCAGGCGATTCGGTTCAGTAGCCGAGGCGTGAAAGAGTAACAAACACTCATACTATCAAAATCATAAGGTTTTCGTAAATCTCGTGAATCCATGGATTTTTTCGGATTAAAAAGTAGACTATGTGTTAATCCAGAGTAAAATCTATTTCCATTTCATAATTTCAGCCAAATTGATAGTTACGGCGTTAAAGAGTAACAAACATTCAAACATACATCCAAACATTCATACAAACTTTTGCGTTTATTAGTAGGATTAGTAGGATTTATGTCTATTAATTAGTATTGCACATGATATGTATAAAATAGATTACCTAAATAAATGTAACTTAAACTCATTATGTTTTTCTTATTCATAAAGCCTTTTTTAAACCAGTTTTTGCAGGATCTCATACTATATTGCTCCTTTTTTAAAACCAGCAAGAGTAGGAAGTCCTATTTATAGCCGACTTCAAAAAAAAGGAGCCGATTTCTCAATTCGACCGTAGGTATACCTTTTTATACTAACATATATTTTGATTATTTACCCAGAAGTTTACATTTTAATTCTATCAGGATTTTATTATAATCTATCATTTCCCAAGAAAGAGGACAACAAGAAACTTTTGGATATTTACAAATAATGTCTGCTATAAGTATTAAGCCTTTCAAAATTTGAGCTGCCAAAAACTCCAAGTCACGTCCAGCGGGAAAAGCCCACAAAAACCAAGTAGTTCAAAGTCAAAAGTCAATGGCATTACTGTATGTGAACTGAGTAATGGAGAAATCATGGTGAAATATTCGCAAAGATGACGTTGTCCTTAGACGATGGCGCGTCTGCGGTTTGTTTAGAACCTGTTAGCCCTCAAAGAGTTTCGAATACAATGCATTCCCAAGTATATATTCACAAGACAATGTTATTAAGACGACGTTTTTTTTCGAACTATGTTGCATTTTCAATTTTGGGCGTTGGAAATAGACCTTCATTTTTTTTTTTTATTCTTTACTAAGTGATGATGCAGTCTAAGATGGAAGCGGGCTAACTTGTTAGGAGAAGGATGAAAATCCACACCCCTTTCGGTTTCTACACGACATCGTACCGGAACGCTAAATCGCTTGGCGGTACGTCTTTGACGGTAGGGTGGTAACTAGCCACGGCCGAAGCCTCCCACCAGCCAGACCTGGACTAATTAAGAAAAACCTCAATCGGGCCAGCCGGGGATCGAACCCAGGACCTCCGTCTTGTAAATGCACCGCGCATACCACTGCGCCACGGAGGCCGTCAAACTCAGCTATTATGCTATTGTTTCAAAATTGTACATGAGTTTATTAATTTTAAATTAACTTTGACATTTAATCTTTCTTATAAATTTGACATATAATTGGTTAAGTGTTGATATATGATTATATAAATGTTATGTGCACCTATTGTATATATGCTCAGAATTATTTTTATGTGATATGTTTTATTTGATTGTTTAATATGTATATTGTTGGCGTGCTTTTTATAATAAATAAAAATAAAATAAAACTCTCGGGCGAATGAGGGCTTACGTGCACACAGTAATAGATTCTACACAGTGATAAGAAAAAACATACATACAGCCGAACGTAGAACCTCCTTCTTTTTGGTCTGTTAATAAAATAGTACCTAAAAAATAATGAACGTCGAAAATTTTGTGGATTGACGACATTAAGCGAGTCGCAGGGATTCGCTGGATGCAGGCGGCTCAGGATCGTGATATGTAGAAGTCCATACAAAAGGCCTATGTCCTGCAGTGGACGTCCATCGGCTGATGAAGATGATGGTGAACTGCATGTCATTGGATGTAAATGGGTTCACATGGAAGAGGTGCACTTTTATTCTACCAATACATCTAACGGTTTCTACGGAGCAACAAATCGGAAAGCTAAATCATTTGGCGGTACTTTGCTGTTGGGGTACAAGCTTATGCAGATGCCTACCACCAGACCAGACCTAAGTCAATTTAGAAAATATAGAATTCTCACCCTAACTAGGAATCAAACCCAGACACTGTTGAGAAGCAAATCATCAATAAGTGCGCCAGAGAGGTCGTCGGCATTTAGCAGAATGCGCAGCCTTTGGGCTTGCAACTTGAGGTTCGAATTCCCAGTAATCATACAGGCACTCATACTCAATAACATTATATCCAGTAACCTAAATACCTAAAAGGATAATAGTAAAGAAGCAGAGGCTGTAATTATCAAAGCGCACGTTTGTCATACGACGTTTTCTAACACATTTGCGAAGAAACACACTTTGAACACACTTTCTGAAAATAAATTTGCATCTTTGCCTGCTTTTTGCCTGTTTTCCTTATGATGACATTTTGACGCTTGTTATTTTTGCACAGATAACGAAGTGCGATCACCAGCGTTTGTTTTTTTTTAGACAAATGCACCAAAACAGCAAGTAACTACATAAATTAATATTTTTGTGTTTCTGTTACAGATAGAAAATTTATTGTCAAAATTAATATTATATTTATTATATATAATTAAATATAATATTATATTATATATAAATTATATATATAAATTTTATATATATATATAATTTAAGTTTTATATTTATGTTACGATATTGAAATTGGTGAAATAAGTGATACTTTACCAGCAGATGTGTTAGAACAAATATTTATTGCGGTATCTGTATGAATAGTCACTTCGTATAGTCGTTGTTTGGACACGCCTTTTTGCTATTATTGCGGCAGAAATAACATACGAGGATAACGTCAGTGTTATGATTGAGATAAATATCATTGACTAATTCAATGGCAATAATTGGTCAAAAAAAGACGTCAAGAAAATGACGAATTTTTCCGTTTAGCGCTGACTTGTGGTCTTAATAAATTGCTTTGCAAAACCGCAAGAACTGTGGTAAGCAAAAGGTAAAAAGATACCTATTTTGGTATATAAGTACTGAATATTCCGTATACAGTGACTGATTATTATTGAATAAAGTATTTAATGCTTTTTAATTAGGGCCAGCAGATAAATGTTATGGTAAGATGTAGTACACGTATCGAACTATTATTGACATTGAAATAAACTCGAAAAATACCTAATATACACAAAATCAAGTCCCCAAAAAGCAGTTCTTTTCTCATTTAAAAATAGAATTTAAGAGAGCTAGACTCTTTCATTAAATGTGTATTAATAAAAAAATAATAATAAGAGTTTCAAGATATTTGAGATAAACTTTTTAATTTTTAGTATATTTAATACTTTTGCAAAATTGCAAAATTCAAGATTTTGATAAAACCTAATCGAATAGCACCTTGCTTATCCAATTATACATGTCCACTAAAATTTTTCAAAAAAGAAACGCTTTAAAAGGATTTTTTGCAAAAAATACTCTAGTCTAATGATATTATTATATACTAGCGGACGTCCGCGACTTCTTCCGCGTGAAACCCTACTACTACCCTACCCTACTATACAGGGGATTAGTAGGGACTCAATTCTACCCCTAACCTACTCCTACTATACCCCTACCTCTACCCTACCCTACCACGGGACGGAAGCTTAAAAAAATGGAGTAACTTCTCCCGTTTTCCCAACATTTCCCTCTACTCCTATTGACGATAGCGTGATGAAATATATACTATAACCTGCCCAGGAGTATGAAGAATAATTGTAACAAGTTTTGTTAAAATCCGTCAAGTAGTTTTTGTTTCTATTACGAACATACGGACAGATAGACAGATAAAAATTTTACTGATTGCATTTTTGGCATCAGTATCGATCACTAATCACCCCCTGATAGTTATTTTGAAAATATATTTCATGTACAGAATTGCCCTCTCTACAGATTTATTATAAGTATAGATTCATCATTATCAACCCATATTCTGCTTACTGCTGAGCTCGAGTCTCCTCTCAGAATGAGAGCGGTTAGGCCAATAGTCCACCACGCTCGCCCAGTGCGCATTGGTAGACTTCACACACGCAGAGAATTAAGAAAATTCTCTGGTATGCAGGTTTCCTCACGATGTTTTCCTTCACCGTTTGAGACATGTGATATTTAATTTCTTAAAATGCACACAACTAAAAAGTGCATGCCCCGGACCGGATTTGAATCGGAGGCAGAGGTCATATCCACTGTGCTATCACGGCAAGTATAGATTATTTTTCAATTATTTTTCTTATTTACTTTCTTACAATGTTGTTACAAAAATAATAACAACTCATTAACCACGCTCATCTTTAGAGTTAATAAGGAAAACTGCCTTACAACGTTGTTATAAAATATTTATGACCTCCACACGTGCATACCCACATAATGAGAAAAATTTTGCTAAGAACTGCATGTCACAATGATTGTCGTGACTTGCAAATATAAAATAAAGTTAAGTAGGAAACGGTACCAAATACAATATTACAAGAAATGTGAATTATATCACTTATTTATACGTATATACCTACGTAGTACCTATGTAAATTCAATTAGTCTTAGTTTATTTATTTTTTGTCTATTTATATATTAAAAATACTTACACTAACTAAAACAATAGTTGCAGCAACTATTAGAAATAAACACAGCATGGAATAAACGAGAAAAGTAAATAAAAGAAAACTTATAAAACACAAAAAAATATACATATTAACTTAAAAAGAAAAAAAATGAGAGAAAGAAAAAAAAATAAAGTAAGAAATTTAGTCACAAAAGCTCCAAGAGGAGATGATTTTTTTCCGAAACTATATATTACGAATTCTAAGTAAATATCTAATATAGTATAGATATTAAAGAGGGTTTTACGTAATTTAGGGATAGGAGAATTGTCACCAAGGACAGCTCTACGTTATATTAGTTATTAGTAATCGGAATAAATCGAGATGTCGGTTAGGTTTAATAAGATGACACACGAATGATATGATGACAAATGGATGATTCTAAAGATGATGATGATGAAGTTCTTTATAAATCTAATTATTCTTGTAATCCATGTTGCCTATTATAGAAACCATGGGTTAACCATGGATCTATCGAGCCTTAAGACTTAAAGTGAAGTTAACTGATAGCCCATGCGAACAGTTATGTGATTTGTATGCGAATAATTAATGGCTGGTAATACACATAATTACACTATGAAATCAAAACCAGAAAAACAATTTCCTTATAGGTACAAATAGGGTCCCTAACATATAAATATATATAAACGCTCAAACGGATGTCTAACCTGATAGTAAATGTAAAAAGTAAAAAGTCAAAATCGGTCCATAAATGACGGAATTCTCAGTTAAAAAAAAACATACATACAGCCGAACGTAGAACCTTCTCCTTTTTGGAAATCGGTTAAAAACCAGAGCTCCTTGGTGAAAATGAACAAAAATATCTAATCACAAATAATATAGCAACAAATGACATGATGCTGGTAAGTTTTCCTAATGGTATAACAGGCATGGAAATAAAAATAATGGATAGTCCGATTACATCCCGTATCTGGAAAGACCATTCCAAAAACTCACTATATATGAATACATAGTAAAAGGTTTTACCTTAAATAAATTACGATATCTTTAGCAAATTAAAAAAGCAATAAAAAAAGGATTTCCCAAGTACTTGTAGGATGCGTACAGTATATAGCGAATCTACTTGTTGATTAAAACATATTGAGTTTTTTACCGCTCCACGTGGCTCTATGTTGATATGTAAATATAAAGCCTGAGTCACATTTATGAGCATCGTTTTGCAATAACTCCGAAATACCAAGAAAATATCCAAGATTATAGCCAAAATTTTCGTTATTTTTGGATTATTAAAGGTACGGTAAAAAAAATTGTATCAAGTGTGAATCATAAAAATACTAAAACTGTCTGACCCGGCAAACAAAAAAATAGTTTTCAAAATTGATTAAGAAACAAAAAAATATGAGGTTTCATTAACCTGTGGAGGTAACACACCTCCACAGGTTAATGAAACCTCATGCTTAAAACAGTAAATAATTAAACGCTTAAAAGTTCAAGAACCATACAATATATAAAATACTCGTGTCACAGAGTTTATTACCAACTTCGCCAAATAAGCTGGATCGATTGTTATGATTTTTTTTGCATAGTAGTAATATCTATTTTTTATACCCTAAAATTATAAGGATGGTCCACCTTTAAATTTGCCTTATATTTTTTTTAAATAATGAATCCTCATAACTTTGTCGTTTCTTAATCTATTTTGAAAACTGTTTTTTGCTTCAACCCTTTCCATTTACGACATAGTATGGGGATTGAAAAAGTTAAGGTCAATCTAGATTTTATAAATATAGAATGGTACAACCTGTGAGATATACAAATACACGGCGCAATCGCAGTCGTCCATTCAAGCAAATGCAAATTGATGCTGACAAATGTGACTTAGGCTTAACGAAAATACCTATTTGTCGTTGGCCTCTAAACGTTAAAATGATTAGGTACGATCTAAACGGAAAGAAAAACTAAAAAAACCGGTCAAACGCGAATCAGACTCGAGCACTGAGGGTTCTGTACAAAAAAATATTTAACATGTAGGTACTAAATTAAAACGGATTTTTTTATCTAACATAGGTAAATTTTCCTACAGTATATGTAAATAGGAAATAAAAATTTTCTGTGCTATCAGTAATTTACAAATTTAAGACCATCTTGAAATTATAAAAAATATTTCAAATTGTCAGAAGTCCTTTTATTTGATATGCAACACAGTATAATTTGACGAACCAGTTAGAAAAAAATCTAATTTAACCCACAAAAGTTACTCTCATGTAAAAAAAACGCTTTTATTTATGGTAGGTAAACGTAGGTATGTCTCTGCATTACCGACTTACATTAAATAATGTAGACAGACGAACATAAACACGAGTGAAACTTAAAGAGTTCTTCTTTTATGGGACCCCAAAAACCAAAAAACAAACAAGATAGTAAACTAGGTGTAATATATATATTTTGTTGAGTGTTAAATCTAAGGAATATTTTTTCCTTTTTCACAATAAATGCAATTAAAGAACGTCATCATCACGTAGATAGGTATTCTATATCCATAAGATTTAATATAATATATTTTTTTTTCTCTTCTCTCATTTCTCTCATTTATTTATTGTCCTTTTTAATTTTTAACAATGTCAATAATACAAAATATAAAATACAAAACACTATTAAAATTAATTTATAAAAAAATTGTTAAATAATGTTAATCATAATAAATATTATTATGATTAACATTATTTACCATGAATTTCAAGACAATGTGTAAACCACAGCAATATCTAATTACCGACTCATCGGCATGTTATTTTGTGTTTATCATCACAGTTTACTGACGTTCCTTCGGAATCCTTTACTGTTTCCGGTCTAGGGGTTTTACATCCTATTCGTAGATCTTTAGGTAAACAGATGCTGAATTAACCTTATTTCCTTCCTTAGATACGTCTTAAAACACTAAGAAATCGTTTGGTACAATTAACAATGGTGCTTATTACACATAGATTATAAAGGTCAATTTTAAAACCACAACTCAAACAGTTTTCCCTATACAGTGTTACCTGAGGATTGAGGTAAGGTACATAACAAGTCTGTATATCAATGGTTAGTGTTAGTATAAAGTGCCATTCAAAGCTGAGTCAAGCAAAGATACGGACTTGCTAGTTGATTTTTTGAAAATGGGTATTCCGTGTGAGTCATCTCGTGACACCCATCTCGGGCAGCTGATGTTGGAAAAGTTAAAGGAGCACAAAGATGCAATTTGTCAGGTAAGTTAACTACTTTTACAGTGTCGTGCATAAGGCTGTTGATCAGGTTATGCACTATTAAGACAATTTAACCAAACTGGGAAAATATGCGTTGGAAATAAAATATGCGTTAAAACAAAACATTTTTTAGGGTATACAGTGATTCAATGCATGTATGAAGTGCACGCCAGTGACCTTTTATTTTAATGAGGGTAGATACAAATATTATATGTTTACTACTCTATCATTTATTTTTACATGTCAATACTTAAATTCAAATTACTCAAATTATTTTAAGACTTTTAAATTTTTTATTGAAAGTTAAGATTTTATGATAGTGATGAAAGGTAAAAAACTTAACTTTCCACATTATTTTATAGCGCATAATTTTTATATACTCTTAACAATTACACTCCCTAATTTTCGCCGGCACTCCAATATTATGACAGGCGTCATTGATCGCGAGATTCTCTATTGTTGCAGTTTAACATTTTAGAAATTAATAACTTAACTTTGTTTTTTAACTTGTTCAAAACCAAACGGTTACAATGGTTTTTAATGTTAATCTCATGCTAAACAACCTTTAAAAAAAAACATTTAATTTACGAAAGTATAAAACACTACCTTTCTTTTTATGAAAGTGAAGTTTTTGGTATTTTGGATAATTAGTCAATAATGTATTTTAAAGTTTTTCTTTTTTTTATTGAGAAAGAATACAATAAGGAACTTAAGCTAACTTATCCTAATAACTATACAAATCATGCCCACGTGGAATGGTGATAAGAATACTGGCTGCATTTCCGCGCTGGACAGCCAGGCTGATCCTTTGCGCAAAATATTAGCCAGCCCTTCTGTCACCAGTTGAGGCAACTAGTAATTTTAAAGTTAACATATTTTAGTGATTCAACTTTTGCACTCCAAAATAACTTGAAAAGCATACTTAAAAGCATCATTATGACTCTATAGATAGACGCAGCTACAGGCGAAGAGGAATCCTATGCCTCAGTGGCCTCACGATCAATACAGCTTGCCAGAGCTCTCCGAGCATACGGCTTGAAACCAGGAGATGTGCTTGCTCTGGGCGGCAAAAACCATTTGGACCTTCACATTCCCTTCTACGCGGCACTTTATAATGGTCTACCACTTGTCGGAGTTGATCCACTTTTCAAATATGGTAAGTTTTTGCACGGTACATATTTTTTTTTATCATACTCGGAGAGATATTACAGTTGCCCAATAATATAGCACGAAAGATGGTAAAACAGAGGCTCAACAATGCCAATTTTAAACTGACGAACTATTTGATCTAGATCATTAATTCCCAAAGTGGTGCAGATGAAGCTCCCAGGGTCCCAGGAAGACTACGGTTGACGTGACATTAAAATGGGGGCTCACGATTCATAAGCGAGGGTCCACAAAAATTTGTGCATTGATTGCTTCCTTGTGCTGTGAGTAGATATCAAAAATTAAAATTTACTGAAATAACTTTCTCCCTGGACAATTTTACTTTTTGTCATCCACTCACAGCGCAATCCATTAATTAACTAATTCTCAATACTTTTTAGAACTGTTATTTCGTGGTGGCTGTTGATTCCGACGAAAATTTCCATAGATTAATTTAATCACATTTTTTATACAGTTTTGGATATGAATTTAAAAGTGGTCTATGAGAAAAAAAAGCTTGGGAACCTCTGATCTAGATTGATCTAATCAATGAGCCGCTTGATGCATTTCTTTATTCTAAGTAATTATTTACGTTTTGTGTTACCAAAGTGTTTATTTTTGACAGCAAAGAAATTTATGATAAAACATTAATTTCAGATGAAGTTCGGACACTATTCAAGTTAACAGAACCAAAAATAGCATTCTGTCAAAATGAATCATATGACACTTACTCCAAAGCGGCTGCTGATCTCGGACTTGATATGAAAATTGTAACTTTTGAGCACGGAGAATGTACAATGGCTGAGTTTATTGACAAATATGATACAGAAGAACCTGAAGATGATTTCAGGTAACAAAACATTTAAATTTTATAAATAAGACTATGAAAAATCGTCTTTCTATTTATCTACGTTATAAAGCAGTTTGTTTGTGTGAGTGTGAGTTTGGTTGTTTTGAACATGCTAATCTCAGGATGATGAATACATAACAATAACTAAATTAAAATTAATTAAAACTAAGACTACTGAAAACTAAGAACTGTGTATGTTTGTGTCGGATAGTCCATTCATCGAGGAAAGTTAAAAGGCTTTATTACATTAAGCTACGATATATTGTTTATTTTGAGAGCTTCCGTTGCTTGCGCTGCGTAAAAGGTTAAAGTAACCCAATAATTGTGTACAACGGATTTGCTCCACATTAAAGTTTTGTGACGTCACAATGTTACTTGATGTACTAAACGTCAAACTAATATACTTATTTTTCAAACGCTCCGTTCGTAAGGGATTAATTGTTAACATGACGTTATGAAACAGTTTAAATATAGACCATCATGGCCGACAGGCGTTTTGGCTCTTAATGTCAAAAAAAATTTAAAAATTAAACTTTTTAAGTAATCACGTCTCAAAAATATATGATAATTTTTTTTCAATCTAGTAGAAGGATAATATATATAAGAGGTCAGGACGGGACAGACGAAAGTGGAAACTGCTGGAGGAGGCCTATACCCAATACAATGGGATTCATGCAAACGTAATATAAAAAGAAAAAAAAATCTATTAAAAAAAAAAAACATTGTATTACTAATTTGTATGAAATAAATAAAGACTTTATTATTATTATTATTATTATTATAGAAGGAGAATTTAAAAAAAAGTGTCAACTAGCATATTCTCAACACAACAGTTTGAGGGAAAGCCACTGTTGTAAAATCCCATACAATTTATTGTCATTTACATATTCCAATGCACAGTGACGATAAATGCAAATGCGGATTGCGGAGATTCCGGTTTTATTATGTGGGTGATCGAGCTCCATTTGGCGTTTTGGGTTTTTATTAATTAGTGAAGTGTTAAAATTGACGTATAGAATATTATAAAACGTAACTTTTTTGCTACACCATATGATTACACCATATGATTTACGAGGTATTTATTATGTATACCTATCTCAAGAAACTTATAATGTCGACGTAGATAAATTGAACAAGCCATGACATATTTAAATTCAAAATTTTATCAAAATGCGTGTCCTTTTCGAGATCGTAAAATATACAAACTTTGCTAGCTTAAACAGAGATTATTTATAGATAAAAATATATTTTTATTCATGTTGTACAAAATAATTAGTTGACTATTTGTATTATTTTTATAACTAGTTTGTATTATTTTTAGAGTGACTGACTTCGACACCGACAAGATATACGCATTCTTGGTCAGCACAAGCGGCACTACAGGCAAAGTGAAAGTTGTGGCATTTAATCACAAACCCTTCATAAACAAAATCAAAGGGCTTCTGAAACTGTACAATTATGATAAACAGTAAGCAAATAAATATTTATTAAATAAACAACGAGTGAATAAAAAAATACCTACTAGGTAGTTACATCTCGACCAGTCGTCAATTATTTAACTGGATGTCCGATATAAAACATGAACCGTTACATCGTTTCTCAACTAAATGGCTTAATTATGATCATTTTACGTAAATTGGCATTATTATAGTAGTGGTAGTAGCAAGTAGACATGAGCATTCACATCATATCAGCACTTTATAGTGATTGTAAAATCAAAAAACATCACTGCCACTTGATATAAACGTTGTCAAGGTCATTACATTAAAATAATTATTTAGATGATCGCAAAAAGGACAATGTAATGAAAAACGATCTAGTGGATCATGTTTTGAATCGTAATTGATAGCCAGAAAACACCTCGCCATGTTGAGTTAAAAAAGGAACTATATGTACTTACTAAAGCTAAATATTGAACATTGCTGTAAGCTTATTTATCAAAGTTATAATTAAAAAAGGTATGGCATCAAGAACTAGTTAATTAAAATTATCTTGAGGTGAAAAATGATGATGTTATAAATAAACACTATAAAGAAGCTCACCATATAGTAAAGAGTCGTTATCAACCCATATATGGCTCTTCTGAGCTCGAGTCTCCTCTCAGAATGAGAGGGGTTAGGCCAATAGTCCACCACGCTGGGCCAATGCGGATTGGCAGACTTCACACACGCAGAGAATTAAGAAATTATCTGGTGTGCAGGTTTCCTCGCGATGTTTTCTTTCACCGTTTGAGACACGTGATATTTATTTTCTTAAAATGCACACAACTGAAAAGTTGGAGGTGCATGGGACCGGATTCGAACTAACACCCTCCAGAATTGGAGGTAGAGGTCATATCCACTGGGCTATCACGGATCTCTAGTAAAGAGTGTACAAACTATTTTAAGCATAAAAATCATCGAATTTCTCGGCTAAAGTTGTTTCGACTGGTGACAGAAGGGCTGGGCTCAATTTATTCACAAAGAGTCAGCTTAATAGTCCGACGCGAGAATGCAACCAGTATTCTTGCCACTATTACCACGTAGCCACGATTTGTATAGTTATTAGGATGATTTAGCTTAAGTTTCTTATTGTATTCGTCTATACAAGAATTATATTATTTTGTTTGTGCTCAGGCCAAAGAAGAGAGTCTTGAACTTATCTCCAGTGAATTGGATATCAAACTACTTCATGTCTGTGGGCAGCCCTCTGAATGGAGACACAAAAGTACAAACTTCTTTACCAGATGATTATGAACATATTATTTACGTAATAAATAAATACAAGGTAAGTTGCGGAAACATAGTCTAAAAAATCATTTGTTTATACAACCTTCGTTTGTAAAAGATTAATTTTTAAAATTGAATAGTCATATAAAGAGCCACATAATTCGTGATATTACTTTTCTAGATTTTGTTAAATACCGTCATTATCAGCTTAGGCTAGATCACCTTCCATATAAGAGAGAAGATTAATAAAAAAAACAAAATTGAAGGAGCTTAGACCCAATACCGGATGACGCGCTAAGGCACTAATATTTTTGTCTATAACTACTATAACTATCAGATGTTAATGATAATGATAATAATGATAATGGCTGATCGACGGCATAAAGTGCTCTCCTATATGTGACACTTCCAAATCCTCAACTTTGGGCTGAATTTCTCGACAAAAAGTAAAAGCTTAATACTTTTAACCCGGCCGATGACTCGTGGTATAAAGCCTCATAATATAATGAACAATCAAGCAGTTTAATTAAAAAATAATAAAATCTTTTTATATTTAAACTTTAATGTTAATTTTAAAAGGAGATCATTCACGCTCCATACATTTCTGGGCTCTTTTTTGAACAACAAAAAAAAATGGCACAACTCGTTAGAATTAGCCATTTGGAGCAATAGCTAATATGGCATAAAAGTTGTAGGAGGGCTCTGAACCAAGTTATACAGGTTCGACGATTCGTTATTTCCATACATTTTGTCGATTTTCAAAAGTGCCCGCCAAGAAAAAAAACTGAAACGTATCGTTAGAACTGCCCATTTGGAGCAATAGTTAGTATGACACAAAGATTGTATCTCAAGTTTTTTTTTCTTAGCGGACACTTTTAAAAGTTGACAAAATGTATGGAAATAACGTATCATCGAACCTGTATAATTTGGTTCGGAGCCACCTGACAACTTTTATGCCATATTAGCTATTACTTCAAATGATTAGTTCTAACGATTCGTGCAATTTTTTTTCGTAGGCCGGCACTTTCAAAAAAGGCCCAAAATTAATGATCTCCTTTACATTAAAGTTTATATTTACATTTTTCAGAAATTAAGAGTTGTTGATATTTAATTTGACCTTTTTTCGCAGCCTGTGACTTGCCTAATAGGACCAACGCTTTTGACCTATCTAGTAAGCCGAAAGAAAGATGTGGACTTTAGCTGCTTTAAAAGTGTCACCATAACAGGCTCCAAAATATTCCCCGAATTGCTTGCTAAGCTTAAGGTAAATTGAATTTTTTAGTTATATATAAATAAAATAATGATTTAATGTTGTATGATCTTTTGAAGTTGAATTCTGAGAAAATTAATTAAAACATTTTATATTTTAGGCTCTTCTAAACAAAGATACCTTAGCCGTGGAAGCGTATGGTCAAACAGAGACGATTGGGTCTGTCTTAGGTCCCATCCCAAATGGCCCAAGTGGCAGCTGTGGAAGACCACTACCTATCTATTCTATTAAGGTATTACCAAAATATCTACTCTTTAAATATTCTTTCTTCTAAAAAAATATTCTTTAACCATTCGATATTGCTATTAAAATGTGTATTGAGTTACTCTATCTATGTATCATTGGGCTAACGTGGTTGACTATTAGCCTAAACCCTCTCATTCTGAGATTAGATTCGTGCTCAGTAGTGGGCCGAATATGGGTTGATTATGATGATGATGATGATGATGATGATGATGATGATGATGATGATGATGATGATGATGATGATGATGATGATGATGATGATGATGATGATGATGATGATGATGATGATGATGATGATGGTGATGATGATGATGAGGATCTATGTACGAGTACATATATAAGGTTTTGCCCAATTTGACGTAGGTATGTGTAGTTGAATTATAGGTACATAATATTACGTATAACTCAATTACATAAATTATCCCTATAATTATTGTAGAAACCGCAAAATAACATCTAAGACGTAGTACGCAACTATACAATCATATTATTATAATCTCTAATTGCACGACACAAATCTTAAAATAGACGTAAATTTAAGCAGCCATTTTCCTGTAATGCATGCAATTAATATTAATACATACATACATGTATGAAGTTTTATTTTAATACTGAACTTGTTTATTACAGTTAGTAGATCCAAATACTGGAGTAGAGATAAAGGAGCCTTACGTAACTGGTGAATTGTGGAATAAGGGACCTAGATTCACGGTAAGTGAATAGGCAGTAAAAATGTTAATTGACTAAGTTACTTAGTACTTTTAAATCAATATAGCTTTATTTGACCGGAAGGCTGGCTTACATATAGGTCAGAGGATGCAGCCAACCTTCTGGAACCCAACTTTGCCAATTGTTTTTAGGACGATTACTATGAATATGTTTTTCAATGTATCCAATTTATATATAAATAATTAAGTTTTTGGTATTATAAAATTCTTAAATTGATTGGCGTGCCTTTCAAAACTCAACCAAAGTATCAGAACAATTAAGGCAACAATATTAATGGACAATACTAAAAGTTATAAAATATTTCAGGAATACTATAATGACCCCGAGGAAACAGCACTAGCTTTTTCAGAAGATGGTTATTTCAAAACTGGAGATCTACTATATAAGGACGAGAATGATAATTATTTTTATATGGACAGGCTCAAAACTTTGATAAAGTACAGAAATTCACATGTGAGTAACAAAGAGTCGTATTACTAAACTAGCTGACGCCGCGCAGTTTCACTCGCGTGATTCCCGTTCCCGTAGAAATACGGGGATAATATATAGCCTATAGCCTTCCTCAATAAATGGGCTATCTAACACTGAAAGAATTTTTCAAATCGGACCAGTACTTCCTGAGATTAGCGCGTTCAATTAAACAAACAAACAAACAAATTAAACTCTTGAGCTTTATAATATTAGTATAGATTCAATGTTGTTTGAAAGTTTAGGGTCTTTAAAAAATTAACCACTACTTTATTAACCAAAACTATTCGATAGTAACTAATGACTAGTGACAGTGCAGTGTTCCGTGCAACATAACTAATTGTATCATACCTAAACTAATAGTTAGTTAAAGTTACGATAGGTCTAATACTAAACTAATAGTTAGTTAAAGGTAGATTAGACAATCTTTTAGTTTACTTATATGAAGATATTTCGAAAATTATTGTTGGAGGGCATTAAATAATGGATACTGAAGCCAAAAATAAAATATGCGAAAATAGAAGGGGGTGAAATTGAAAGTTTACATCAAGTTTCACGCGTAGCATGAATAGGCTAGATCGTTATTTTATTGAGTACCAAATTGGCACATTATATATAAAAACTTTGTTACAGATCTTGCCATTAGAAGTAGAAGAACAAATAAGCACGCATCCAGGTGTAAAAGAAGTATGTGTGGTCGGTGTCAGTGACCCTCTAGAGGGACAAGTGGCAGTGGCGTGTGTAGTCAAAAATGGTGAATGCCACGTTACTGCACAGGATATTAAAGATCTCGTTGCGAGTAAGTAAATTTTACTATTTCCTCAAGTTTCATTCAGCCCAGTGATAGGCCAGTGGATATTAACACTACCTTTGATTCGGAAGGCGTATGCTCGATCTGGTTCGGGGCATGCATGTCCAACTTTTCAGTTATGTGCATTTTAAGAAATTAATTATCACAAGGAAACCTGCATACCTGAGAATTTTCGTAATTCTCTACGTGTGTGAA
The DNA here is from genome assembly GCF_947172395.1 of Bicyclus anynana. NCBI lineage: Eukaryota > Metazoa > Arthropoda > Insecta > Lepidoptera > Nymphalidae > Bicyclus > Bicyclus anynana. The sequence continues at coordinate 13,000,259 of NC_069090.1, forward strand.
GTCTACCAATCCGCATTTGTCAGTGTGGACTAAGGCCTAACCACTCTCATTCTGAGGAGATTTTTATTCAAGTTAGAATATTGAGCTTAAGATTATATTGTGTTCAATTTTAAATTGTGTTCAAAATTCAAATACGAATGTACCTATTTTTAATAATTTAGATTATGTTAATTATACATAAAAGTTCATCCAAAAAAATGTATTGTAAAATTCAAAGGACACTCCATACATATTGATACTCAGTCTGAACTCATCTACATCCTGGCTTCTAATAGATATAGAACTATTTTTAATACCCCAAGAAGATAATATAATGATTTATTTATTTTGCTATCATCCGCGAAAAGTCAACGAACCCATGCAACAATTTCACCCAGGTCCGACAAAATACTCTCTACGTACGTTTCACCCCGAAACCGGAGCATCCTCAGGAGATGTTGACTCTACAACGTGCAATTGCAAAGTTAAAAAAACCGACTAAAGGGTTCGTCGACTTTTCGCGGGTGATAGCAAAATAAATAAATCATTATATAATCATGATGAACTTCCGCAAAGTAACGCCTGCTTCTATCCAATAATTACAAAGAAGATTGACAATTTAATAACGTGTTTCAGATAAACTGTCCAAAAATAAACAGTTACGAGGTGGCGTCGTGTTCGTAGATCAATTGCCATTGACATCATCTGGGAAACTTGCGAGGAGCAAAGTTTTACAATTAGTTAGCAGCATGAAGAGGGAGTAAAATGATAATTTAACAGACACTATTTAATAGTATAGGAAATAAAATTTTAATTAACCAAAATAATGATCCTTCGTATGGATGTAACCGATGAAACCAAGTATTCATACAAGGAAATGATAAAAAAAAACTGTTGCTGCAGTAAATGATATTTGGTAAAAACTGGATCATTTTTGGACTGGAGTTGAATTATTGATAATCCGTAGATATTGTGATATTGGTATATTTAAGTAAAATTGGGTGCACTAAGGAAATGAATAAATTATTTATATTTTAAAATTCAATGATTTCTTTAATTTTTTACTATAAAATGAATTTTGGTGCTAAAAATAAATCTATTCTCTCTCAGCAGTCATCGTCATTTTTTCAAGTATGCCTTTAAGTACTTTTCCTGTAGACGTGTAGGGCAGTTTGTCAACATATAGTACACCTCCCCACAGTTTCTTGTTTTCGGAAAGTTTACCTGAAAAAAAATGAAAAATAACAAATAATTAAAAAAAATAACCAGACTGCCTAACCTGCTGCACCTAGTCATCTGCCTCGCGAATTTTGTATAGCGATTAATAAAAAATGAATTGTAGGTTTTTTTAATATGGCCATGACCTACCATTTTGAAATGAGCCCTTGAATTTAATACCCATAACGCAATATTCGAAAAAAAAAAATCAGCTTGAGTATATAGCGTCTCACAGTCGTTGTGTTGGTTTATTTAACCAAACATATCTAAGAACCTTAATTAATTTGGAAAATATGAGTAGTATAATACATACATACATACATGATACGCACGAAAAACATAACCAATCTTGCAGTCGAGTAAAAAATCTTTAAATGATTTTAAAGATTTCTAAGCCAAACACCTAACACCAAAATGCGAAAAATAACATCGTACTTGACCTGTCAACTGATCAGTTTGAAGTTAATGTAACTATACGTGTGTATCTATAAGGCTCTATAAGTTTTGATTAAAATTCTTACACAATCCTAATCATTGTATGCTCAGTGTTAGCGGTATAGAAAAAAAACGTAATATTTCTGAAGGGGCGGAAAATAAATAATATATACAAGGAATACAACTATTTTTAGAAATAACCCTAAAATTGATTGACAGAACATTTATATCATTATCACAAGCCAAGCAGCGAGCAAAAGCTGTATTTACAACTATCTCACTTGCTACTAGATCCTTTATCTCCTGTGCGGTGACGTCAGAGCCTTTGTGTTTCACAATACAAGCAACTATTTTTTGTAATTCAACAGGACCATCTATGCCGACAACACAAACATCCGCTACTCCAGGGTGTTCGCGTATTACTTCTTCTAATTGTAGGGGATATATCTGCGAAATAAAAATTCAGTTTACTTAATGTCTATCTAGTAGAAATAACATTTAGTTGAATTCCTAATGGCGATCCCGCATTAAAACTAAAAAGCGCAGTGTTGGTCGACCTCCCGCCAGGTAGACTGACGACATCAAGCGAGTTACAGAGATTCGCTGGATGCAGGTGGCTCAGGACCGTGATGTTTAGAAGTCCCTACAAAAGTTCTATGCGCTGCAGTGGACGTCCATGGGCTGATATGATGATGATGAATGTCTTATAATATATTCTTAAGAGATTCAGGATGAAGATCAAAAATGAGGAAACCAAAGTAGAACAAAGTTTGTAAATTACAAGTTTTAAATAAATCAAATATAAATGTTACCAAAATTAAACAAAGTTCATTGCTAGAGACAAAAAGAGTGTTCCCTGCCTAAACGTCTATACCGTAATGCCGTAATTTGTCCAAAAGAGATGTGGACAGATCAACCGCCACCAGAATACTGGATTCGACCGTCTAACGTGCGCTTTGTGTCACCAGACGGTCACCGCTCGGTCACCACCTCCCTCACTAAGTCCAACTCATTACGATTCAATTTACGTTTCTTCGCGTCGGCACGACCGAACCGATTGATGAATCGAACTTCGCTCTGGTGATACGCAAACGTCGTCGTGTTTAGTTCACTCTACACGCTTCTAACATTATAATACTGTTTTATTTTTTATCACTTTGATTATGGCCTAACTACTTCTCTGAGGCATGATGAATTGAAAACCACCAACTTTCAACTCCGGACTGATTTTTACTGGAAAGTTATTTACTTACACGTGTGCCGCGATACTTTATCGATGCCTTGAGACGATCAACAAAAAAGTAATTATTGTCCTTATCGCGGTATAAAAGATCCCCTGATTTGTAAAAGCCATCTTCTGTGAACGCTTTTGCAGTTTCCTCCGGATCATTGTAGTACCCCTGTAATTTTAACAACATTTGAATGAATATTTGAAAGAATGAAACACAGGCAAAATCCCTGAAGACTGTCAAAAACCGACTTTTAATACTCTACCTAAAAAGAAAAATGCTAGAAAATGTCACAACTTCCATACTATCAGTCTTATGAATCACATTTTTAAAAAATCATACATAAGCGTATAAGTAAGAAATGTGAAGAACTACTTAATGAAAACCAATTTGGGTTAGTACAGGTATGGAAACTAGAGAGGCACAGTTTGCTCTCAATGTATTCGTTCAGAAATGCAGAGATATGCAACAAGATGTGTTTTTGTTGCTTTATTGCCTATGAAAAGGCTTTTGACCGTGTTCAACACGAGGTACTAATAAAACATCTGTAAATACGGGCATAGATACTAAGGACCTATGTATCATTCTGAACCTGTATTGGAAGTAAACAGCATCAGTCAGGGTAGCTGGTGAAGAAATAAACTCCATTAAGATTGAGAAAGGCGTTCGACCGGGATGCATCCTATCACTCCTGTTGTTCAACTTGTATATATAAGAAGTAATGAAGGATGCTCTAGAAGATCGTGCATTAGGAGTTGCATTAACGGGCAAGTGATTAACAATTTACGATATGCCGACGACACTGTCTTTATAGCTGCTACGCAACAAGACCTGCAAGGAATTGTCAATAGAGTAAGTGAAAGAGTGCAAACGAGTGCAGTGAAAGAATGGGGTTATCCATGAATTTATCAAAAAAAAAATGTATGGTTGTTTTGAGGAAACCACAACTACCATTATATATACTAATAGGGCATAACATCCGGCTCCGCATAGAGATTGCTCGTGCATCTCTTATGAAGATGAAGTAAGTTCTCTGTGGCCGTCAACTTTCTCTAAAATTACGTCAATCAATCAATTTATTACTTCTTAACAATAAATTACATAGTTATTTTAAGTTTATTTATCCTATACTATTTGTGTATCCTATACTAAAATTACGTACCAGACTCCTTTGGTTTTAGGGAGCTCTTTACACCACGGAAGCGATTACAACAATAAAACATCGATTCTACAGTTTATATAAACGCGTTACATCGTTGATCTTGTACTGTAACAAAGGGGTACCGTCTAGCGAGGCAGGTTAGCGCCTGTAAGTGCCAAGTGGCTCGTCGATTTCCTTTCTACGATCGCAAACGTTTCGAAAACTAGAAAAGTGTATGGGAATGACAGATCTTGATCCCGTGACCTGTCGATAGCAAATGCGACTTGGCTACAGGGGCTGAATCGCCTAAGTCACAACCCGACCTAGGGGTCGAACCCGGAACCACGTGATCCGATGCCACATAAGCTAACCACTGGAATAATGGGTGTCCTGTTACTTACCGAGAAACAAGGCCCTTTAACGAGTAATTCACCAATAACGTTGGCTTCCTTTATCTCCACACCAGTGTCTGGATCGATCAACTGAAAGAGATACAGTAAAAGTTGCAAATAATATCATACTAACGTTATAAATGCATAATAGAGTTCGCTTGCTATTTCAGGCAATAACAGGGTTATAAAAGTCCTACTCGTCCAGAGACTTTTAACTAAAATTTTCCTGAAAGCCATAAAATCTCATAGCCTCACCAAGGACTCGAACCCAAGACTAGAAGCCACAACGCTTTATGCTTAATCAACGTCACAACCATACCTTTACTGTGTGCATATCTGTTGGTACTCCACAACTGCGAGCGGAGCGCAAAGGGCTGGGATTAAAAATGGCACCAATCGTTTCTGTTTGACCATACAGTTCTAATATCCGACAATTATCAGCAAGAAGTTTCTGTAAAACAACCAATTATTTATAAACTTGTCGGCACAGTAAGAGCGGGGGCACACGATGCGTTGCGGCGCCGCAACGTTGCATAGTCTGTAAATCCTTGTGACGCATAAACAACTGAGCGGTGCCGCTCCTACATCGCAACGCATTTACCCCTCCCCGTCTCATCTCGGTGGTTGCAAGTCCGGCGCAGCGCCGGAGCGCATCGTGTGACATGCCACACATATTTCTATGTAAGACGACGCAACGACACCGCTCCCGTGCCGCACCGCCGCCGCAACGCATCGTGTGCCCGCTCTGATCCAATCTTACCATAGGCTTAAGCCGGATTTATATTTGTCTGACGTGTAGTGTCGTCAGTACAAAATCGGTATCATACATTTTGTATGCGGCACATCAGAAGCCATCACGACATGTCACAATACATAAGTGTAAACGTTGCGATTTACGATTCTGTTGATGCGTCACGACACGAAACATCAGACAAATATAAATCTGGCTTAAATCTTTACTTTAAGACTAGCACCCACGACGTACACGTGCAATTGAGTTTTCGAGGAGGTTATTGTGCAATAGTCACTTACAACTCAGACCAATTACCTTCTATTGGACTTGTATCACACTCAAATTCACCAACAAAATTGTCTGTCGTTTTTTAATGGGGTCGAGATAAACTCTCACTTCGAAAATATAACACCAATATATATATCCTGTGTAGGTACATTAGCACGTGTAATTTAAACACAATGAAACATCGATTCTATAGACGCAGTTTGTATGAACACTTTTGATCTTGATCATATAGTTTTGACAGAGGGGTAACCTCTAGCGTGGAGTAACCGTACATTAATAATTCAACTAAGTTCTACATAGTCTTTTGGTCTAGTGGTGTATTACCAAGGTAGGTACGTGTTTAAAGTAGGAATCCGCGCAGCGGCTAAACGCGTCCGCCCATCTACTCCTGGCCCATCGTGCCAGGAATAGATAGAAGGTAACAAACCTTCCTGGCACGATGCCAGAAAGGTATGTCTTCCTGGCATCGTGAAGCTTCTTCCTATTTGTTACCTTCCTGGCTGCGCAGGCGCAAGTATTACATCTAAAAAGTATATTAAAATATGAACGATTATTCTACTGTATAATAGAAAATATCTGAAAATACCTTAAATTCTTGATGTGCTGTGTCAAATAGTTTACCCCCTGCGATAGTTATTAACCGTAAGGAAGTCATATCGATATCAACTTCATTCTTCCGAGCTTCGAGTAAGATAGATGGTATTTGCATCATACAGAACAGTGCACATTCCGGCTGCAATAAAAGTATTACACAAGATATTACTTGATTTTAGAAAACTAGCTGAATCAGCAAACGTTGTTTAGCCTTATAAAAGGTTTGGGTGAACCACCCTTATCACTTAGGGGTATGTAAAATAGATGTTGGCCGATTTTCAGAGCTACCCGAAATACACACAAAATTAAAAAAAAATCGGTCCAACCGTTTCGGAGGAGTTTTATCACAAACACCGCGACACGAGTATTTTCTGTATTTATTACTAGCGGACGGACCTCGTCCGCCCTTACACCTCTTTAATCCAGCCCTTACAGTAGTATCGCTGTAAAAATGGAATAACTTCTTTTTTTTCCCAACATTTCCCTTCACTGATCCTATAGATCGTAGCGTGATGAAAAGTATACCTGCCAAGGAGTGTGAAAAATAATTGTACCAAGTTTCGTTAAAATCCTTCGAGTAGATTTTGCTTCTATAACGTACATACAGAGAGACGAAAAATTTACTGATTGCATTTTTGGCATCAATATCGATCGCTAATCACTGATAGTTATTTTGTAAATATATTTCATGTACACAATTGACCTCTCTACAGATTTATTGTAAGTAAAGATGAGGTAAATAAAAATAAAGCTGTAATCTAATAAAAGCTAGAATTAATTTCGTATAACTTACTCTGTATTTCTTAATTATATCTGTAACGTGGAGTACGTTTAAATAATTAAAATTGTTGTATTTGGAAGTTAGCAACAGTATGCCTCCACTAGCCACTATCAAAGTCGGAGCAAAGAAGAATGACATCCAGTGATTTGGTGACAAGAACAATGACTTACTTATACGTCTGAAACAAACCATTATTAATAGGATAGTTGACTCATATCAAATTTAGTATATTATGGAATAGGGGTCCGAAATATATCGATATCAATTAATAAAAGTTAAGGATTTCTTATAAAAATATATGTTCTAATTAAAAAAGGGTACGGGTAAGGGGTAGGATAGAGTAAGGGTAGGGTAGGGTAGGGGTAGGGTAGGGTAAGCTAGGGTAGGGGTAGAGTAGGGGTAGTTGAAAGTTTACATAGAGTTTCACGCAGACAAAGTCTAGTAAGCAATTGTTTTTAAAATTACTAAAAAAGAAAATGTAATGTAACTAATGAGAAATTACTGAAAGCGTTTGGAGTGATTATATAAAATATATTATTAAAATATTAATTTACGATTTGTCTGAGTATTTAGTGTAAAATGCGTCTTTAAGTAGCAGTGGCTTATTTTTGATGGCTACAATCTTCAATTTTCCCGTAGTACCGCTAGTACATACAAGAAAGGGACATATTTCCTCTATGTCGTATTCTGCCACCCTGTAATACAAAAACAATATAAGATACGATTTAATTTTGTTCTTCTTTATATATCAGTTAAAATATCAAAAGGAAATGCCCATCCCTACGCAAACCGCCCGCAGTTTACTTATCATAATCATCATCTTAATTAACGACTCATAATCGACTCACTGTTGAGCACGAGTCTCCTCTCAGAATGAGATAATGAGAGGGGTAGGGCCTTATTCCACCACACTGGGAATCTGGTGGTATTACACCCGCGGAGAGCCGGTTAAGTCGTTGGTCCTAATCATTACCATTAACATCCTGATAGTAGTCGTTTATGAATTTAATTCAAATTCAGGAGTCGGTCGTTGATTTGAGTATGTCTGAGTGATCGAAACAGGTATGAGGAGATCCGCAGAAGAACCAAAGTACCGACATAGCTCAAAGAGTCGGGAAGCTGCTGACAGCTGATGGACCTTAGGTGCTAGAATAGCGACCCCGCCTCGGGCAGCGCAGTATTGGTTGACCCCCACTAGTTAGGTACCGATTACAACAAGCAACAAGCAAGAGTCGCTGGATACCATGCGGCTCAAGTCTATGGCCTTTGGACGTCCATGAAGAAGTGGACATCCAAAATTAGGACGTCGAATGAGGTATCTATAGCAATAGTATGCATGATTCTAGGGTGTAAACTCAAAACATTGAACCGATTTCAAAAATTATTTTACTAATAAAAAGCTACGTATAATTATTTGTGAATGTCATATATGCTCTTATTTATCCCCGTACACCTAAGGATACGGGAACTAAGCGGGTGAAATGCGGGGCGTTTATAATTTTCCTTCCGTTCTTATGAATATTCGCAAGTTTCACCCTTCTCGACCAGACAACAAATATACCTATATTTTAATTTCTATTTATCTATGCTCACAATATATGAATATTATACTCTCATACAGTTGTACCTTACAAAATAATATAGAGCTAAAGATACTTGCTTGAAAATTTCTGTCGGTTCTGATGTCTGATACATCTGTAAAAATTTCGACATTGCATTGTCTCCTTCATCGAAAGTGACGAATTTGATATCCAAACTGAGGCTCGCTGCTGCCGTCGCAAAAGTATCGCATAATTCGTTTTGGCAAAATATTATTTTGGGTTTCGATCGCTCAAAATGTGCACGCACCTCATCTATAAATAGAAAGAAGAGAGACTAAATTAGCTCATCAAAACATAAATTGTGAAAATTGAAGCCAAATTTACTAAACATATATGTGTAGTTATCGACTTCGCCGATAAGAAATGAGTAAATATACACTGGCTAGCGAGTAGCGTTCTGTTAGAGTGAGCCGGGATTGTCTTTTAAAAAATAAATAAGTCTGGGAGCGAAGATGAGACTTGATTGGGTCAGGCGGGCGAAAGGCTAGTTCGATGAAGAAAATGCTTAATTGGCAAAAAAGCGGAAAGGGGTGCAATAAATATAACAGATCGCTCGAATCTGGTTGATACGCTGCCGCTATCCGTATCTCGATATTAACGTACTAGAGGATGCCCTCGAGATCGTCTGACAAAATCATTATATTTAATAGCTTTCATCTCCTACAGATCAGACTAAGAGGTACTGAGTTTCTGAGGTATAATTCTTACCATATTTATAGAAGGTATCGATGCCAACAATCGGTGAACCGTTAAATAGTGCTGCGAAAAACGGTATGCAAATATCAATATGGTTGCGACCGCTTATAGCGACGACATCTCCCGGGCTCAGACCAAACGCTCTCAGCGCTTGCGCTAATCTGATGGAGCGATTCAATACTGATCCGTAGCTCTCTTCTTCTCCTGTCGCTGCATCGATCTGAATTTAGAAATATGTTATTAAATTTTTTTAAACAAAATGTAAAATAATTTAATCAACGCCACGGATTTAAATAATAATAATAGATAGGGTGATTCTAGGGAAGGTTTATTAAGAACTAGCGGGCGCCCGCGTTTTTGTCCGCGTGGAAATCAATGTAAACTTTCAACCCCTATTTCAGCACTTTAGAGTTTGAATTTTAAAAATTCTTGGATCACATTATTTATTTTATGTTTATTAAATTGTCTTGCGACCAAGTCTTGGTCGCTAACTATGGGCCTCATAAGAAGGCTCGAAGTCACACAGCGGGCGATGGAACGAGCTATGTTAGGAGTATATCTGCGTGATCGAATCAGAAATGAAGAGATCCGCAGAAGAACCAAAGTCACCGACATAGCTCAACGAGTTGCGAAGCTGAAGTGGCAATGGGCAAGTTCGAAGAGCCGATGGACGTTGGGGTCCCAAAGTGCTGGAATGGCGACCCCGCACTAGTAAGCGCAGTGTTGGCCGACCCCCCACCAGGTGGACTGACGACATCAAGCGAGTCGCAGGGATTCGCTGGATGCAGGCGGCTCAGTATCGTGATGTTTGGAAGTCCCTACAAAAGGCCTATGTCCTGCAGTGGACGTCCATCGGCTGATATGATGATGATGATGATGAAATTGTCTTGTTAAATTTTTAAAACTGTAACTCCAAAAATTAAAGACTTTCCATACAAATATTCAACCCCTATTTCACCCCCTTCTATTTTTATTTTAGGGTCAAAAAGTACTGCATGTTTTGCTCTAACGTCCCATTTACCATTATACCAAAATTCATATTCATTGGTTCAGCCGTTTAGCCGTGAAAACGTAACAGACAGACAGACATACAGACTTCGCATTTATATTACCTATTGGTATAGATTATAATAAAGAATGTCGGGGTATAGTGATCTATGCGGTCGAAATCCTTCTATTGGTGAAACGTTTTCTTCTTAATCGTGCTATCTTAGCAGTTGTCAAAGTTGCATCGACGTGCGATGCCTTCCCCACCTTTGGCGATTGGCTGGATTGTTGAACCAGAGGCGTATCTAGCTCACGTAGCGCCCGGGTGCAATCATCACCCTAGCGCCCTCTAGTACATAAGCGTGATAAGCACTGTTAAAATGGAATATGTAGGTACAAACAGCACTTCAACTTAACTTAAACTGTATTTGTAGCAAACAAAAACCTTATAAGTAGTTACCTAGTTGCCACTCTTTGCTAAAACTACATTCATTTAAAAAGAGCTTTAGATTCCATGCAAAATGTAGGTATGTATATGTAAACCGGAGTATTTTTTACGTGAGGTTATACCGCATTCGGACCCGCCAGCATAACCCGCGCGGTGAATATTACTCGGGCGCCCCTGGGATCGCGGCGCCTGGGTGCGGCGTTCCCTGCACTATAGGTAAAGACGCCTCTGGTGCGAACCGCCATGGATATACGACATAAATTGAACGAGTATTTTATGAAAATATAATCAAACCTGGAAAATTCGATCCGGAAAGAGTCTCATTCGGTCGAACGTTACATGTCCGTAGTTAGGTGGATACTCCATGTTAGCGCGCTGCAGTGATAACTGTCAGACTGTAGTCTGGACTGAACTGCGACTGTGTTGGCAGCACACTGCTCTTGTTATTGTACTATATATACTCGTATGTATATAAGACATAATCAGCTGAACACTTACCTATCGCATAGGTACTCGGTTCAACTGTCGATAGGTATATAACTTGATGTATGTAAGTAACCAGTGGCGGATTTACCCTCAGGCTCAGATGTAAGGGTATTCGGGACAAATAATATTTTTTTTATATTTTTATTAAAGTGAGAAATAGCAATAAATTTGAATGTTGTAATTTTTTTTTTAACCATTTCAATGTTCCAATTAAATGTGCATCTCTAAAATCTCGGAAAATATTACATAATTTACTGATTTTTATGCAAGACAATAACTCTGCTCGGAGATTTTCTCTCTACCACACGATGGACCCGGCACCCGCACCATGCACCAAGAATTACATGGATTTATGGATCCATGGAATGCTAAGATATTCATCTAATTTTTTAAGTTCTAGAAGAAATCCTTAGGTTGTATTAATTATTATCGATATATTTCGGACCCTTATTTGATGATCACACTATACGAAATTAATATTGTTTATATTAAATTTGATATGAATCAACTACCCTATTGTATCAATTATAATATATTATAGGTGCTGAGAGTTGAGCGGCTGGTACCTTGGGACCTACGGCCAAACCTACGGCGACAAAATTACAAATCCGCCACTGTTCACTTATTATTGACAATTAATTAAATGATCACCAAAATGGGTTTTAAATTATATCTGTAAAAGATTACTAATTATTAGTCTCATTAGTAGGACAACAGGCTAATTCACTATCGTTGACGTATGTTAGTTGACATAATATGTATACGAAATTGAGATTTGAAGATGTTTATTTTTAAGTAATTTTTAGTTTTTAACCGACTTCCAAAAAGGAGGAGGTTCTACGTTCGGCTGTATGTATGTCTTTTTTTTATGAATGTCCAGTGATAATAATTTATTTTAATTATTAGGTTGCTCTTGAAAATAAAAACCTTATTCCATAAAAAAAAATAATGCCATATTACATTCTTCAATTCTAAATTATTACATAATATCTTAATTGTCCACGCAAACAGTGGAGCAACAAAAGAAGAATGCCCAGCAATATGTGACATAACCAAGAAAAAGGCCCCAACTCAGCATTTTGCTACAGACAGACAGAGAAGAAGTAATATCTTCTGTAATGGGTATTTTGTTATTAACCGATGAAACCATATTATTCATATGATAAAAATTATATAGAAACTGATGCACATAATATATGTGGTAAAAACTGGATTTTTGCACTGGACTGGAGTATAATTCGCTACCTATTACTTATTGTTAAATCCATAGACATTGTGATATTGGTTAATTTAAATAAAACTGTGCGCATTTTAAGGGAAACGAATAAATCATATTGTAAAATTTAAATATTTGTTTCATTTTATAAATATGAAATTTGGTGCTAAAAATAAATTTATTCTCTCTCAGCAGTCATCGCCATTTCTTTAACTTTGCCTCTAAGTACTTTTCCTGTAGACGTGTAGGGCAGTTTGTCAAAAAATAGTACACCTCCCCACAGTTTCTTGTTTTCGGATAGTTTACCTGAAAAATAAATGAAAAATAACAAAAAAAAAAAACATTTAACCGATTTAGTATTTGGCCTATAGGTTTTATTTATAATTACGTTTAACCAATCCTAATCATTGTATGCTCATTGTTAGCGGTATAGAAAAAAAAATCGGTAGTCTGTAAAGTCGGTTTACTGACGATAGTTGAACATGACAACGTCATAATAAAATACTGATGGAATGGTTGCATTTTTCCAAAGAAAATGTTCGTTTTTCTAAAATACTGTTTAACAATCTTTATAGACCAGAATATACTTTATTTCTAGTAAAAAAAGTTGGCAACCCTAGAACGAGGAAACGACGTATGACGTCATCTTTTTTCGATTGTGCAGCCGACTTCATCGAATTATAAGACGTTGTCACGTCAAAAACATAATATTCCTGAGAGGACAGAAAATAAATAATATTCCTAATAATTTTAAGAACTCAAGCATAATATTTTCCTTGTCAAGTTACACCTTGACTACAATCTCAAAACAACTATCTCACTTGCTACTAAATCCTTTATCTCCTGTGCGGTGACGTCAGAGCCTTTGTGTCTCACGACACAAGCCGCTGATTTTTGTAATTCAACAGGATCATCTATGCCGACAACACAAACATCCGCTACTCCAGGGTGTTCGCGTATTACTTCTTCCACTTGCAGGGGATATATCTGCGAAATAACAATTCAGTTTACTTAAGTTTATCTAGTAGAAATAGGATTTAGTTGAATACTTATTAATATATTCTCAGGAGATTCAGGATGAGGATTTAAAAATATGGACACCAAAGTTGAACAATGGTTTTAAGTCGCAACACTTATCAGGACAGTTAAATTAATGAATCAAAATGTAACCAAAATAAAATAGTTAGTTATTAAATCACTACACGAGACAAAGAGAGATTTTCCCAGCCTAACTCATAGTAATCTGTCTACGAAAGATGTTGACGGATCTACTTTCTTCTGTTTTTTTTCACCTGGAGGATAAATTCCTACGGACTTCTGCCATCAGGCAGGACATGTCCGACATACATGGACTAAAAATAACCTCCCCCAACTCCTCAGTCAGCACGGAACCACCTGGCATTACTTCGTGCTGACCGATCGTAGACGGATTGGTCCATCCACCAGTATTTTTTATTTTTGACCGGGAGGATAAAATCCCTACGGACTTCTGGCATCAGGCAGTATATGTCCAACTTGCACGGACTAAAAATAAACTCCCCCAATTCCTCGGTCAGCACGAAACCGCCTAGCATTACTTCGTGCTGACCGATCGTAGACGGATCTACTGTTTCTTTTTCGACGGGAGGATAAATCCCTACGGATTTCTGGCATCAGGCAGGACATATCCAACTTGCACGGACTAAAAATAACCTCCCCCAATCCTCGGTCAGCACGAAACCGCCTAGCATTGCTTCGTGCTGACAGATCATGGGCGGATCGGTCCATCCACCTGTATACTGAATTCGACCTTCCGGCGTGCGCTTAATATCACCAGACCCTCACAGCTCGGCCACCCTCACTAAACGCTACTTATTACGGTACAATTCACGTTCTTTTCTGATTGTGAGCCGTAGGCCCCTTAATGGACCTCAGCGGCGTCACCAGGGGGTTTGGGCGAGCGTAAAAACATCGCCTGATGGGGCCCGAAGGCAGAATTTTTTTTGTTCCGAACTGAGAATGTTGACTGAAGAGTTTCTTACTCACATGTGTGCCTCGATACTTTATCAAAGTCTTGAGACGATCAACAAAGAAGTAATTATAGTCCTCGTCGCGGTATAACAGATCCCCTGACTTGAAAAAGCCATCTTCTGTGAATGCTTTTGCAGTTTCCTCGGGATCATTGTAATACTCCTATAATATATAATATAATAATAAACAGAATTTTAATGAATTAAAAATGAATTTATATAATACTAGCTGACGCCGCGCGGTTTCACCCGCGTGATTCCCGTTTCCGTATGAATACAGGGATAATTATAGCCTATAGCCTTCCTCGATAAATGGGCTATCTAACACTGAAAGAATTTTTCAAATCGGACCAGTATTTTCTTGAGATTATTTTTGTTTTTCAATCAAACAAAACAAACAAACAAACTCTTCAGCTTTATTATATCAGTATAAATAACAAATAAAAGAAGTAAATTAAAAGAGTCCAAAGTGATTGCTCATCCCCGGCCCTGGCCTACTCTAACCACCCGGCAATTTTCTTACATAAAAAAAAACCCACTTTAATAATAAAATCATTACTTAACCAAAAATAGTTAGCTACAACGTTTTACGATATTTATAATTCGTCTTTAGTTCGCCATTCCTCCATTAGTGGAACAAGCAAAGACCGTTGACCATACAGCCTGAGTTTTAAGAAATTTTTGGAAGACTTATTAGTGGTTTGTTTGTTCTTTTTCCTGTTTGTTATCCTTGTAACAGAAAAAAAATAATACAGCTTCAAATGTTACTTTGCCGCTTTTAGTCAAAACTTTTTCTCCGTCTCCTAAAAATATGGATGATGTCATTCGATTCGGAATCGCATGTAGGTAGTTTTTGAAAAAAATTAAGGGCCGCTTCCGGAAATTGCAAAATTTATTTACTAAAAATAAAAAAGGGTTTGGTTTTTTTACCTATATCTCGAAAACTATTTTAAAATATTTCCAGGGCTTGGCTGGCCCTGGGCGGGCAAGCCCGATTACCTGTTTTCGGACGTATTTTCAACCCTGGGTAAAAAGTATAAATACTTACTGGTCCTATAGTTACAAATACTATTAAGACATTATTAGGAATATTCCTTTTCTTTTTAACCGACTTCCAAAAAGGAGGAGGTTCTACGTTCGGCTGTATGTATGTTTTTTTTTTTTTTTTTTTTTTTTTTTTTTTTTATGTATGTCCAGCGATAATTTCGTCAATTATGGACCGATTTTGAAAATTCTTTTTTTATTTTGTAGGGTTTACTTCCAGGGTGGTCCCATTTTTTTCATGTCAGGATCTGATGATGGCATCCTGGAGGAATTGAGGGGAACTTTCGAAAGTTGTAGAGACGGCTAGTACGTTTGTTAGTGTTTCCATAAGGTATTTTAAACCACTACAATTTTATGAAGGTTTGGAGTTGGTCTGATGATGGAGCCGAAACACAGACGATGGAACTCGTCAAGGATTTACAGCAGTCACCTTTTGTTTGGGCTTGATTAATTTGTATTGATGAGTACTTTCCACCTATATGGGTTGTGACTGTATTAAGGGTCTGGTGATGAAGACGAGGGACAGTGAAGAGAACTCCTCGACGGTTCACAGTAGCTACCTTGTGTTTGGACTTGATAAATTTGTATTGATGAGAACTTTCCACCTAGATGGATTGTGACTGTATTAAGGGTCTGATGATGAAGACGAGGGACAGTGAAAAGAACTCCTCGACGGTTCACAGTAGCTATCTTGTGTTTGGACTTGATAAATTTGTATTGATGAGAACTTTCCACCTAGATGGATTGCGACTGTATTAAGGATCTGGTGATGAAGACGAAGCACAGTGAAGAGAACTCCTCGACGGCTCACAGTAGCTACCTTGTGTTTGGACTTGATAATTTTGTATTGATAAGAACTTTCCACTTAGATAGGTTGTGACTGTACACACGCATTGGGTATGCTAACACTAAAAATAAAAAAATAAAAATTTTAATAAAAAAAATTCAACCGACTTCCAACTCAAAAAATAACTTTAACTAAAAAGCAAAAAATAACATCCTACCTATGTGCTACCTTCTGATCAGTTTGAAGGCGGTGCCAAGCCAGTGTCGTGTTTTAATTAAAGCTGTTTCTGGAATAACCACAGAAATTTTGTAGTTTAAACGTATTTAATTAAAATATCACTGGCTTGGCACAGCCTTCAAACTGATCAGAAGGTAGCACATAGGTAGGATGTTATTTTTTGCTTTTTAGTTAAAGTTATTTTTTGAGTTGGAAGTCGGTTGAATTTTTTTTATTAAATCTTTTGTCAGATTGGAAATACCTATTATCTTAAATAATTTTTGACATATAGGTAAAAAACCAAACCTCATTTTTTTATTTTTAGTATAATTGCCTATAAATTTTGCAATTTTTGCGAGGGGCCCTCCAATTTTTTCAAAAACTAGCCAAATGAAATGAAACCTCAACCATGTTTTTAAGAGACGGAGAAAAAGTTTTGACTAAATGGCTTAAGTTAACAAGACTATTTGGTACACCGGTGAGCAAGCAAATTTTTTTGATAAAAAAATGTTTTTTCTTTAAGAAACATACTTAAACCAATTTTTAACCAGAAACTTATTTATTCATCATATATCATCTCCCGCAACCCCAACGTTATTTCTGATTCGATCACGCAGAGAAACCCCAAGCATAGCTCGCTCCATAGCCTGCTGATTGACTATAAGCCTTTTTATGAGGGCCACAGTTAGCGACCAGATCTCGGATCTCAAAACAATGCTTAGACAATATACATATCATGGTCCTTGTCAAGTTCATCATTATCAGACCTTCTCCTTATACGAGAAGAGATTTGAAAAGGACCCACGATCGCTGTTTCAATACGGGTTGGCGCTTGCCATTATCACCATATAAGTTTCAACTTTTAACGATCGTTATGAAATGTTAATGAGAATAACTGGGACCGACTATTTCCAGCTCCGGTCTGAGAAGTTTTACTTAAAATTTCTTATAAGAAAGAGAAGCTCAGTAAGTACTTTACAGGCCAACCCAGGAGTCGAACCAAGAACCTGCTCCCTGCTCCCTGGCTTACTGAGGAAATTAAAATTTTACAGGGTAAAAAAAACTCGGCTAAAGCCAAGTATAGATCCAACAATTGTGATGCCAATAAGGAAAAATATCATATTATTCGGAATCGCTGCAACAGGTTGTGTAGAGACATGCAACGACGCCATATCCACAAATCCATACTCGAAGAAGAAGATTCAGGTCGAGTGTGGACATTTCTTAAGTCTCTAGGAGTTGGGAAAGCGCGTCAAAATAATAGCTCCTTCAACATAAATTTAAATCAGCTTAATAGCCACTTTTCCTCTACTTGCGTCATTGATGACGCCACTAAACTTACTACTAAAAATAATTTACTAGCTTTACCCACTTCTGATGATCCTGCTTTTATTTTCTGTCAAGTCACTGATAGTGATGTTGAGAGAAGTATTCGTGAGGTCAACTCTGATGCTATTGGTACTGACTGCATTAGTCGGAAGATGATTATTCCTCTCATTAACCTACTAGCTCCAATAATTAAATCCTTATTCAATTTCTCCATGTCTTCCGGGAGTTTTCCTTCCTCTTGGAAGGATGCTCAAGTCATTCCACTACCCAAAAAATTAAATCCTTCCTGCTTTTCTGACTATAGGCCTATTTCCATCCTCCCATTCCTTTCGAAAGTTTTTGAGCGTTTAGTCCATCGTCAATTAAGCCTTTTCCTAACCCGACAGAATCTTTTAAATCCTTTTCAATCTGGTTTCCGCACTGGTCATAGTACGACTACTGCATTAGTAAAAATTACCGAAGATATTCGTTTTAATATGGACAATCAGTGTGTCACAGTGTTGGCCTTACTAGATTTCAGCAATGCATTTAATAATGTCGATTTCGAACTTCTACTAGCCAAACTAGCTTCTCTCAACATATCTCCTAATGTGATTGACTGGTTTCATAGTTACTTGTTCGGACGTCGGCAGCGTGTGCGAGTCAATGACTCTGTGTCTGATTGGTGCACAATTTCTGCCGGCGTACCGCAAGGTGGCGTGTTGTCTCCTCTTCTTTTTTCTCTTTTTATAAGTTCTATTACTCTTCAACTTACCTCGCTCTATCACCTGTATGCAGATGATCTCCAAATATATGCTCAGTCCAAACTGGCTGATTTACCCAATGCAATAGATGCCATAAATAAAGATTTAAATTGTATAGTGCAATGGAGTAAGGCTTATGGCCTTAAAGTCAATCCGTCTAAAACCCAAGTTATTATTATAGGCAGTCACAGTTTGGTTGCACGTATTGACTGGGATAATATTCCATACGTAATCTTTGAT
The DNA here is from genome assembly GCF_947172395.1 of Bicyclus anynana. Lineage (NCBI taxonomy): Eukaryota > Metazoa > Arthropoda > Insecta > Lepidoptera > Nymphalidae > Bicyclus > Bicyclus anynana. Next base: position 13,018,851 of record NC_069090.1, read on the forward strand.
GGAACGCGTGTGCCATTTAGTGACACGGTTAAAAATCTCGGAGTTACTTTTGACAAGTATTTCACTTGGGCCCCTCAGGTAAGCAGAGTAAGTGGGAAGGTGTTTGCATCCGTGGGGTCACTTCGTAGGTTACGAAACTTCCTTCCTTTATCTACTAAAATTGCGCTTGCACAATCTCTCCTGTTACCAATTCTCGATTACGCAGACACTTGTTATCTAAATTTGAGTGAAGAATTACTGGATAAACTTGAGCGCATTCAGAATGTTTGTATAAGATTCATATTTGGACTTCGCAAATATGATCATGTTTCCGAATTTCGCGAAAAACTCAAGTGGCCCTCGATCCGCCTTCGCAGGAATACTCACATTCTGTCTTTTTTGTATAATGTCCTGTTTAATCCTACGACTCCGATTTATTTAAAAGAGCGTTTTAGCTTTCTAAGTGATACTCACTGTCGCTCCCTTCGCTCTGAAGACAACCTAATCTTAAAAATTCCTTCCCATAATACTTCCTTCTATTCTAAATCCTTTTCTGTTAAAGCTGCTCGGCTCTGGAATTCATTGCCCTTAGACACTCGGCGTGCCCAATCTCTAACCTCTTTCAAACGGCTGGTAAACATGCACTTTTTTCCTCCCTGATCTTTTAATTTAACTTATTAATCCAAATTACGCTTGTATGTGTATGTTTATTTATTATTATTTTTGAATTATTTTGTTTATTTATTTTTCTTTTGTCTTCCATTAGATGCCGTCTTGTTTTTATGTTTTGCAGGTTTTCATGTATGTATGTATGTATGTGTGTATGTATGTATGTATGTATGTATGTATGTATGTATGTATGTATGTATGTATGTATGTATGTATATATGTATTTCTTTGTATATATGTATGATGTAGTTAAGTATAGTCTATGTATTATTATTATGTATTATTGCTTAATATTTATGTATTTAAATTACTTAACTTTTTTTATTTTTTGTGTGCGTATACCCGAATCGGTGCTTACGTTTTTTTTTTTCTCTTCCACAGTGGTTGTCTGGAAGAGATCGCTCTTTAGCGATAAGACCGCCATTTGTACATTAGTTTCTAAGTGTTATTATAAGTTATTGTTTATTTTTGTTTTTAATGTACAATAAAGTATATTTCTTCTTCTTCTTTCTTCTTCTCGTGATTCGGACACAGTATGTTAACCCACATAGATTAAGGTTAAGGACTAACGGATGAGCTGTTACTTACCGAGAAACAAGGCCCTTTCACCAGTAATTCACCAGTAACGTTTGCTTCCTTTATCTCCACGCCAGTGTCTGGATCGACCAACTGAAAGAGATAGAGTAAATGTTTCAGATAATATTTTTTTTCTAAATATTTCATCATCATCATATCAGCCGATGGACGTCCACTGCAGGACATAGGCCTTTTAGAGGGACTTCCAAACATCGCGATCCTGAGCCACCTGCATCCAGCGAATCCCTGCGACTCGTTCGATGTCGTCAGTCCACCAGGTTTTTATATGCTCTCCGAGGCACAGGAGTGTGCCACCAACTTCTCAACTCCAGATTTAGAATTTCAACTGAAATTTTCTAAAAAGACAGTAAAAACCTTAGTATACCCAGGACTCGAACCCAGGACCTCGTGATTCCGTAGCCACACACCTTAACTACTGGATCAACGGAGCAACCGTACCTTTACAGTGTATATATCTATTGGTACTCCACAACTGCGAGAGGTGCGCAAAGAGCTGGGATCAAAAACTGCACCAATCATTTCTGTTAGACCATACGGTTCCAATACGTGACAATTATCGCCAAGAAGTTTCTGAAAAATAACCAATTATTTTAAACATCTAGCTAAATATCCAATACAATAGTGACAGCTTTTTAACCGTAAATTGTATACAAATTAAGATAAAAGCAATTTTGTAGAAGTAATAGAAATAGCAAAGTCACTCAGCGGGCGATTGAGCGAGCTATGCTTGGAGTTTCTCTGCGTGATCGAATCAGAAATGAAGAGATCCGCAGACCAGAGTCACTGACATAGCTCAGCGAGTCGCGAAGCTGAAGAGGAGACTTGTGCTCAAAAGTTATTCGAATATGGTTTGTTAATGATGACCGCCTCATTTTAGTCAAAGTACAATAACAGAAAAATGTTTACGTTTATTATTTTCGTAATAGAAAATGTCTACAAATACCTTAAACTCTTGAAATACATCATCAAACAGTTTAGACCCCGCGATAGTGACCCTCCGTAAAGAAGTCATATCAATTTCATTCTTCTGAGCTTCCAGTACTATAGATGGTATTAGCGACGGACAGAATAGTGCAGTTACCGGCTGCAATAAAAATTATTTAAGTCACAGATTAAAGAATAATAGGCAGATAGAACGTACAGAACACGACAGTGATGCAGTCATTCCAAATACAAATTCAAAAATGAATTCTCGAGTCAGTACGACACAAATCATCCAGCAATTTCCAATATTATTCAAGAAAAATGGCGTCAAGTTTTATATATTTTAACACTGTAATACTATTCACAAAACGAAAGAAATAAGATGGAGTATTTTTATAGGTAAATATCGATAATTAGTCTATATATTAATTTACGTAATTGTTGCTAGTGTTAAATCTTGAAATACAAAACAACATCATGCGGTTGTCAAGGTGACTGGAAGTTTGCATTGTTTATGGGTTTCACCGGCTTCACCGTACGGCTTGTAAAGTAAACAAAACTCATTCTGGATCATTCTTTAGTCTATGATTAAAGTTAAAATTATTTTTTTACAACTTACTCTGTATTTCTTAATTAATTCTGTAACGTGGGTTACGTTAAAATTATAATTGTTATATTTGGAAGTTAGCAACAGTAAGCCTCCTCTAGCCGCCACTAAAGTCGGGGCAAACGAGAATGACATCCAGTGATTTGGTGACAATACCAATGACTTAGTAATAACTCTGTAACGTAACACACCTTTAATTTTTATCTTATCTCGTGTCTTATTACTCCATATTTACATATTAAATCACTGATCCAACCAAAATGAATGATCTCCTTTGTAATTTGTAAATTAATTTGTAAGATCTGTTAACTTTTGCACGCCAACTATGGCAGGATATGTGTTAAAATATAATATAAGACCTATGTAAATGTACCATATTCTGGCGAAATAAAAATTGATTGATTGATTGATTGATTGATCGATTGATTGACTGTCTTACTTGGTCTTGAAATGTTCGTGGAGGTGTAGGGAAGGTTTAAAAGGTGAGAAAAATTAGAATAATTGCCGGAAAAACAACCCTTTTCTATTTTCCATACAAACTTTTAAGAATCAATTCGCTTGATCGAGTCCGCCGGTTATAATTATTGAAATGGTCTCTGCACTTTGTAAACAAAGTGTTGTACGAAAATTCAAGCGCGAATATACTTTGTGTATATAAAAAAGTTACAATGTTTAATTTTTTTTACGCACATAGTTCGCTCTATATCCTCTATGTCTATGACACAAGATTGCGCGTCTAAAATTTTTGAATTTAGAATTCTAGGATATTCTGGCACGAAGGGAATCGCTACCTTTATCTATGCCTTGTGTTAATTATGCTTAAGTTAAATCAATATGGTAATTGTTTTCTTTTGAACAAATATATGTTGTTTTTATATTTATTGCACGATTTTAAATAAAGTATAGTATGAAACGTGCATAACTTGCCATTAAAACACTCGAGTTTTAATGACCAAGCGACCTGTTACTTGCTCACGGTATTCACAAGTTTCCATTAAAAACTGTAATCTATACTTATAATAACACTGTAACAGGTACAATTCTGTACCTACATTGAAGTTGTTTTGAAAATTTCAGAAGAGGGCATTACGTAATCGACACAAACAAAAAAAATATATTTGCTATGTTTCTGCCTGTGCCTCTTTTTGTAGACCGGACATCGCGCTGAAACTACTAAATTAATTCAAATGAAACTTGAACTTGACACCATAACAGAAAGGAGGTTAAAAGATACTGCATGTTGTGAAAATAAAATCAGAAGAGGGTGAAAAAGAGGTTGAAAGTTTGTATGGAAAGTCCTTCATTTTTCAAGTTACATATTATGTAAAAATTTATGTGTACTACCAAAATAATATTAAAAAATGGTTTAATTCAAGATTTTTCAAAATTTCTTTGGATTAGAAAGAGCTATTTTTATTTTTCCTGAAAGCTCAGCTTTTTGCATTTACAATTTTATTATCCGGGAACGCCGCTTTTTAGGACGTATTCATTGTCATGTCCTATAAATTTTGTTGAAGTTGATCTGTTTTTAGGTGAATAGCAGACGCCCTGAGGTTTACCCGCGTAGTTCCCGTTCCCGTGGGTATACGGAGATAAAATATAGCCTATGATACTCACTAACTTGGATATGTAATAGAGAATTTTCAAAATCGGTTCAGTACATAAGAAATTTCACAAACTTTACCTCTTTATTATATATAGTATATTATATATAAGTTGATTTTCAAATTACTAAGAAAAAATATAGTTTGTTCCTTAAAGTGATTATATAAAAAATATTATTTTACGATTTGTCCACATCTTTAGTTAGCGATACGTCTCTAAGGAGCATCGGTTTATTTTTGAAAGCCGCAATTTTTAATTTTCCCGTAGTACCGCTAGTACATACAAGAAAAGGACATATTTTCTCTATGTCGTACTCTGCGATCCTGTAATTAATAAATAAATATAGTACAATAAGTTATAAGTGCGGTAAGTTGAAAATTACAGCCGAGGCGATATTGCAGCTCGAGCCTTGGCGAGAGCTATAGTAAGGAAGCAGAGACTGTAATTGTCAAAGCGCACGTATGTCTTACGACGTTTATATATAACACATTTGCGAGGAAACAAACTTTTTGAACACACTTTCTGAACACGAATTTGCATCTTTGTTTTCCTTATGATGACATTTTGATACGCTTGTCATTTTTACATAGATAGCGAAGTGCGTGCGTTTTTTTTTAGGCAAATGCACTAATAACAGCCAGAAATTAGCGCGTTAAAACTAACAAACAAACTCTTCAGATTTATAATATTGGTATAGATTCTTTATTACCTCATATTATCTTCCAAACTGCTGAACGGATTAATATGATTGGAATATCGTTAGAATTGTCTTGTTAACCCATGTAGGTACTCTTAGATAGGTGAAATTAAAAATAACCAACACGACGACTGTGAGACGCTATAAACTCGAGAAAGAGCTTCACATTTTTAGAATATTTAGATATTTTAGAATGGTATATCATAATTATCATTTATGGGTACCGACATATCTTGTCAGGTACCTTGTTAGGTACCTAATCATATATATGCACACAACCTATGAATATACTATCATAGTTAGTACCTAACGTAATATATTAAATCTGTTACTTACTTGAAATTTTCTTTCGGTTCTGATGTCTCATACATCCGTAAGAATTTCGACATTGTAGTATCTCCTTTATCGAAAGTGACTAGTTTGATATCCAAACTAAGACTCGCTGCTGCCGTCGCAAAAGTATCGTATAATTCATTTTGGCAAAATATTATTTTGGGTTTCGTTCGGTCAAGAAGCGCACGCACTTCATCTAAATAAATATATGAAAGATGAGATACTAAATTATATACCACAACATTAATGTGAAATTGGAAGTCAAATTCAATAATAAATTGAATTAATATGACGCTATCGACTTCGCCGACAAAAGAAATGATCTTAATAGATAACATCTTATAAGTCAAAATAACCTAAATGTTTCGTAGTATAAAATACTGGCTGGCACTCGCTCGAATTGGGCTGATACGCTACCGCGTATCTCGTCTATGAGAAAATCATCAGCTAAGAAAAGTTACAAATCCAATATGGAGCCTCCTCAAGATGGTGGACTGGCTGTTTTTAAATTCACCTCCATGATATGGGTATCAAGCGTGTTTTATAGTTATTTACTATTCATGTTATATATGATATTAGTATAAAATAAGATAAGTATATCCGCCTCGTTGGTCCAGTGGTTAGCTTTTGTGGTTTCAGATAACGAGGTCCTGGGTTCGAATACTGGGTCAAGCTACTGAGAAATGTTCAGTCTAAAATTATCAGCTCAGAGTTGGGAACTTGGTGGTGTTTGCACCCCCCTGCTTTGAAGTCCGGGGGGTGTAACACCACCAACTTCCCAACTTAGTCGTCGGTCCTGGTCACATCATTGGAGCAACGTTTTGGGTGTAACCTCTATATCCCCTCTCACGTCTACCGACAAAACTATTTAAACTTAAACGTAGCAAACTTAAAACAGTAACGGAACTAATGACAGGGCACTGTTCACTAAATAAACATCTTTCGGTTCTAGGTATAACCGACAGTCCTCTGTGCAGAGCATGCATGGAGGAAGAGGAAACCCCGATACATGTTATGCTCAGATGCAGAGGTGTATCCAAACAACGTGCAGCACACATTGGATCCCCAGCAACACTCCAAGAGGCGTTCGGCGACCTGGGCGGCCTGCTAAGCTTCTGGAGCGAGCTCGGTTGGCTGGAGTGACTCCAGCGGGGACCAGCACCAACCCTAGTAGCAAAGTGCGGAAAAGGCCCAGGAAAAAAGAAGAAGATCCCCTCTCCTCTATGAGGCCTGGCTCTAATAATGGACTGTTAAAATAGGCGAATAACAATGAAGATAGGCATAAATCTTACCATACTTATAAAAGAGATCCACGCCAACAATCGGCAAACCGTTGAACAGTGCTGCAAAAAACGGTATGCAAATATCTATATGGTTGGGCCCGCTTATAGCGACGACATCTCCCGGGCTCAGACCAAACGCTCTCAGCGCTTGCGCTAATCTGATGGAGCGATTCAATACTGATCCGTAGCTCTCTTCTTCACCTGTCGCTGCATCGATCTGAATTTAGTAAAATGTTATTAAAAGGAGATGTCTGAAATTGGGCCCACTTTCTAGAACGATATAGAAATGAAAAATTTATTAAAAATCTTGTATATTTTACTAGATTCCTACTCCATTAGAATCTTAGCCGATATAATATTCGCTAACAGGGAAAATAAGCTAATTTCATTTTTGTCACACCGATCGTAGCGATTGATGTCTTCTCTTTGATGCGTATTTTACTGATTGTCAGTTGTCTTTGCCAACGCGGGCTGTCAATGTCAAAGTCATCAATGTCAGTCATTGATGACTTTGTCATTGTCAAATGTTCTGTTTATCAAACTGATAGTTTTCCTATATAAATATTTGACATTATATTATAATAAACTGATAGTTTTCCTAAGGATTTGACATTATACATTGTCGTATTTTGACTAAATGGGTCAAGTTAGTGTCAAATCCTTATCAAAACTGTCGCCTGTCAGTTTGACACTGATGATGCAATGATTTTTATGTCAAAGGGATACGAATTGTTGTAACAAGTAATTTAACTAACTAGGCAAATATAGATTTCTTTGACAAATTGGCCTTATTAGTTCTCTTTAATTGTCCCAATTTATGGCCAATTTTCAGCTCTGTACTATTCTTATAATTTGGGCCCGAGTTTTTATGGAGACCGGGTTTCTCCTTTTGTAAACGAAATATAATTAAATCTACGCAGCGGATTTTAATACGTTTCATCAATAGATAGTGATTCAAGAGGAAAGTTAATGACAAGTATAATGAAGAATGTCGGGGTTTTAGGGTTTCAATGCGGATGACGTTGTTTGTTCTATTGATAAAAATTCATAGTCGTGCACTATGGGCAGTGCGGTCCGTATACAGAATGTCCTGTAAATATTACATTTTATTACACTTGTAATAATATAGAATACGTCGTACTATTTACGGGACAATGCCACAGAAAACATGTGGTCAATGCTTTTGGCGATTGGCTGCATTATGGGAACACTCCACCATGGATGATTGTGCTGTTGCTTTGACTAAATCGATCCAATGGGTGGAGATCCTTCTTTGAACCATTTCTCTTTATCTGGCCTTTCACCACCAACCAAACCTTAAATTTTCACCCTATAATTTCACTCTAAAATTTCACCCTAAAATTTTCACCCTAAACTCAGGTACAGTTGTTCTAATCCGTACAAACTCAGTGCGGCGAAAAACTTATAGGAAAATTCCAGAAGACTCTTGGAACTTTGGCGAATTATTTTTAGTTACAGGGTCGTTTATAGAAATAAAGATCTCTTCAGTGGCATAGCGTGCCTTGGATGGGCCTTGAATCAAAATTAGTTGGGGCTCAAATAGACGAGCGGTAAATCCCGAAAAATGTCTAGTTTTTGATCTACCATAAAGTATTGCTTTTTTACTTTTGTTATTCTGCAGTTTTTTGTATGTTTTTTTCCGGGAAGCACCAACCAAAGTAAGTAATATTGTAAATTACTTTTTACAAATTTTTGCTTTGTTACGTTTGTAAGGGCCCCCTGTAGTCCGTGGGTATTATTGTCCATATTATTGATACGGCTGATACGGCGGTAGCTACACCCCTGGATCTCTAATTTTCTTTTCTAATCTTCTTTAGTTCTAATTTAAACGAGTATTTAGTGAAAATATATACAAACCTGGAAAATACGATTCGGAAAGCATCCCATTCGCTCGAACGCTAAATGCCCGAAGTTGTAGTTTGGTGGATACTCCATATTAGCGATACGGTAATAACTATCCGACTGTAGTCTCGACTGAACCGTGACTGTGTCGACAATACATTAAAACAAGTTCTGATATTGTGAGACAAATAACTGATTACTTATGGCATATCGCGCATTCGGTTCAACCATCTACGTTGTCGATAACACAACCATAAACGCTAAGCTATCGTTAATAAAGTCGTAACTTTATGTAGTGTATAAAGGTATAACTTGTATACAGGGTGCTCAGGAGTAGTTCTCATAACTCTAGGGTTATATTAATTCAAAAAAATGTCTAAGAAACATGTGTTCTAAAATTAATATTTTCGGAGTAAAAAATATTTCTTTGTAAATAGATTTTAAATTGTGTGCCTTATGTCACATCCTTATATTATGACCTATCCAAAGTAATTCATTGATACATGAAGAAGTAGCTTTCTAGAAAAGTGTGGAGTGCCAGTTGCAATATCTCGTCGATATCGATAGTCTTACCGGTACGGGGCAAACACCTCCAACTTCTCAGTTATGTGTATCTATTGTGTAATTAAATATCACTTGTGTCAAACGGTGAAGGAAATCACAGTGAGGAAACCTGCATACCTGAGAATTTTCTTAATTATCTATGTGTAAAGTCTGCCAATTCGCATTCAGAGTGGTGGACTGTAGCCCAACTCTTCTCATTCTGAGAAGAGAGTCATGCTAAAAAGTGAAACAAATATGGGTTATTAATGATTAATATTTAATTAAATTATTACTAAAAGTATCAAATATGATAATACCTATCACCTTCATATAAGTTAAACCGAGCTGCAGAGGTAGTGATAACGTTTTCAGGTCCAAAATAAATAAGTACTCATTTCTTTTTTTTTTTATGTAACAGTAAAAAAATGTTATCTACTAGTAAATAGGACGCATTTAAAAGAAACAAATAAATAATATTGTGCAGTTTATTGTCTTAATTATTTTAATTTAAAGAAGTTTTTTATAATTTAAAACTTTTTAAATATTATTAATTATTCCCTCTTGGCCTGCATAGCCATATTCATTAGTTTATTTCTAAGAATTTTTCCCGTGGACGTATAGGGTAGAGTATCGAGAAATAGTACACCTCCTCGGAGCTCCTTGTTTTCCGATAGCTTACCTGAAAAATATTAAGTTATGAATAATGATTTTAAACTTATTTCGTGGTTGTTCATTATGAATATTATTTATTTAAACGGGTACATACCACGATAAAATGACGAGATTTTTAATGTTGACCTACGACCCAGTTGCATGGATCGTGGTCACGACGGGACTGAAATTGCGAGATACGAAGTTGACAACAGCTGTTAGGGGAAGAAACGATCTACCCTCTTTCTAGTTCTTTTTCTTTTTTCTTCAACAACCTCGCGTTTTAGGCAAACCACACTCACGACGTCGTTTTTGCTATTAGATTTAATTATCGGGGTATATAATATAATTATATACCCCGAGTAGTTCGAGAAGCCATTGAAATTCGAAAATAATAATTTCAATAATTTCAATCGGGAAGATGGTTTCAAACTAGCCAGCGAGTGGAACCCGGTGGTAGAATTTTGCAAACCAAGGGGGCGCCGCGAAAAATCTAATAGCAAAAACGACGTCGTGAGTGTGGTTTGCCTAAACAGACAAAAACGCGAGGAGGGTAGATCGTTTCGGCCCCTAACAGCTGTTGTCAACTTCGCATCTCGCAATTTCAGTGCCGTCGTGACCACGATCCATGCAACTGGGTCGAAATTTCGGCATTAAAAAATCTCGTCATTTTATCGCGGTATGAATAATTTGATTGACAAAACTACATAAACGAATGAATAATCATCTCACTTGCTACTAGATCCTTTATCTCCTGTGCAGTGACGTCATAGCCTTCGCGTCTGACGACACAAGCCGCTGGCACTTCGCCAACGAAAGGCGCATTTATGCCGACTACACACACTTCGGCTACTGCAGGGTGTTCGCGTATTACTTCTTCTATTTCTATGGGATATATCTGTGAGATAAAGTACTTATAAATCTCAAGAATAATTAATCAAAAATAATTAAAGAATGAGGTAAGTAGGTATACATATAACTCAAGGATATTATCTTAGTCAATAATATTTAAAGAATTCTGTAGGTATATGTCTTCAATTACCTACATCATTCTCTGATTTCGTTTCCGAGAGCGTAGGTTCGAATTCGGCCCGAGACATTTACCTCCTTTTCAACTTTTCAGTTAAGTAAATTTTAAGAAATTAAATATACATCTCAATCGGTGCAGGAAAAACAGCGAAAGGAAACCTGCATACCAGAGGATTCTCTTAATTCTCTGCGTGTGTGAAGTCTGCCAATCCGCATTGGGCCAGCGTGGTGTACTATTGGCCTAACCCATCTCATTCTGAGAGGAGACTTGAGCTCAGCAGTGAGCCGAATATTGGTTGATAATGATGATGATGATGATGAATATAAATAACATCAAATGAATAACAACTGCATTTTTCGTATTCCGTAAAGCGCATAATCTAAAACTACTCATAGTAAACTAACTCGTAAACTACTCACGTGTGTGCATCGGTACTTTATTAATGTCTTGATACGATCGACAAAGAAGTAGTTATTGCGCTCATCGCGGTATAACAGATCTCCTGTTTTGAAAAAACCATCCTCTGTGAATGAATTTTTAGTTTCCTCTGGATCGTTGTAGTATTCCTGTAATTTCATATTTAATTATTGAGCATTTTTTAAACAAAGGACATGTCCCAAAATGGGCCTTTATTATTTATAATTTACAAGCAGGTCGATATTTTTTTTACGGATAGAAGATACAAATTGCTGTTGAGGAAATAATTTTCTGAATTTTAGGAACCCGCATTATTTAGATAAATATTTTTTTTTTATTTCGCTCCCTTGTCTACTAATTAAACAATACAGTAAAAACAGCCTATAAAAACAAATGGAATTAACTTGATAATCACTTGCAAATTTGTTCCCGGGCTTATACCTATTAGGTACTCACCGAAAAGCCAGGCCCCTTCACATAAATTTCACCTGTCACGTTTGCTTCAGTTATCTCCACACCAGTGTCTGGATCGACCAACTGAAAGGCATACAATAATAATTATTATGAATATTATAATTTCACCTTTATAATAATAGTGTGATGTAGACCAATCGGGAATTCATAAAGTCCTTTGATTTATTAGAATATATGATCCACTTCATCAGGGGTTCTCTGTTAGAGATTTCTAGCGACTCGCATGGATTCGCTGGATGCAGGTCGATCAGTATCGTGATGGTTCGAAGTCCATACAAAAGCCCTATGTCCTGCAGTGGACGTCCATCGGCTGATATGATGAATTCCAAAAAACTTAAGACTCAATCTAGCTATGTCTATTTCTAAATTGTTATTTTCCATGAGTAAACTATACCTACCTCTACAGTGTACCCATCTAATGGTACTCCAACACTGCCAGCGGAGAATAATGGGCGCGGACCGAAAAATGGACCAATCATTTCTGTTTGGCCATACAAATCCATAACAAGACAGTCTTCGGCAAGAAGTTTCTGGAAAAGAAATCATTTTAACTGGTCAACATGAAGAGGAAGAATGGTCCTCACAAAGGTACATGCAAATATTTTATACTGATAAGTATGCCACAAGGCGAATAAAAATCGCATAGTAAACAACGAAAGTTACTTAACCAAATTTAATAATACCTAAATATTGCCTAAAATGTAGAGTTGTATGTTCAGGAAGTGTAAAAATCCTGGGTTCGATCCCCGGCTGGGCCGATTGAGATTTTCTTAATTGGTCCAGGTCCGGCTGGTGGGAGGTTTCGGCGTTTGGCCGTGGCTAGTGACCACCCTATCGACAAAGACGTACCGCCAAGCGATTTAGCGTTCCGGTACGATGTCGAAAAGGGGTGTGGATTTGTATCCTCCTCCTAATAAGTTAGTCCGCTTCTATCTTAGACTGCATCATCACTTACCATCAAGTGAGATTGTTGTCAAGCGCGTATTTGTAAATAATAATAAAAAAAATGCTGGAATGGCGACCCGCACAAGAAAGCACAGTGTTTGTCAACCCCCCACCAGGTGGCCTGACGACATTAAGCGAGTCGCAGGTATTCGCTGGATGCAAGCGGCACAGGATCATGATGCTTAGAAGATCCCACAAAAGGTCTATGATGATGAAATCATTTTATCAAAAATTATATTTTCATCATCATCCCCTTTTTTTTCACAACAGCAATGCACCCAGTTTTTGTAGAATAAAACGAGAGTCTGTGATATTATGAAAAAAATACGTTTTATACTTGGTCTTTATAGGTTATGTAGCGTTGAAACCTGCTATATTTTAAAGCCTTCATAGTAAGAGCATGGGCAGACTAACAGCCTTCATAAAAGGAGGTAGGTGGCCGGTAGCTAGTATGTCTGACTATGGGTCACATATTAGTGAAGTTAGATTAAACTTCTTTGCATCCCTTTTCCATCTTATCAGTACAGAAATAGGCCTACCTTAAACTCTTGACGTACTTCTTTAAGAAACTTACACCCTCCAACAATGATTCTTCGAAAGGAAGTCATGTCAACTTCTTCCTTCCGAACTAGTAAATATGTTATTAGCGAAGGGGTGAATAGTGCTATTTGCGGCTGCAATAAAAATAAAAGTAATCTTTATTAAAATCATTAGTATTCTACTATAGCTTGGCAACTTCGTTCGTAGCACTCCCGATGTTGCGCGCGGGAGGGAGGCGTGTAGCGATAAATGAAAAACCCACGACTGATGCATGTCACTTCCCCGCACGCACGATGTCACATCCGCGGAGTCTTTCCCCCTGTCGCCCGCATATCATGAGAGTGTTATCAACGAATTGCCAGACTATATGAGATATGCATTCGTTCACTGTAAAACATACATTTATGTGCTTTTTACAAGTTATTTGTAAATTTGTTATATTATACACGAAGTTAGAATTTTGTATCACTTACTCTGTATTTATTTATAACTTCTACAAGATGGTCCATGTTAAGGCTATAGTTATTAAATTTGGATGTCAGTATCAATGTTCCTCCTAAAAACGCCACGCCAGTCGGAAAAAAATAGAATGCTATCCAATGAACTGGTGACAAGAGCAATGTCTTTGTCATTCTGTAACACACAGTCGAATTTTAACTTAATAATAATAATAAAAAAGCAGCGATAGCCCAGTGGATATGACCTCTGCCTCCGTTTCTGGGTGTGGGTTCTAATCCGGTCCGGGGCATGCACTTCCAACTTTTCAGTTGTGTGCATTTTAAGAAATTAAATATCACGTGTCTCAAACGGTGAAGGAAAAACATCGTAAGGAAACCTGCATACCAGATAATTTTCTTAATTCTCTGCGTTTGTGTAGTCTGCCAATCCGCATTGGGCCAGCGTGGTGGACTATTGACCTAAGACCATATATTTATTTATGAAATAATAAAACATAAATCCATTTTTGTAGGTACCTACCTACCTACATTCGGAACCCTAAAAAAAATATTTTTTAAAATCCTATGGCCACCTTTCAGCTTCATCACCAAACCTTGCTTACCATTTAGGACCAAGGTAGTAGTCAAGACGAATCAAATGAGCTCAGACACGATGTTATTGTGTTGTTTAATTACGGACTTCCTGTGGCTATCATTCAGATTCATCATCAAATCAGGCCAATGTCATGATATTGCATTATTACGCAAAATACGAAGACTCAAAAGTGATTACAAATATAAGAAAACTAATGTCGAACAACAATTCACGACACTTGTCAGGACTTAATTAACAACTTAATTAACAAATCAAACTGTAACCAAAATATGACCCTAGAATGGCAGAGAATAATAGATGACCTTGAGTGGAGTCACGCACTTATGAACGATGTGTGTAGGGTTAAAGGCGCCTTTGACAGATTTCCACTCAAGTCACTCTCCCCGCCTATCCCAAGTAACCCATAAATAATTATAAAACAAGAGATGTGGACGGCTCGAACGCCACGAGCACACTGAAGCCAACACGAGATCGGGCGACGTCATATCTGTCATAGATTACTATTAGCTTTAATAAATAGTAATTTATTAACAACATGTAAATTTAAAAGCAGCCAATGCGGCGATAACAAAAATGAACATAATTGTGTATAAATATATGAATATAAAAAAGCTTATAATAAAATATTCTTACGATTTATCTTGGTATTTATTTATCAACCAGTCCTTTAGAAGCATGGATTTATTTTTAAAGGCTGCAATCTTCAATTTTCCCGAACTGCCGCTAGTACTTATAAGAAAGGGGTATATTTTCTCTACGTCATACTCTGCCACTCTGTAATACACAAAAAAGAAAAACAAGATACACAAATAGTATTATATATCAATAGGGATGATGACAGATTTTACATAATTTAGGAGTATGCTAATAGTAAAGCAATTTTGTAGTAAAGTAAAGAGCTACAGTGATCTAAAGGGTCATAATTGCGGCACTGCCACGGATCCCTGAAAAACGCCCCATACAAAATGGCACGAATAAATGACGTCGTTGATCACAATGATCGTCAGATAGGTATTGGCGTTCAAACAAAATTACAAATATCTTTGTTATTTGTGCGTTTATGTATAAGGTTCATAATATTTTGAGAAATGTCATGTTTAATGTAAGAAAAGGGAAGGAAATAAAAATGTATATATTTTCATCTAACTACGATAAAAGATTTTTAGTAGATTTTGAAATTTTGTAATCTTATTTATTTTTTATTTAGTTAATAATGACCTTATTTACCCGAATGAGACATAAAATCAATATATTCAAACCTACATATCTACCCCAGTAAAAAATGTAATTGAAGAGCAGTTTAGATAGCATATTGTGTCAGTGCATGTTCTAGCTAGCTAAATTAACACAGCCTGCCTACTCAGTGGGCACTTACTTGAAATCTTCCTGTTCCAACGACTCATATTTTTGTGAAAATTTCGACATTTTATGATCTCCTTCATCGAACGTCACTATTTTAACATCCAAATTAAGACTCACAGCTGCCCTCGCATAAGTGTCGTAAGATTCATTTTGGCAAAATGCTAGTTTTGGTTTTGTTAAGTCAAAAATACCACGCACTTCATCTAAAACCAAAGACACACGTAAACAAAAAGCACTAACAAAAATCTCGAAAAATGAGTGATTCATTATATTTTAACAATTTTTGAGCAGTCTAAAAATAACACTTTTTATTCCACTATACTCCAGCTAGCCATGACCAGCTCAGTGATCTCTTTTTACAGGATAGCCCCTTTTTGAGAAAACTCTAGCATCTGCCATAAATGACTTGCGCTTTCCGAATTTATGTCTATGGTGGCTGAAACTATCAATACCTTCGCAACGGTGAAACTGGTTTATTAAGGCGCTAAGCTTTAGAACGTTTAGATAACTCAAATAACATAGACAGCCGAACACGGAACCTTCCTTTTCGGAAGTTGGTAAAAAAATTACATTAGGTAAAACATGAAATCCTCAATTATAATATAACTATAGTTTACGTACCATATTTAGAATAGGGATCAACGCCAATAATCTGTAAACCGTTGAAAAGAGATGCAAAAAACGATATGCAAACATCTATACGGTTGGGCCCGCTTATAGCGACGACATCTCCCGGGCTCAGACCAAACGCTCTCAGCGCTTGCGCTAATCTGATGGAGCGATTCAATACTGATCCGTAGCTCTCTTCTTCACCTGTCGCTGCATCGATCTGAATTAAAAAAAAAAACATTTAATCAAGTTCTATAAATATAAGGCAAGTAGCAAATAATAATCAATTGATTTTTTTTAATAAATCATCATTTAAATGGAAAAATAATATCACAAATTAACTAGAGCCGTCATCCGATTAGAAGACAATAAGTACTTGTAAGTGAAATCTTTATCACTAGTCTAGAGGGCAAATTTTCTGCAATAATGCAGTTAATAATGTAAGACACTGTAATTACCACTCCACAGCGGGACTTAACAAGCATTTCAGCCTCTAGGGGCTAAAGTAATTTTGTTTTTTAATTTTTGTCTGTTACGAGCATAGATTTAAAATACTAAAATAATGACATTATATAACATAGGAGGTTTTATTCGTATAAAGAATCATCATAGGTGGGTACGAGTATACATATGTAAAACCATGTTTGTTTGATGAAAATTTGAAATTGGAACAGATTGATTTTAGCATTGTTAACAAAGTGGTATCTAATGTTAAATGAAAATTTTTCGTAATTTGCCTGACAGACTGCTATCTACAATATTTATTTCAGAGACTTTGCACAGAATTTTTGCGATTTAATTCCTCTTTCACTCTTTTACTACAAAGTTGCAAGGCTTCGTATCACTCTGCATCATTACTCCCCTAATACGATTCGTTTTTGTTCTTCATAGCTGTATTTGCTTTATGCGAAATTATTCCACTTCCAACTGGTGGTGGATTCCCTACCATCTACAACGTAGGTATCTTAAAATCAAGAGTAAAGTTACCTTCTAAGCAAGCGTGTTTCACTGTGCACATCACGTTTACCATCAGGAGTGATATCAGACAAACGGTAGTCTACATAATTAAAAAAAACAAAGTATCTAAGCGATTATCAGCCTTGAACAGCGCGTCGGTACGATATGGATAAAATTCGAAGCGCAAACGAGACGCCGAATTATGACTTTCACGTGAGTGAAAAGCACGGAGCGATTGACGCGCCACGCAAATTTTATGACGTGAGCGCCAAAACCATTTTTACCTAATTGCAAGTAAATTAAACAACATAACGAAAAACAAAATGGCCATGTTCAAGATATATACCTAATTTTCTATACAAAACAAAAATTTAAGAAAATAAATTTGCTTTTTCTGAGATTGAACGCAAAATGTGAGCAAAACATGTATTTTTCAAAAAAATAAACTATAGAGAAAAGTTTTACAAATTGTGTATTTTGTATAGTCATAACGAAGCTAACACTTTGAATTATCATTTACCCAAATATCAGGCTCCTAACTTTTCCAGAATCTGAGATCCAGAACCATTTGTAACCACCAAATTACATATTGCACACTCTTAAGAATGTCCAAACAACATGGTAATGAACCGTCTCCATCCAGCGACTACCTTCAACCCGCTTGATGTCTTCACTCTACCTAGAGGAGGGTCGATTAACACTGCGATTTCTGGTGCCGTCCCCATGTCGCTTAGGAATATGGAACAGTTTTTGGAAATGGTATTCCCAAAAAATGTCCCAAATTCCTCAGTGCGTGTTGATGGCTTACGGATCCGAGACTTGGTCCTTTAGTATGGGCATCATAAGAAGGCTCACAGTCAACAGGTGGCGGGAGCTATTCTCGAAGAATTTCTTGTATCCTACTAATATTATAAACGCGAAAGCTTGTATGGATGTTTATTTGGAAGTTTATACTCTTTACCGCTACTACTGAAGCGATTTGGCTGAAATTTGGAATGGAAATAGATTTTACTCTGGATTAACACATAGGCTACTTTTTATCCCGAAAAAATCCATGATTTCCTGTGATTTGCGAAAACTGATTATTTTGATGATATGAATATTTGTTACTCTTTCACGCCTCGTCTACTGAACCGAATTAGCTGAAATTTGGTATTGAGATATATTATAGCATGGATTAACACATAGGCTACTTTTTATCTCGGATAAATCCATGGTTCCCGAGGGATTTGTGAAAAATTAAATTCCACGCGGATGAAGTCGCGGGCTTCCGCTAGTAAGTATATAATTATAGCAAAAACAAACCAGGAAAATGCGATCCTTATACCGTCCCAATCGTTCGAAGGCTAACTGCCCGAAGTTGTAGTTAGGCGGTAAGACACTTTGCTCGGTAACACTCATTGTGAAGATGTAACACAATTCTCGTCTGAACTGCGAATGAATTTACAACGATAACTCACAAGGAACACTCATCGGTGTTTGTAAAGTGAAATAATTAAACATAAATTATTTCGGTAATTTATTAATGTACTAAGCAATTACTGGGTGATTAATTTACGTCCATACAAACAACAGCAGCTATTAATAGATTTTTAATTACCCATTTGTAAATTTTTTCTTTAATTATGCCTAACTTACAATTGAGATACCTAATTAAAAAAATAGAAGTTATTTTAGTTGTTTAAACTACCACATAAAAGGAGTTGCAGTATAAAAAATAGTTGGTTGCAGCAATGATTTTTTCATTAACCTGTATCCTTATTATATATTTTATTATAAGATTTTATTGTAACCTGTTGGTGTCCTGTTTAAAATAAATAAATGAATAAAAATAAATCTTCGACAGTTTTTTATCAAATTACCAACTTTACCAACTTTCTTTTTCTCCTGAAGTCCTGGTTGTGCGTCAAGTTACCAAAAGGAAATTTGTGCGGGGTTTATAATAGCGCACAGTTCATAGATGCAATAATAATTATGCCTACTATGCTGACTTGTTGTGAACCTGTATTAGATAAGGAATTTTCCATTTTGTGCAAGTGCGTTACCCTAGTTAAAGTTACGTTTAATTTACGTACGTACTTATTTAGTTACGTTTAATGTCAGTCGCACGCTGGATATACGCCAGTCAAATAAGGACTTAACCTTGGGAATAAGTAGAAAAGTCGCCAACGTCATTTTGGTGTACTAAAAGCTGTCTCAAAAGTCTCATAAAATCTCAAGTTATTTAATGTAAAATGTCACTAAAATCTATCACATAAATCGCGATTATTTCGAATTCTAATAGCTACAATGATAATCATTATATTAATGATAACATTTATTAAAACATTTACAGAGCATAAAATTTCTTACAAAGTTTTTTTAGTTATTACAAGTTACTAATTATATTTTATACGCCCAACCGTTTTTAATATGGAGGGTAGTTTATTATCTCTCATTCCGAGGTAGACCTATTTATTATCCTTATTTGACTGGGCTAGTCGACACCCTGTGGGATGCGTTGCAGTTGCGTTGCTTTTGAGTATCTCTATGGGAGAACGTAACTCGTAACAAAATATAAGTTTTATTTTATATCCAACAAAAAAAAACGAGATATCAAACGCATGAGACGTATACCGAGAAAAAATACTGCTGTACGTGCTATCATAAAACGGTCCTCATGAGGATCTTGAAATAGTATATCATGACCATATTACAAATATAACAATAAGAAAAATGTTAATGTATCTACAAGTAGCGAAGGGTGAAATTTGGATACGTAATCCGATCGTGTGTTTTTTGCGCGCAGGCGTTTATTGTAAAGATTGTAGAAATGCTCTGGTAATATTATACAGGGTTCTGAGGAGTATTTCCCATAACTTCAAGGTGTTGACTAATATTTTTTTTACTAAAAAATAAAAACTTTTTATGTTTTCATACAAAGTAATTCAAACAATTCCGACTATCCATGTAACATCAGCCTTTGAGTATCTATTTTTGCATTTTAAAATTTTAAAGTTTGGCTACGTCATAATTTTATAAATGCGTTTATGGGACACATTAAAAGATCTATTTACAAAAGAAACATTATTTACTATAATATTTTTAATTAATTTTTGGTAATGAACATAACTCCAGAATTATGGAAAATACTCCCTAGCAGCCTGTATATATATCTCGAGCATATAAAATAAACTATAATTATGAATATGTACATGTATGTATGGATTTTTAAAAGGTAAACCGCTAGGAATCGTATTGTTTAGATACCTCGCTGCTGATACCTATTATCTATGCAAAGTACACGAGGCGGATACCTAATTACGTGTAGGTTTGTGAACTTCAGAAGTGATAAATTTACGCCTAAGATAGAATGAAAAACATTGACATTAGATTATAAAAACTGGCCTAGTGCGTGTCGGGCCACGCTCTGTGTAGGGTTCCGTAGAATAAATTAGTACTTTAAACTAATGCACAAAAACCGAAAGTGATACTCCACACTATAAGATAAGACGAGAAAAATTAATCCTCGCTTTATAGTAGTGAAAGAACCCAAAAAAATGTCTTTTTTTTTTAATTTTCTTTCTACCACTTTATAGACGTATTTAATAAACAGGGTGTGCTGTAAATAGTACGACATACTCTACAGGGTAATAGTGTAATATTTACCCAACTGCAAGAAGGGTTATGGTTTTTGCGCATATCTTGTATGTATGTAATATTCTTTATTACCTCATATCTTCCAAACCGCTGAACGGATTTAAGTAATTAAGATATCGTTAGATCTGCCTTAATAACCCAAGTTTTTTAGATAGGTAAAATTAAAAAAACAACTCGACGAATTTGAGACGCTATAAACTCGACGTGAAAAAAAATATTATTGCAATATGGGTATCAAATTCAAGGGCTCTATCTAGGAAGAATTATGATCTAAAAGTATGAAATTGGGGGCTTTTTAAAAGTAATAAATAATATTATTCGATTTATTGTTTTACTATTTTTAATTTATAAAATTTCATTAATTATTATTAATTATTATTCTCTGTTGGCCTGCATAGCTATTTCTCTAAGTTTAATTCTACGAATTTTTCCCGATGACGTATAGGGTAAACAGTCGAGAAACAGTACACCTCCTCGGAGCTTCTTGTTTTCCGATAGCTTACCTGAAAAATATTAAGTTATGAATATTTTGATTGACAAAACTACATAAACTATTGAATAATCATCTCACTTGCTACTAGATCCTTTATCTCCTGTGCAGTGACGTCATAGCCTTTGCGTCTCACAACACAAGCCGCTGGCACTTCGCCAACAACAGGCGCGTCTATGCCGACTACACACACTTCGGCTACTGCTGGGTGTTCGCGTATTACTTCTTCTATTTCTATGGGATATATCTGTGAGGTAAAAAGGATAAATTTAAAAACGGTGATACATAAGTTAAAGTAGTTAAGAAATTTTTAAAAACCCTCGAAGGTCATGAAATTATTAATAACACTCCCGATCACGTGATGAATATTCTCTTTCAGTGTACTTTCATTTGAGTCTCCACTCGAGTATATTTGCAGACACTCGGTAATCTTTCCCCACTTTCAAGCCCCAGAACTTTTAAACAGCTTAACCGATTTTCATCAAACATATCTAAGAATACTCCCCCGTAAGTCACCTTTCATACAAAAAAGAAACTAAATTGAATTCGCTTCATCCGGGAACTATAGTTCCACAGACAGACAGACAGATAGACAGACAAACACATCAAACTTATAACACCCTTCTTTTTGCGTCAGGGGTTAAAAATTAAGACACATTCTATAAATTATATTTTATCTGATACTAGCAGAACCTCGCGGTTTCAGGTGTCCCCTTTGCCGTAGAAATACGAAGATAAAATATAGCCTATGTGAGTTCCTAATAATGTAGCTATCTAACGGAGTAAGAGTTTTGCAAATAGGTCTAGTAGTTTTTAAGTTTACTCGTTACATACAAAAAATACAAATATTTCCTCTAAATACTAGTGTAGATTGTAATGCAGCTAGAGATTTTTAGATTTACGTATGGTTAAAAAAATACACTGCCGAATTATAAATAATTTTTTATGGCAAATTACTTACGTTCAAATTTAATCTAATCTAATGTTTCTAAATAATCTATATAATGCTATAGTTTTATAATCTACGATTTCAGACTTAGTAACATTTGTTCATGATCGTATGGTGATTTTTTCTCATTAATTCGTAATGAATTTACTCACGTGTATGCCTCGATACTTTATCAGTGTCTTGATACGATCGACATAGAAGTAATTATTGTCCTTGTCTCGGTATAACAGGTCTCCTGTTTTATAAAAACCATCTTCCGTGAAACAGTTTGCTGTTTCCTCCGGATCGTTGTAGTATCCCTGTAATATTTTTATTAATCATCATCATTCTCATCATCATCATCATTATCAACCCATATTATATATACTGTTGAGGGAGAGTCTCATCTCAGAATGAGAGGGGTTAGGCTAATAGTACACCAAGCTGGCCCAATGCGGATTGGCAGACTTCACACACGTAGAGAATTAAGAAAATTCTCAGGTATGCAGGTTTCCTCACGATGTTTTTCCTTCACCGTATAAGATATGTATAACTGAAAAGTTTGAGATGCATGCCCCGGACCGGATTCGAACCTACGCCCTCCGAATCGAAGTCAGAGGTCATATTCATTGGGCTATCAGTCAATTACCTACTAAAAAAACATCACAAGCCGTTACAGCCAATTTATGATATAAAACTCGACAATTAAGGTAAATATTAAAACGGCTAATTGTTTGTATGTTACTCACCGAAAAGCATTTTGTATGTTACTCACCGAAAAGCATTTTGTATGTTACTCACCGAAAAGCATTTTGTATGATACTCACCGAAAAGCATTTTGTATGTTACTCACCGAAAAGCATTTTGTATGTTACTCACCGAAAAGCATTTTGTATGTTACTCACCGAAAAGCATTTTGTATGTTACTCACCGAAAAGCATTTTGTATGTTATTCACCGAAAAGCATTTTGTATGTTACTCACCGAAAAGCATTTTGTATGTTACTCACCGAAAAACCAGGCCCTTTCACATAAATTTCACCCGTCACGTTTGCTTCCGTTATCTCCACACCAGTGTCTGGATCGACCAACTGAAATGCATACAGGAAAAGTTTTTAGCATCATATTAATATATTTTTTATATAAATGCTATAATAAGTTTCATAACGTCTAAACAATTATTGCAAAAGAATTATCAATGCGTTCTGACTCCATAAATAACTTACAGTTGGCATTTTTTATTAAAAAGTAAAAGGTAAAGCAACTGTTTAAGACAAACTATAGTTAAGTCATCATCATTAACAACCCATATGCGAATCACTGTGGAGCACGAGTCTCCACTCAGAATGAAAGGGGTTAGGCACCACGCTAGCCCAACGCGAATTAGCAGATATAGAGAATCAAGAAAAAACTCAGGTAGTTTCCTTAAGATATTTTTTCTTCACCGCTTAAGACACGTAAAGTTTCTTAAAGTATAACTAAAAAGTTTTAGGTGCATGTCCCGGACTGGATTCGAACCTTCGAATCGAAATCAGAGGTCATGTCCACTGGGCTATCACGGACTCATAAGGGTAACAAACTTAGGATTAGTTTGGAACATGTAATACGAAGTACCGACATAGCTCAACGAGTTGCGAAGCTGAAGTAGCAATGGGCGGGCACATAGTTCGAAGAGCCGATGGACGTTGGGGTCCCAAAGTGCTGGAACGGTGACCCCGCACCAGTAAGCGCAGTGTTGGTCGACCTCCCACCAGATGGACTGACGACATCAAGCGAGTCGCAGGTATTCGCTGAATGCAGGTGGCTCAGTACCGTGATGTTTGGAAGTCCCTACAAAAGACCTATGTCCTGCAGTGACGTCCATCGGCTGACATGATGATGATGATGATGAATACGAAGTACAAGAATAAACTATACCTACCTTTACATCGAACATATCCATCGGCACTCCACAACTGCCTTGGGAACTCAATGGACTTGGACCCAAAACGTGACCAATCATTTCTGTTTGACCATACAACTCCACAAGCAGACAATCTTTGGCAAGAAGTTTCTGAAAAACCAATCACTTTCACTGATTGACATGAACGTAGCAACGGCCGCCAATGATAATTTTATGCTATGCTCGTAGATATGTTACGTCCTTACAAAATTAACGCAAAAAGTGATCCGAATTTAGCCAAATCACTGAGCGCACACATGCACAATTTTGTCCTTAATCTATATCTATACTAATATTATAAAGAGGTAAAGTTTGTAAGTTTGTCACATTTTTTAAATGGGGTAAACTTCGGAACTACTGGTCCGATTTCAAAAATTCTTTCACCAGTAGAATGCTACATTATCGGGAAGTGCTATTTTATATTAGTATGATATATATTCGCCGAGTTAACACAGTTTTTGTCATACAGGTCGAACCGAAAATCCTCTTAAGCAGACTTATTCGCATGCGCTGCCTTAACCATTGTGTAAAATTGAAATTAATGTATGGAGGCTTTATGTATCTTTAAAAGTTCTACAAAAAAGTCCGCGACACCATATATCTATCTTCTATATATTAGCAGATATAGTACCTCTGGTGTTTTAAAAATTATAAATTTTATATACTTAGGTTTGCGCCATTATTTATGCTACTTAACTTAAATCCTTATCAAAATAAATTATTTAATAATCACAAGGATATTATGGAGATAAGATTTGCCCTTTATAGTATGTTAATTAGATAAATAGTTTCGGAGATAATACACAATTTCTAAAATACGCAGAAATTCCGCTACATGACGCCCCGCGCTTTCAATTACGTAGTTCCCGTTCCTGTGTGAATATGGGAATCAAACATAGCCTATGACACTTGCAAATAACGTAGCTTTCTATTGGTAAAACAATCTTTCAAATCGGTCCAATAGATCCAAAGATTATAATTTTAGCATAGAAGTCTCTATTTTCCTTTGTCATCGCACCACGCTCATAGGGCTGGACCGATTTTGCTAAGGGTAGGGGTAAGGTAGGGAAGGTATAGGGTAGGGTAGGGTGGGGTACAGGTAGGGTAGGGGTTGTATAAGGGTAGGGTAGGGGTAAAGGTAGGGTAGGGGCAGGGTAGGGGAGTGTATGCCTAGGTTAGGGGTAGGGTAGGAGTAGGGGTAGGGAAATAAATAATACCCCTATCCTAGGGGTAGGGAAAGGGAAGATTACGGGTAGGGTAGGGTACGGGTAGGGTAGGGGTAGGATACAGTTAGGGTACGGGTAGGGTAGGAGTAGGGTATAGGTAGGAGATCGATACTGAAGCCTATTTTCTATTTTTTGTCTGTCTGTTTGCCTTTATTTTGACCGGGCATCACGCTGAAACTACAGAATGAATTCAAATGATACTTAAGACGATTTGAGACCATAATACGTAGAAGGATAATAGGATACTTTTTGTCGCGAAAACAAAACTCAGAAATGGGTGAAGTAGGGGTAGAAAGTTTGTACGGAAAGTCCTTAATTTTTCTAGGTACATTTGTAAATGTAAAATGATAAGTGGACTATTTATTAGGTATAAGTTATAAAACTTGCAAAATAGAATGTGAAATAGGGTTTGAAAGTTGACATCGAATTTTACGCGGACGAAGTCGCGGGCGTCCGCTAGTTCCATTATATATGTCGCCGGGGAAGCTTGGCTCACTGAGGGCTCTATGGCCTCAGACCTAATAGTTGTCATGTTTGCTCTGTGGTTATTTCGAATCGACTTGTTATCTAGTGGTCTGATCATTTTGCAGTCAAAATACTGTTCCGTTTTGATTTGATTAATAATTGGTCTCTCAAGTAATGATGACAGTTGACAGCAGTAGAAAAGAAACTCTTTAGGTTCTGTGTTGAGATTTTGCTGTCGTAATGGTCAGCAAAATCTACGTTAATTAATTTAATAAATTTAGAATCAAGTTTTCATGTAATTAGGTTTTGATTATTTACTCTTTAAGTAATTAAGATTGTAAAACGTTACCACCATAACGAACGTGGCGGCGATCGACCAATAGGAAATGATCACGTAACTCTCATCCAATAGCATCGCGTCACAAATGGCGCGTACGCGTGTACCGCCACTGTGTATTCACTCTAGTGAGGCATCCTGCCTCCGTCTGTCTCCGTAGTCTGTTGATTTAGTAATTCAGTTCTAATCGCGCTTTTAAGATGGAATAGTCGTCTTCTATTTGTTAAGTATAGTGAAATAGTGAAGTGTTAAGTAGTGTTATTAAGAAAAGGAAAGTGATTAGTGACTTGGGCTATTAATTGGTTCAATTCTTTGTTGAGCAGCTTGAGGCGTCATGCTGCTTGTCGCGTTAGTGATTTTGTTCGATAATGTTTCGTGATGAAGTAATATTGTAATAAGATAATAATAAGTATTGATCTTAAATTGTTTACTGTGGGCATGGAGAGCACGTCGGGCAGGGTTGGTGAGTGTTTACTAGTATTAAAAGGCGCCTTTAAACCACACCCAATGGTCACAAGTCCTGGGACTTGCTCGATGTACTTCCTCTACCACAACTACCAGGGTAAAATAGTAAAATTAAGAGTAGTATTGTGTAAGCGATTAGTGAGGTTAAGCATAGCATACCTATTGTAATTGGCAGAGCCGATGACCAAGGTTAGGTCAGCGGTTCTGTCCATATTTTTATTAATGACTCTACGATTTTTACGACATCAGAAGTGGTATCGCTCCAGCGATCCCTTTCTGCCGGTCAATCTGTACCAAATCCTGACATTAACAATGAAAGTGCAACTTAATTTGAAATTTGTGAAATCCCTGATGAAATTAATTTTATTTGATAACTACCCTCAGTTTTTCTTGTGGTAACTAAGTTGGACTTAAAACCGTAAAATAGTTTTGACAATTTAATATTGATGCGTCATTGAGTTGAATCGGCAATGGTTGCCGTGATGCCCGTGTCGCCATATCGCATCCAAATAAATAATGTAATAACGTAAAAGACAAAGAGAAAAATAAAAAAGAAAAAGAAAAAAAAAAAAAAAATTTGAGAAATGTTCATTACGCTGCAATCTGTATTACTTTTAAGATTTATCGTTTGCAAACGTTATGCGTTTGCGAGTTGAGTACTTTTAGTTAAAAACCGCGATGGTTTGAGCCGAGTGTGCGAATCTTTTACCGATAATTTCAAAATAGATATTGCGTTTACGTGGCGTACGGCATTGTCCTTAGTTAGATTGCGTCTCTTACTTTTCATTTAATTCAGATTGTATCAAGGGTTTACTTTAAGAACTTGTCCGACTCTTTACATCCCCAAAATAAATTATTGATGATGGAAGACAATTCCTCAGAATCTTCCAAGAGTTATTGTGACAGGCATTGCAACGAACTACACATAGTGACTCCAGGTAACGAAATACTATCTTTGGTTATTTGCAATGCTCTTTTTACTGTGAAGTACATACAATCTTTGGTATAGCTTCGTTAACACTTCTTGTATGTAGTCAAAATTGTGTAGTACCTAAACTTCTTAGTCTAGTTGACTTTGACAGTAGGGTCATCGATATAGAAGCCCTGCATGTTTACATCCAAAGTAGAATGGCCGAGGCGGTTGTAGAAAAAAAACCACTATTAGTAAGTAGACTACTTGGTTTTAATTAAAAACAACCAAACGTCGCTTCACCTTTGTTTAGCAATCCTTATAGTGAAGTACACAGAGTGCTCAAGAGCGGTATCTGGTCGTCATTGGAGGCCTTGCAGGGTCACAGATAACCAATTGAGGCCACCTGCTCGCCCTGGTGATCTTCAGGCGGCCGTGTCGCCTCTGGTATCAACGGTGTCAAACGTCTAACGCCACTACAGCCGCGCAGCCCGCTACTACTTCTGCAGTCGTTGCAGCCTGCGGCTATTGCGACCGCTGGAGCTGGCGTGCTGCCTGTGTCGTCTACTACATTGACCACTGCGTGGACAATTTATTCCCGGTGAATATAGTTTCAATTATTTTAACATTTACACAAACATCATCACAAACACTTTAAAAGAAAGAGTAATTAGAATATTTATAATTTTACTTATTGACGGCGTGGAGTCGTTTATAACTAATAAAAGATGCCATGTGGCACTCAAAAGATGTCGTTGGCGTATGGAGCCGCCCAGCGACGACCAAAAGATGCCATGTGGCACTCAAAATATGTCGTTGGCGTATGGAGCCGACCAGCGACCACCAAAAGATGTCGTTGGCCTGAGGTGCCTTGTATAACGACCAACCTTGTCTATCCCCTGTGGACCACGGCGCTAGATAACCGCTTAGCACCACAGCATCGACCTTCCCAAACTCCCCTAGAGCCTTCTACGTGGATCTATCTCACCTGATTCCCTACCTATACTACACACCACGTTATAACTGTATTCATATGAAAATTATGAGCAGTGTCTACGTGTACACTTAAAACACAACATACTCACTTATTTTATAATTATAATATTTATCTGTTGTCGCGTGGAGCGAGCAGTGTCAATATAAATTATTATTATCTGTTGTCGCGTGGAGCGAGCAGTGTACATATGAATCATTAGCTGTTGTCGCGTGTAGCAAGCAGTGTCAATATGAAATAAACTTATGAATATTCTCTTTCTCAACATTCATAGCAAGTTTGTGTTGTCACACGTCTTATAGTTCAGCCTTGTCACGTTCAGCCAAGATAACTAAACGTTTTAATTTTAGATACTGAAGTTAAGCCTTGTTTAAGGTAACTAACTATTCAAAAACACAAGTTTCTAGATTCAAACAAAGCCTAGGTTAATTGTGAAAGTATCTAGCTTCAGAATTTTTTTTTTTTATTTACAGAAAAGAACTGGAGGCGCTGCAGAGCACGCACCGCACGTCAGTATGGCCGTGTCGCCGGGGAAGCTTGGCTCACTGAGGGCTCTATGGCCTCAGACCTAATAGTTGTCATGTTTGCTCTGTGGTTATTTCGAATCGACTTGTTATCTAGTGGTCTGATCATTTTGCAGTCAAAATACTGTTCCGTTTTGATTTGATTAATAATTGGTCTCTCAAGTAATGATGACAGTTGACAGCAGTAGAAAAGAAACTCTTTAGGTTCTGTATTGAGATTTTGCTGTCGTAATGGTCAGCAAAATCTACGTTAATTAATTTAATAAATTTAGAATCAAGTTTTCATGTAATTAGGTTTTGATTATTTACTCTTTAAGTAATTAAGATTGTAAAACGTTACCACCATAACGAACGTGGCGGCGATCGACCAATAGGAAATGATCACGTAACTCTCATCCAATAGCATCGCGTCACAAATGGCGCGTACGCGTGTACCGCCACTGTGTATTCACTCTAGTGAGGCATCCTGCCTCCGTCTGTCTCCGTAGTCTGTTGATTTAGTAATTCAGTTCTAATCGCGCTTTTAAGATGGAATAGTCGTCTTCTATTTGTTAAGTATAGTGAAATAGTGAAGTGTTAAGTAGTGTTATTAAGAAAAGGAAAGTGATTAGTGACTTGGGCTATTAATTGGTTCAATTCTTTGTTGAGCAGCTTGAGGCGTCATGCTGCTTGTCGCGTTAGTGATTTTGTTCGATAATGTTTCGTGATGAAGTAATTATTGATCTTAAATTGTTTACTGTGGGCATGGAGAGCACGTCGGGCAGGGTTGGTGAGTGTTTACTAGTATTAAAAGGCGCCTTTAAACCACACCCAATGGTCACAAGTCCTGGGACTTGCTCGATGTACTTCCTCTACCACAACTACCAGGGTAAAATAGTAAAATTAAGAGTAGTATTGTGTAAGCGATTAGTGAGGTTAAGCATAGCATACCTATTGTAATTGGCAGAGCCGATGACCAAGGTTAGGTCAGCGGTTCTGTCCATATTTTTATTAATGACTCTACGATTTTTACGACATATAGTTTTTACACTTTCTGAACACACAACACGACGTTGTAGACGATATTTAGGTATTATTTATTTAATTTATGTTGCGATCGAAGATGAAAGCGGGCTAACTTGTTAGGAAGTTGATGAAAATCCACAGTAATTTCGATTTCTACACGAAATCGTACCGGAACGCTAAATCGCTTGGCGGTACGTCTTTGTCGGTAGGGTGGTAACTAGCCACGTTACTGAAGCCTCCCACCAGTTAGACCTGGATCTAATAAGAAAACTCAATCGACCCAGCCGGGTATCAAACGCAGGACCTCCGTCTTGTAAATCCACCGCGCATACCACTGAGCCACGGAGGTCGTCAAAAACCTGACCAAAGCCAAACCAGTCCAAACTCCATGATTCCCTACAACTATCTACATAATTCCTTACCGTACTTACGGTAATAGCATGGGCTGACAAACTTTTAGTTCTGGATTATTAAGTAGGTCTTGCTGTTGCAGGGTTTTATTCTATAACTGCTGAAACTGAGCATTATTGTTGCGAAAAAACCTTATTTGTTTGTGAGAGAGAGTGGCCGTCAATGATATTTTATACTAGAGATGGGGCATCAACGCATCAAAACTGAGGCGGACAAATGTGGAAAATTTACTTAATTTGATTTGGTCGCTTATTTAACAACGAACGTTATTTAAAGAATAAAAGTTTTGTTTAGAAAGGCCACAAAGCTGAATGTTTGATGACTGATATCCTGTTAAAAAATATCGAAATATAAGTCAAACTTGGTTAAACCAACAATTATGTATAGAAATGGAGAAATACCTTGAATTCTTGACGTACATCTTCAAAAAGCTTAGCCCCTGTAATAGTGATCATTTGAAAGGAGGTCATATCGACGTCTTCCTTCCGAGCTTTCAAAGATGCTATAAGTGCAGGGTTGAAAAGTGCTGAGTGTGGCTGTAATAAAAAAGGAACATAAATTGTATTGTATATCAGAATATGATTTGACTTTATACTATATATTTTAACCATTTAATGACAAAGTACCGACACAAATATTTTTTTTTGTGTACAAAAAAAAGATATAAAAAGTAGCGTAGTAAATAATGTGCATGACTTATAAAGTAACTATCTAAAATGTAACCGCTTGTCAACGCTCCACCGCATTTTTTAGTATTTCGTAAAGCTCATAAAACTCATTGTCAACAAAAATCATTATAGCAAACACACCGGCTAGTAATTTTGATAAGTTAGCAATAAATTAATTGTGATTACGAATCACGTGACTTAATGGGGATGATGACTAGGTTTGAATATATTGATTTTTATGATACATTGGGGTAAATAAGGTCAATGTTAACTAATTTATACATAAAAAGCAAAGATTGTCTGGATATTTGCAAAATAAATGAGATTATAAAATTTCAAAATCTATTAAAAATATTTTATCGTAATTCGATGAAAATTCATACAGTTTTAGCTTTCTTACATTAAATGTGGCATTTTTTAATATATGAAATATAAACATAAACGCACAAATAACAAAGGTATTAGTAGTTTTGTTTGAACGCACATACAAATCTAACGATCATTACATTACTTAAGACGTCATTAGTTCGTGCCATTTTGTATGGGGCGTTTTTCAGGGATCCGCGGCAGCGCCGCAAATCTGACTCTTTAAATCCCTGTAGCTCCGAAAGTAATGATCGCAGATACCCTGTTACTTTTACAAAATTTCTTTACTATTAGCATACTCTTAATTTATATACAATTTAAAAAACTGTCATCATCCCTATTACCCACAATAGCTAGTTGGTTTTCTTGTTACTCAAAGTTAAGTTGGGCAGAACAGCCGAGCTTCACGCAATCTGGCCTATCCCTAGAGTTTCCTTGTAAAGTGCAAAGCCAAGATCGCGAAGGGCTCCTGACTGAAGCAAGCCTACGAGGTCCTATTATTTTCTGAGATGATAAGGCAGATAGCGGACACTTTGCAGTACGCACCGGAATAGGCACTGCACCAGCGCAGGATAACGAGCCCATAGTCTGCCTCAACAACGAAAGAAGTTGGAAAAAGACGTACCCGGACATAGAGGCAATGCCCCGAAGTCCGTATCCCCGCCCGACCACATCGGGAGGAGAAGACCCACAAATCAACCCAGAAACCAAGTTTAAAATTTTGTTGGACTACTCATGCGTATTCTGTTATTTTGTAAAAAAAATGGTTTAATGTTATTATTATTAAGTAGAAAATATTATTAGCTTCACTTGTAACTATGTATGTAAGAAAATCTTTTTGACGTTGGAATCTTAATTTGATCCACTTTCAATTAAGATGAAATTTTGCACACGCTTTGAGTTCTGATGACAATATACGACTAGCTAAGAAATGTCATTACAAATCCAATTTGACAGCCGCCCCAAGACGGTGTACTGGCTGTTTGAAATTCACCCCCATGATATGGATATCAAATGAAAGGGTTTGCTATCAGGAATACGAAAAAAATAGCCACGTGAAAAAATCCAATATGGAGGACGACTAAGATGGCGGACAGGCTGTTTGAAATGCACCCCCATGATATGGATATCAAATGAAAGGGTTTGCTGTCAAGAATACGAAAAAAATAGCCACGAGACTTAAATCCAATATGGAGGACGTCCAAGATGGCGGACAAGCTATTTGAAATGCACCCCCATGATATGGATATCAAACGAAAGGATTTGCTGTCAGGAATACGAAAAACTCCATTTGTAATTTTTAGTGCGTGCTAAAATCGTGTTTTTTAGTTTTTTTATTAGATTTATAAGCCTTAATACGAACATTTTATATTACTTACTCTGTATTTATTAATTATATCTATAACGTGGTCCACGTTATAGATGTAATTATCAAATTTGGATGTTAGTATTAATGTCCCTCCCGTAGCCGCCGAGGTAGTCGAAGCAAAGTAGAATGATATCCAATGATTTGGTGACAGGAGCAATAACCTTATGATGATTCTGTAACATACATCCAAGCTCAAGTCAACGATTCATCGTTATCAACCCATATTCGGTTCACTTCTGAAAGAAGAGGGGTTAGAACAATAGTCCACCACGCTGGCCCAATGCGGATAGGCAGACTTCACACACGCAGAGAATTAAGAAAATTCTCGGGTATGCAGGTTTCCTCACGATGTATTCCTTCACCGTTTGAAAAACGTGATATTTAATTTCTGAACATGCACACAACTGAAAAGTTGGAGGTGCATGCCCCGGGCCGGATTCGAACCCACACCCTCCGGAATCTGAGGCAGAAGTCATATAACGCGATTACCTACTAAAATAACCATTACAAGCCGTTACAGCCAATTTATGAAATAAAACTCGACAATTAAGTTAAATAATAAAACGGCTAACGAATATACTTTAAAAGGTGAAGGTGAGACCCGTGAAGGTGACCTTCAAGACAAAACAAGACCGTCGTAAACAGCTATTTTGCCCCAAAACGTCTAGTCTTTAGATATCTGATTACATGAGACAATGCTGTGACATTTAGTTACTAATACAAAAATAATAATTGAAATGTTCTTACGAATCATCTTGGTTTTTAGTCACCAGTTCGTCTTTTAGCAGCATGGATTTATTTTTCAGGGCTGCAATCTTTAACTTTCCCGAAGTACCACTAGTACATATAAGATAGGGACATATTTTTTCTATGTCGTACTCTGCCACTCTGTAATACATAAATAAAAAATTGTAAAAAAAAAATGAACCGACTTCAAAAACATAAAACATACTGACTAAACTAAAAAGCGAAAAATAACATCATACAAAGTTCTATCTATCATATTATGTTCTAACTGATGATCAGTTTACCTGAGAAACCCCTACGATTTTTGAAAGTTCCCCTCGATTTCTCCAGGATCCCATCATCAGATCCTGTAATGGTGACAATGGGACCACCTCAGGGGTATACCCTTTCAAACAAAAAAAAAATTATTCAAATCAGTCCAGGCGTCTTCGAGTAATCAGGTAACATACATACAAAAAAAAAACATACAGACGAATTGAGAACCTCCTCCTTTTTTTGAAGTCGGTTAAAAACAACATGCGTAACAGTATATAAAATAACTTGTTAAAACAATAATTTAAAAAAAATTGAGATATCCTATCGTGATAGATATATAGTGTTCTATTACCGTTATCTATACGAGTATCTATACTTGTAATAAAACTGGTCGAATTCTATACATTTATTCGCAATTTGAGATTTTACTTAAACCATTTGTAACGCCAAACGTTACCCTGGCATTACGGACGCCAGCGCCACCTAGAATCTATACTTATAATATGAATTTTGTACATTGAAGATATTTTGTATTTTTTCTTGTTGGGGTGCATTATACATAAAATACTGAAACTAAAAATATTTTTGTCTGTCTATCTGTCCGTGTATTTTGTTATTCAGGCATCACGCTGAAACTACTGGATTATTACTGCTTCGATTTGAAAAATTCTTTCAGTGTTAGTTAGCCCATTTATCGAGCAAGGCTATAGGCTACATATTATCTTCGTATTCCCACGGGAACGGGAACCACGTGGGTGAAACCGCGCGGCGTCGGCTAGTAATCTATAAAACAACCGAATTAAATATAGTACTTACTTGAAATCTTCTTTCGGTTCCGACGACTCATACATTTGTAAAAATTTTGACATATGATGATCTCCTTCGTCGAAAGTCACTAATTTAACATCCAAATTGAGACTCGCTGCTGCTTTCGCAAAAGTATCGTAGGATTCATTTTGGCAAAATACTATTTTTGGTTTCGTTAAGTTAAAAAGAGTACGCACTTCGTCTGAAAATATAGACACAAATTACTTGTCTCAAAAAAAGGTTGAAAATTTAATTAATTACATTACATCCCATAAACAGTAGCGGATTTACAAATTTGCCGCCAATAGGCTGTCCAATTTCTGCCGCCCCTACTATTCCTCGTTACCAGTGTTAGCGACGCAAATGTTAATAATTATGTAATCTGTGCCTTACAATAAAGGGCCGAAAACGGAACGTCTGTGGTGTCATAAATAATGTGACTTTGACAGCCTTTTTAATAAAATCAACGACTTTTACGCCAAGTGCCTAAGCGTCACCATATACGTTCCCGTTTTAAGCCGTTTTTAACTAGTAAACCTGTGTTTTATTAAGCCTGGCCCTTACAAATTGGTCTTCGAGTCGGATCATTGTGGTATGTTCCATACTCCACCGCCAATTATGGTGAACCGATGGAGCTCTGTTGAAAAACAGCAGCTAACGGAGCAGAAGCAGATCCAGCGAGCTGCAAGGGCAGCACTAACAGGTAACCAGGCACTCATGTCAGAGGAAGGAACAAAACGACTTCTAGACCAGCTAGAAGCATGCACCAGTGGCAAAGTCACTAGCAGCCACTCAGTGGCACCGGATGGAGCTTCTACGCACAGGAGGACAAGTAGGTCTAGAAAGCTAAGCGCAGCAGCCTACCTTGTGAAGAAAACACAGCTGGAACTAGCGGCAGCGGAAGCAAAAGCCCGCATTGATATGCAACTAATTGAGAAAAGGTTGCAAGCTGATATTGCGGCACTAGAAAAAGAAAAAGCTATCAAAGGAGCATAAGGTGCGTACTTTTAAGGATAGTGTAGGTAGTTGGTTGCAGCCTAGGCAACACAAACAGTCAGCGCAGCTCGACCAGCATTATGGTTTACGTTTAGGCGAGCTGTGCACGCCCGCCGCTACAGACGGTGGCACTGATGGGACTGTTCGAGTGTTGACTAGTGCACTTAATGGTACAGGCAACTCCAACCACAACGCATCCGACGCTAAGCTTAGCAATATCAGCACCAAGGAAAACCTACCTGCATACACGGGCAGCACCAAAGTCCAGTACATAGGTGACACTGAAGAACACCTAAAAATCATGAAAGTTACTCATTCTACATCGGCCGTGTTGTCTAAGTTACCGACGAAAGACTACATTACGAGTAGTAATAACGATAAATATCCCACAAAGGTCGTAAGTAAATATTATAACACTATGATGTTACAAAATGAGCGCTTATTAACAACAACACACTTATTAAGCACTTGCTCGGCACCAGTATGTAGCAAAAATAACCATTGCACTAAGGATCAATGCCTGTTATTCGATTACAAGACAAAGAAAACAGAAAATTACACAGGTAGAACAAAACCGAGCACCGAAACAATACATGTAAGTCACAACAAACAGTTTAATCTATCAAAAACTAATATTATAAGCGTTAAAATACACAGGCCGACGGGAACAGAGACAACAGCCGCTTCACTTAGTAATGATGAGAAAACTGTTTTGCTAAATTGCTCGCACCTCGCCGAACGAGTGGAATTACGCGGACATAGAAACATCACAGATGTGCGTTGCTGGACAACAATGCGATCGAATGCTATAACGAAATGGTAAAGCAATTTGAACTTTTTAGTGGAACGACTGACAGATCAAAATCGCATACACAAATGTACTGTATCGATATGCCGGGACGAGAGCGAGATATACCGCGGTCGATTGAGACAGCAAATTATGCACCGACACTTACCGTCCGTGCACTGAACAGCAGCGCGTACGCATTGAGAACGCTTCAATTTAATGTTTTTAGCGACAACGTTATTTTAATGGACAATAAACTTATCGGCACTGATACGTCGCGCGTGGAGATTCTTTTAATACCGTCATACGTACTGGGTTTTAAATGTTTTGTTGACCGTAAAAACGTAAAAATAGGAAAATTTGAAATTATAGTAGGTAAAGAAAAAATACTTCCCCCGACTTACGAAGTACAGCGATTATTACCAATGGATGATCGCATAAAGCCGATGCCTGTAATTTGTAATTTTATAATCATGGATTACGATGCTAAACAAAGCTATGTGCCGTATTGTAGCCTACACTGGGGTGGAGCACAAAATCATCTAATAGCAAAATTTAAAATACAGGGGCCCACAGAGCGGGCACTTATCTTGGTATCAGAGATGGACCTAAAGGAAAATTATGCTCCACTCACCTTAGTACGGAACCAGCTAGCGACAACTGGGGCTGAAAATTTTAATCAGTTTGTTTCAGGTACCTCATTGAATGTTCCACTACGCGAAATGACTTTCGGCTTGGACCACAGTTACCGATCCAGGCATCGCAGGGTGGCATGCCTACTTCTTGCGCTACTACCCTACTACTACAGATTCCAGGCCTTAGGGGGTCAACGAATAAGCATCCACGAGCGACCTCAACGTGGCAAGAGGCGCGAGGACCCGCGCCGTCATCAAGATGGAGCAGTGTGGCGGGCACGGCCGCCTGCTGGTACTGGACGTGAGCGGCACTCCGTCCGCTTCGGTGGCCGACAATACGCGTCGCATATTCCGCCGACTTGGTTAGAGTGCTGACCCAGCACTGGGGTGGAGTGTGTTAGCGACGCAAATGTTAATAATTATGTAATCTGTGCCTTACAATAAAGGGCCGAAAACGGAACGTCTGTGGTGTCATAAATAATGTGACTTTGACAGCCTTTTTAATAAAATCAACGACTTTTACGCCAAGTGCCTAAGCGTCACCATATACGTTCCCGATTTTAAGCCGTTTTAAATAGTAAAACTGTGTTTTTATTAAGCCTGGCCCTTACAACCAGTTAATTTAGTTCGCAATAATAATATTAATTAATTTACATTTATTCCTTTAATGTTTTGATACTGCACAGTACGTACAGGACTAAAATATTAAAATTATGCTTAATTTTTAAAAACAAGTTTTTTCAATGTTTATTGTCAAAGGAGATGGTCAAAAATTGTATGGAGCCCAGGATCACTTTGTACCCTGGCGGAAATTAAAGAATTTTTTTTTAACTATTTTTGATTATACAAATCTACAAATGTACTTCAATTCTTTCGAAATAATATTTATTCTCTCACAAGAAATGCAACACTAATATGGGTTATAATGGCGGATTGATGCAGTAGTCGATTTGACCTGAAATGGACCATCCCTTTTGCCGCCCCCTAAAATCTGCCGCCCTAGACTCCTGCCTACTTAGCGTACTGGTAAATCCGCCACTGCCCATGCATAAACATTTCAAATGGTAAAGATGTCTTTCATGTCTCTGATACTGTTTCGAGAGATACAACCTGCGCTTTTCGACTAGAAGAGTCCATCCATGGCCGAGATCAACAATGACTTTACTGGAGTAGTATCTATAGAGCTGACTTAAAATAGTGCCAAGTGCCGCGTCAGTGCGTGTTCCCTATGCGCTTTATTAGAAGGCTCAAGGTCACTCAGCGGGCGATAGAGCGAGCTATGCTTGGAGTTTCTCCGCGTGATCGAATCAGGAATGAGGAGATCCGCAGACGAACCAAAGTCACTGACACAGCTCAGCGAGTCGCGAAGCTGAAGTAGCAATGGGCAGGCCACATAGTTCGAAGAGCCGATGGACGTAGGGGTCCCAAAGTGCTGGAACTCGAAAGCGCAGTGTTGGTCGACCCCCCACTAGGTGGACCGAGGATATCAAGCAGGTTGCCACTGGATGCTGGCGGCTCGAGATCGTTTTGCTTGGAGGTCTATGCCTAAGTCTATGGTGGACGTCTATCAGCTGATAAGGTAAGGTAAGGCCAATCGCCAACGCCAATGTTACTCAATAAATAACTTTCTCAACTATAACATTAAAAGTAAGATAAGTAATTAAGTATTTACCATATTTAAAATAGGGATCGACGCCAACAATCGGGAAACCATTATATAGAGATGCATGAAACGGTATGTGAATATCCAAATGGTTAGGACCGCTTATAGCGACGACATCTCCCGGGCTCAGACCAAACGCTCTCAGCGCTTGCGCTAATCTGATGGAGCGATTCAATACTGATCCGTAGCTCTCTTCTTCACCTGTCACTGCATCGATCTGAATTTAGAAAAATCTATACTAATATTATGAAGCTCAAGAGTTTGTTTGAACGCGCTAATCTCAGGAACTACGGGTCCAAATAAAAAAAATATTTCAGTGTTAGATAGCCTATTTATTAAGGAAGCCTATAGGCTATATATCATCCCCGTATTTCTAAGGGAACAGGAACCACGCGGCTGAAACCGCGCGGCGTCAGCTGGTGGTAAATAAAGACCAATATAAACACGTTATTCTACAAAACTTAGTCACTTAGATCCTTATGTTATTAAGTTGATTACTAAATAAATAAAAAAACTGTTATTTTAAAAATGTTTGAAGTTAAATTAATACTTTGAAAAACAGAGCGTTTTTCCCTTAAGTGAACGTTATTCCCCCTTCATAGCGTATACCAGATTTTATGGACCACTATTAATAATATCTTTGGGTAGTCACAGATCTATAGCCGTGATAGCCCAGTGGATATGACCTCCGATTCCGGATGGCGTAGGTTCGAATCCAGTCTTGGACATGCCAACTTTTCAGTTGACTGCATTTTAAGAAATTAAATATCATGTGTCTCAAACGGTGAAGGAAAAACATCGTGAGGAAACCTGCATACCTGAGAATTCTCTTAATTCTCTACGTGTGTGTATAGTCTGCCAATCCGCATTGAGCCAGCGTGGTGGACTATTGGCCTAACCCCTCTCATTCTGAGAGGAGACTCGTGCTCAGCAGTGAGCGGAATATGGGTTGAT
Source organism: Bicyclus anynana (assembly GCF_947172395.1). Taxonomy (NCBI): domain Eukaryota; kingdom Metazoa; phylum Arthropoda; class Insecta; order Lepidoptera; family Nymphalidae; genus Bicyclus; species Bicyclus anynana. The sequence goes on from NC_069090.1 coordinate 13,058,571, forward strand.
AATGATGATGATGATGAGTCACAATCTAGAGGTCATAAACCCTGCAGCAATATATTCTTTACTTGCATTTCATCGACTTTGCTAACAGTTTCAATGACTGATAACGCAAGTCACCAAAGTTCCTTGACCATGATTTTGAGTGATTTTGTATTTCGCAAATAATCTTGTCATTTCTTTAAGTCATTCAGTCTTCATAGCAAATTCTAAACTCATTTTATGATAACACTAGCTGACACCGCGCGGTTGTACCCGCGTGGTTCCCGTTCCCGTAGAAATACGGGGATGATATATAGGCTTCCTCGATAAATGGGCTATCTAACACTGAAAGAATTTTTCAAATCAGACCAGTAGTTTCTGAGATTAGCACGCTCAAACAAACAAACAAACTCTTTAGCTTTAGTATACATTAAAATAAAATATTTTTAACAAAAAAACTCAACTGACTAATCACAAAAATAAACTAAAAAGTGAAAAATAACATCGTACGTTAAGGCGATGCCAAGCAAGTGGCGTATTAATTAAAGCCGTTTCTGAAAGAGCCACGGGAAAGAACAGTCTAAAAATCCTAAAACTTTATGATTTAAACGGTTAAGTTAATGCATTACTGTGTTGGCACCACCTTCAAAGTGATTAGAAGGTAGCACATACGATGTTTTTTTTCGCTTTTTAGTTTATTTTTGTGATATTGAAGTCAGTTGATTTTTCTTGTTTTAGTGTGTCTTAGCTCCTAGCCCACAGAACGGGCAATTTCATTGTTTTCATTTTAACTCAAAATTATTAAACCGTTGGCTCCATTTAATTCCAATACATAACCAATCATGAAGTATATCTTTCAAACAAAACATAATTTTCAAAATTGTTTACATTTAAAAAAAAATCATATGCATCGAATTGTAATTTATTTCTTTTTTTTTGAAGTCGGTTAAATAAAGTCAACCTGAGATGACACTAACAATATTTTTTATTAAACAAAAAGTAAGCCCCTTACAGCGATCTCATCGAATGTTAAACTCTTCTAACAGAAGTTTAGATCTCTCTCATCTGATAATTTGTCAAACACAAACGAAATCCATTCATTTAATACCCCACGCGGATAAATTGGCTTATCATCGTTTATTCATCCCCTCTTCCACTCCCATAACTAATTAAACGGCTGAATCATCATCATATTTTACCAAAATCATGAATAGATATGAAATATTTTAAAGGAGGAGGGTTAAAAACAAACCTGGAAAATACGATCCTTATACCGTCGCACTCGTTCGAACACTAACTTCCCGTAATTATAGTTAGGCGGTAAAACACTTTGCTCGGTAACACTCATCGTGACAGATGTGACTCTATTCTCGTCTGAATCGCGAATGAATCTACAACTATCAAGGAAAACTTATCGGTATACAAAGTACAGTAATAAAACAGATATTATTAAGATAATTTTATCTAAATACTGAATAACAGCGATAAAAATGTTCAAATGCTAATTTTACTCGTTTGCCGTCTGTGGGTTATTGAACCACGCACCGTTTTAGAATACAATATTCAGATTGCTCGGAACTTATCCACGTTGCAAGCAATCTGTACGTGTTATCTAATTAGTAATTACTTATATTATAAAGAGGTTTGTGAGTTTGTCAGGTAGTAGCACAGAATAAAGATCATACAGAATGAGTGTTTACAAGCAGCGTGGTGAAGCCGGTGAAACCCATGATAACCCACTCACCTACCCTTGACATCCGCATATACAAACTTTATTCATAATTTGTTTTTCAAAATTTAACACAAACAACAATTACGTAAATTAATATAATAATCAATAAATTACCAAAAAAGTTTTTGTAAACAGTTTTTAAAATTGATGATGACACATTTTTCGTGATTAATATTGAATGTTACTGATGCAACGCTTCGTGTCGTAGTTTTTTTTTAATTGTGTATTTGGAGTGGCTACGACACCGTTCTGTTCCGCGCGCTCTATCTACCTATTTATTGATTAAACTGTAGGTAGTAGTAAATTCTGAACTACTTCTACCTGAACCGATTTTGAAAATTCTTTTTGTGCGGGAAAGATATGTAAAGGTGCTTGTGTGTACTTTAAAATGGATTTGTCTGTATTCTTAATAAAATAGTAGGGATTGTGTCTCTACAGAATATACATCATCATTAAAAGTCGATGGATGTCCACTGCTGAAGGACGACCTCTTGTGTGGACACTGGCCTCTCAACACAGTTTCAAACTTGTGTGAAAATAGACAATCGAAGGACAATTTTGAAGAGTCGAGTTTAGTATTTAGTACATGCTGTCTTAGGATTTACCAACATATAGGCTTTTACAATAAACATCTATATCTATACTATTATAAAGAGGTAAAGTTTGTGAACCAATTTTGAAAATTCTTTTGCCAATAGAAAACCACGATGTTTGTGAGTTTCTTAATCTTTATATTTATCCCCATATTTCAACGGGAACGGAGACTCCGCGTCTGCTGGTAGCAAATAAAAATGTGCTCTGATTAAAACAGCACATTTTTCATTTCAGTTTATAGCTCGGAAACGGCATAGCTTTATAAAATTTAACGTGTACTAAGAATAGGTAAAATTTTTGCAACAAACGTTTTGGTTTTTGAAAAGGTGAAACAATTTATAAGATATTATTTATAGTAAAATCGCAGCAACCTTAACGAGTTTCTAGAATTCTCAATTTCTCTTAGGTTAGGTTAGGACTCATACTAGGACGCTAAATTGGATGCTTGACGTTATGTACTTAAATGCGTATTGTACTCGTAATATGCCAAGGCCGTAGGTATTATTAATATGAAATGACGAAAAGCGAGCCTGATAAAAAACATCTGATAAGTATTTTATTTATCAGTGTATTTTGCGTTATAGACGCCTTGAACTTTGATTAATAATAATAATTAAACCGTTTCTGTATATGCAAATACCCGCGACTCCGTTCGCTTAAAAGTATATTTTTCACAAACGCCGCTGGAGCTAACCATACATTTTGGAATAAAAATGTATGTAACACGTATACCTACCTGCACTGAGTAACCAGAGTGAGTCTTTACAACTAACGTGTGAAGCCGGTAGGTACAACCTATAAAAAAAATCAAACATCAAACGTTTCCTTGACAACCGTCTAAACAAACTTCTATCATAATTTGTATTTCAAAATATAACAACAATTACGTAAATTAATATAATAATCAATACTCCATCTTATTTCTTTAGTTTTAGTGAACATGTTTTAAAATATTTAAAAACATAAGACCCCATTTTTCTTGAATAATATTCAAAATTACTAGATCGAAAGTTCCTGGCCGTAACTAACCGTATATTTATGTTGGACGGTTACGCGACATATTGCTGAAAAAATATCTAAATTACTTGGCAATACGTCTTTCCTGGTAGGGTCAGTAGTGGATTTACCAGCAGGCTAAGTTGGCTAAAGCCTAAGGCGGTTCTGTAATATTTCGTATTACAGAAATAAAGAAAAACATGATAAACGTAGAATACAAGTATTCATTTTCGTGACACTAACGTCTGTAATGTTACTGAACATCTTTAGTAACTATAGCATCTTTAGTAACATTACAAACTGTATCTGTATGTGGAAAAGCAATAGGGATGATGACAGTTTTTAAATTGTATTTAAATTAAGAGTATACTAATAGTAAAGCAATTTTGTAAAAGGAACAGGGTATCTGCGATCATTACTGTCGGAGATACAGGGATTTAAAGAGTCAGATTTGCGGCGCTGCTGATCCTGATCCCTGAAAAACGCCCCATACAAAATGGCTTGAAATAATGACGTCATAGGCAATGTAATGATCGTTAGATTTGTATGCGCGTTCAAACAAAATTACTAATATCTTTGTTATTTGTGCGTTTATGCTTATAGTTCCTATATTAAAAAATGTCACATTTAATGTAAGGAAGCTAAAAACTGTATGAGTTTTCATCTAATTACGATAAATTATTTTTAATAGTTTTGAAATTTTATAATCTCATTTATTTTCATTCTCATTACATTTATATATACATAAAAAGCAAAGATTGTCTGGATATTTTAATATCCAGACAATCTTTGCTTTTTATGTATAAATTAGTTAATATTGACCCTATTTACCCAAATCTATACTTATAATAAATCTGTAGAGAGGTCAATTCTGTACATGAAATATATTTCCAAAATAACTATCAGGGGGTGATTAGTGATCGATACTGATGCCAAAAATGCAATCAGTAAAATTTTTGTCTGTCTGTCTGTCTGTCTGTCTGTCTGTCTGTCTGTCTGTCTGTCTGTATGTTCTTTATAGAAACAAAAACTACTGGACGGATTTTAACGAAACTTGGTACAATTATTCAACATACTCCTGGGCAGGTTATAGTATACTTTTCATTACGCTACGATTAATAGGAGCAGAGCAGTGAAGAGAAATGTTGAGAAAACGGGAGAAGTTACTCAATTTGTTAAGCTTCCGTCGCGTGTACAGCCTTAATGGTTAAAGCTACATAGAAATCATGTAAGACGGAAATGTTCTCCTTAAAATTATCTATAAAAACACAACAGCATATATATGTCTATCTTTTATGGTTGACTCACAATAACACGTGTAACTCCCGATAGCTTAGCAGTTCGGAGCTTTCTAATTATATTTGTCTACTCTTATGTTTATAACACTCATCACTCATCCCTAATAAGAAAGTTAACATTATTACCTATTCAATAAAAAAAGAATCATAAAAATCGGTAAAGAAACACCAAAGTTACACATGAAATACGCTAAGCCATCGCGCGTGAATTCTAATTCATACTTTAAGGATTATTTTTGTGTAACGGTTATTGCGCTCGACGCGACTCGCGGTGGGAGGAATAAATAAAGAAGTGCAGCCTTAATGAGTAGGGTAGGGGTAGGGTAGGGTAGGGTAGGGGTAGTGTAGGGTAGGGGTAGGGCAGGGGTAGGGTAGGGTAGGGGTAGGGTAGTGGTAGGGTAGTGGTAGGGTAGTGGTAGGGTAGGATAGGGGTAGTTGAAAGTTTAAAACGACTTTCACGCGGACGAAGTCGCGGGCGTCCGCTAGTCCCTAATAAGAAAGTTAACATTATTACCTATTCAATAAAAAAAGAATCATAAAAATCGGTAAAGAAACACCAAAGTTACACATGAAATACGCTAAGCCATCGCGCGTGAATTCTAATTCATACTTTAAGGATTATTTTTGTGTAACGGTTATTGATTGCGCTCGACGCGACTCGCGGTGGGAGGAATAAATAAAGAAGTGCAGCCTTAATGAGTAGGGTAGGGGTAGGGTAGGGTAGGGTAGGGGTAGTGTAGGGTAGGGGTAGGGCAGGGGTAGGGTAGGGTAGGGGTAGGGTAGTGGTAGGGTAGTGGTAGGGTAGGATAGGGGTAGTTGAAAGTTTAAAACGACTTTCACGCGGACGAAGTCGCGGGCGTCCGCTAGTGTATCATAAAAATCAATATATTCAAACCTAGTCATCATCCCCATTAAGCAAGCTTGAAAAACTGCTAAATCCTCTGTAGAATATATATTACTTAATTGTATTTGTAAATCCGTCACTAGGTAGGGTGGTAACTGACGCTAAGAATAATCCATCCTCATGCTCTGATCCCCCGTCTAATAATAAAAGTCGAAAATCAGTTCAGCCGTTTTTGGGAGCACTTTGTTTTATGAATATCTGGACGACCAGTGTTTTATTTTAAAATTAGAGGTCACCCGTACGCGTGGTTTCGGTTTTTAACTAACCCCACAGGAACCATAGGAATATTACCGGGATAAAAAGTAGCTTGTATATTTCTCGATAACCTCCTTTATCTTCCAAAAGCTGACGCCGCGCAGTTTCACCCGCATGGTTCCTGTTCCCGTAGGAGTACGGGGATAATATATGGCCTATAGCCTTTCTCGATAAATGGGCTATCTAAAACAGAAAGAATTTTTAATACAAATAATAAAATCCTTTATTCAGCTAAAAAAAACAAATGAAAAAAATCAAGAAGAAATTACAAACCTATCAAATCAAGATACCTGCTTAAATTACAAAGTTCCTCTGTCTGTACTTAGTATAATAATATAATAAAGAAATTCAGCTGAAAGGGGAGCTGCCTCAGCTCGATACTACAGTTGAGAGCTGTAGTGCTGATTTTCAGGCATGACCCCAGGGTGAGCTCACGGACCGATCGGACATACTTTTGCGGCGTCGCTAACAATAATTATAAAATAATAAAATTATATAAAATAATATACGATTAGTAATAATAGGTACATATTAATCTTACATCATCAAGCTTAAAGAAAAGTTTAGGAGTATTAATAAATAATAAATAGAGGGGGGGGGGGGATACTAATAAAGAAAAAATGTATTGCAAAATATTGGTTTAATTTTTTTGTAGCTCTAAAAGATATACTTTAATTAATTTTTTGAAAACATATAGTTTTGGATACATTTTCGATTTTTCACGTTTTGGATTCGCGCTAATCTCAGGAAATACTGGTCCGATTTGAAAAATCGGAATCGGAGGAATCGGAGGAAATACTGGTCCGATTTGAAAAATCGGACCAGTATTTCCTTTTAGATTAGCGCGTTCAATCAAACAAACAAACTCTTTAGCTTTATAATATTAGTATAGATTAAAAGTCTCTCGATTGCAGCTTTTCAACGCCTGCGACTTCATCCTCGTTATGCCTAACCTACAATTAAGGTTTAGGTACTTAATTATTTGTACTTTTGATACCAAACACATGATCTTTTTATTTTATTTTCATTCTTTTATCTTTAGTCACTTTAATTAAATTAACGTCTCTTCTCTGTATTGCGTGCGTGTGTGTCAAATAAACTTCTTTCTCTCTCTCCTTTCTCTTCTTAAAATTACTCTTCTTTCTTTCTTACTTCTTATATTTGTGCATTTGGTAAGGTGCAGGCAAGGCAAATAAATACAGCTCAAAATAACATTTCATATTTCATCTATTATTGTGTAAAATTATTAAACATAATACTATTTTGAATATATTAAGAATACTACTATTAGGTACAATTATTTTAATCTCTCAAAATGTTTTGCTTACTCATATATTAAAGATTATACTTAAATATCTTATATTTTAATGGTTACTTGTACTTTTATAATTAATAATTCTTATTTAACTAAACGGAAAGTAATACTAATTTGGACTATTGTATACCAATTTACTAAAAATACTAATTGTATGACAATAGTCCATGGGTCATTTGAATCGAAGCTAATCAGGCGAATTGAATGTCAGTCCACCACCAGTTAAACTATTGAGACTACTGTAGACATTAACTGTTGTTCAGTATTCTTAGAGCCATCTCTTTGATTTTACTTCTACAAAGCTTCTCTGAAGACGTGTATGGTAGACTTTCACAGAATATTACGCCTCCGCGAAGTTCCTTTTTTGACGAAAGATTACCTGAAAAATGAATAGTTTAAAAACTAAGAAACACGCTTGATACCCATATCATGGAAGTGCATTTCAAATAGCCTGTCCGCCATCTTGGACGTCACGTTTTGCGGTGATATTGTAGGGACGTAACCGATCTATAGTATAAAATTATCATTGGAAATCACCCACAGTCAAAATTCAGTTCGTAACTCAAAAAATCCGATTTCACGGTCATTCGGGCTTAATCGTAGGAAGGTGACCCCGGTACTTACTCATAAAAATTATAATTAACTAAATTACAAGCGGTTGAGTAATTCGCAATCGCTTCGCTTCGCTCATAAACCAGTTAGATTATAAGTGAAGGCCGATAGCATCTTAAACAACTCTTATATACGTACCTGTTAGTACCACAGTCTACAATCCGGATGGCCAAAGACAGGACAAGAGAGCGAGACACAGTAAAAGTCAAAGTCAAGGAAGTGGACTTTCGTATTTGAGGAACACGACGACCTTTTTGACGGCCTTCGGTGGATTAACAAGATCCCCTGGCTGAATTGATTGAGGTTTTCTTAATTGGTCGAAGTCTAGCTGGTGGGAGGCTTCGGACGTGGCTAGTTACCCTACTGGCAAAGACGTACCGTAAAGATTTAGCGTTCCGGTACGACGTCGTGTAGTAACCCAAAGGGGTGTGGATTTTCATTCTACTCCTAACAAGAAGTTAGCCCGCATCCATTTTAGATTGCATCATCAAGGGCTAATTTGTAAAGAATTGTAAAAAAAAGATTAAAGGAGAGTTACCTACTTCTATACAACATTTATATGAAAAATCATCTCACTTGCTACCAATTCCTGGATCTCCTGTGCCGTCACGTCAGATCCCTTTTGTCTAACGACGCAAGCCAGCGGTCTCTGGCCATCGACGGGATCATCGATACCCACAACACAAACCTCTTTCACCCCTGGATGTTTCTGTATTACTTCCTCTAACTCTGTCGGTAATACCTGTAAATATACATAACAAATGTAAATAAATCAATACCCAATACATATAAATAAAATTAAAGTTGTTTTAGGTACTCTGTACCGAACGGGATATCCGTTCCCGTAAGTTCCCGTAGGTGGATAAAATATAGCATATGACACTCACAAAATATAACGTCTATTGGTAAAAGAATATTTAAAATCGGCTTAGTATATCCAGAGATTACCCGTACAACCTCAAAAACTTCACCTCATAAAGACTGCGCATAAACACTCAATGTAGCCACTAAAAAACACACAAATACTTTCAAATTGTGGGAATCGAACCCACGACCGCAGATACAAGGCAGGATCACTACGCCACGCCTGTTATCAGATTTTATGAACCCCTACTACCCCTGAACAAAACTGAAGTTGTAATCCTTTATACTAAAACTACATAAAATCATAGAACAAGTCCTATAACTTATCTAAAGGGTTCCGAACCTACGTCTGAATAATCATCAAATCAAATCATGCCCACTTGAATGGTGGTGACTGCATTTCCAAATTTATTTACCACTAGCGGACGCTCGCATGGAATTCAGTTTTTCACAAATCCCGCGGGATCCATGGATTTTTCCGGGATGAAAAGTAGCCTATGTGTTATTCCTTGCTGCCGTACTAAAGTTGCTAGCCATTCCTCCATTAATCGAATTTGTAACCTATTTAATTCTCTGCATCAAAATAATAAAGACATCAACCTTTTTAATTCTAAAACGATCTGCTTTCGTCGTAACGTTATAAACTCCCTGCGCAGGGAAGTTAATGATTAAGTGTAGGTACTTTACTTTATTTTTTATTTTTTTTTTAATATTAATTTGCTCTTTCTTCTTACAAATTTTTGCTTTCTTTATTTGTTTTATTTTTTGTGTTAATTGTAGTTTTTATTATTTTATAGTGTTTTTTTTTCTACTTATATACTAGAATTTCTGTGTCCACTGTACAAGCCAATTATTGATGTTTATGTTTTAAATCTGTATTTCCTGTATTACCATTTTTTTTATTATATTATGTAAATTATTTTGTGTGCATAAATGTTGTTGGCCTGTTTAAATAAAAAAAAATAAAAATAATAAAAAAATTCCAGAGTAAAATCTATTTCCATTCCAAATTTCAGCCAAATAGCTTCAATAGCCGCAGCATAAAAAGTAACAAACATACTTACACACTTACACACAAACTTTCGCCTTTACAATATTAGTGTGATGAGAAGGTAGAACAGGTAAGCACAAGTATGCCTTTCTGAGGTTACATATTTCTTTTGCCGTGAAGATACTTGGGCCATAAAGCCACAGTGCTAAAAAAATCCTCGAAAGTATTTCACCGCGGCTATATGACTCGACTGGTGACAAAAAGGTCTGGCTCATTTTTGTCTTGGCTTTTATATAGCTATTAGGATTAGTTAGTTTAAGTTCCTTATTGTATTATTTTCCAATGAAAAATAAAATATTAACTCACGTGTGAATTTCTGTACTTAATTAACATTTTAATTCTGTCCACAAAGTAATAGTTGTTGTTTTGGTCGCGATACAGTAAATCTCCCGTTTTGAAGTAGCCATCTTCAGTGAACGCCTGGGCAGTTTCCTCCGGGTCTTTGTAGTATTCCTAATGAAAAACACCTGTTATTGACTTTCTTTTTAGGGTTCCGTAGTCAATAAGGAACCCTTATAATTTCCAGGCCAAACCCCATGTACGTCCGTCTGTCCATCTGCTGTTTAACACCTACTAGAAAGCTTTAATCTAGCATGAGTAGGTTATACATTAAGCGCGCGGATAAAATCGTAAAGTAAAATCTCGAAAAATTTTGCAGATAAACATTACATAAACTCAGGATTCTTCATTTACTCAATCGACAGACATAAACATCATCATCATATCAGCCGATGGACGTCCACTGCAGGACATAGGCCTTTTGTAGGGACTTCCAAACACCACGATACTGAGCCACCTGCATCCAGCGAATCCCGGCGACTCGTTTGATGTCGTCAGTCCACCTGGTGGGGGGTCGGCCAACACTGCGCTTACTAGTGCGGGGTCGCCATTCCAGCAACGTCCATCGGCAACGTTGAGCTATGTCGGTGACTTTAGTTCTTCTGCGGATCTCCTCATAAGAGACATAAACATGCATAGGTAATATGTGGAGATGTAAGAAAAAGAAAGTAGGGCACCGTACAAAATGCGGATGACTAACCGAGAAGCTAAGCCCTTTAGCCCAAATTTCGCCTGTCACGTTCGCCTCTTTTATTTCTTCACCAGTGTCTGGATTCACCAACTGAAATTAACACAAACTATAAAATATAAAATTTTGGTACCTTCAACGGCCAAACCTTAGTGGCCAAGTGCGGAAAAGGCCCAGGAAAAGAAAGAAGAAAATATTCAATGATGAGTTTTCGAGAAAAGTTATAGGGTGCACCGAAGTCTAAAATGGTTTGGAAGGAAAAAGACCCAACATCAATTGATTGTTACGTTCATAATTTTGTCTGTGAATATCACACACGCCAAGTTTGAGTCATGAATAAATAAACATTTTGATAGAACCAAGTTAATATAAGTAAGGTAAAAAGAAGTTTTAATTTAATTTAAGACTAAAGTGTTTTTCAGTTAGCATGGGTAATGTGACAGTTGCTTGAATGACGTTCATAATACGTACTATTATCGTGAATCGCGGCAAACTTTCAAGTTTTGCAACCTTACCCATATGCTATCTAAAAAACACTATAGCGGACGATTTCGTCAGCTGCTGCTGATTAAAATTGAATTTTTCACCAATACCGCGAGTAGGATTTTTTTAGTTTAAAAGTGTCTTAATTTGTTAACCTTCTTTGTCTCCCAGTGAAATCCCATTGAAATCGGTCCTGCCGTTTCAAACAGCCGGGACAAACTGACAAACAAATTTTTAAAAAGCATGTTTGTGTATTAGTATCGTGCAATCAATAACACTTAATAATGCTTGAGCATTTGAAAAAACTTAGTTATTTTAAAACAAACAAGACCAAAAAACAGACAAGACCAACGTTTATTTATGACTTTTTATTATAAAATTAGAGGTTTATTTTTTAGTGGCAATAAGTAACAATATCGCCCTTAGAACTATAGAGACCTAATCCAAAATTTTTAGACATACCCATCGTCTGTTAATAAAAAAATCGTGTAAAAGGAGTGTATACAGTGACCTAATCTTTATTCGATGTTTTGCAAAAACTTTTTTTGCATTAGGTCTCGATAATTCTAAAGGTGCGATATGTAGCTATTTTACTAATAATACCTTTATACTGTACATGTCTACAGGTACTCCACAACTGCCAGGCGGAGCGAATGGGCTGAACGCCAGGATTGGCCCAAGCATTTCGGTTTGACCATAAGCTTCTATAATCATACACTTTTTGTCTAGGAGTTTCTGAAACAAAGTAAAAAGTCAGTTCGAATAATAAAACCATAACCATGACATCTTTTCCATTGATATATTTTTTTTCATTTTTTACCAGTTAGCCCTTGACTACAGTCTCACCTGATGGTAAATGATGATGCATTCTATGATGGAAGCGGGCTAACTTGTTAGGAGGAGGATGAAAATCTACACCCCTTTCGGTTTTTACACGACATCGCTTGGCGATACGACTTTACTGGTAGAGTGGTAACCAGCCAGACCTGGACGAATTAAGAAAACCTCAATCGGCCCAGTCGGCGATCGAACCCAGGACCTCCGTCTTGTAAATACGCCACGGAGATCGTCAACCATAAGTTGAAGTTGTTTTTATATAGGTACTCGTACATACAAGCAAAAGCTTCAACCAACACTATAATATGAACCTTTCGCTTGTTTATTGCATCGAGGGTCAAATACAGAAGGCAGTTGTTGATCGATACTATAGATAAAGCTGTGAGAAAGACAAAAAGAAAGAAAGAAAAAAACATTTATTCCAAAAATTGTGCCACACTTAACAACTTAACATCATATTTAAATAACAATTTAATTTTACAATAGGCATAACCTTGAAAAAAGATCCAGCTCAGCATTATGCTGCATGTACCAAGCAAATAGGACACACAGCGCTGATTTTCAACTGAAGACCTTGATCCAGGTGACACCACGGTAATGCATAGTTTCCAGAGTGTGGAGGTTGAGGAGGAGGAGGAGGAGGAGGAGGTTGGTCACTCTTCCTGACTTGGGAACCCTCGGTGGCCGAATTCAACACTTGCTTGTCCGATTTATTAAAATAAGATGGATTATTTACCTTAAATTCTGTAAGAACATCAAGATATATCTTAGATCCCGCAACAGAAATGCTTTCGAAACAAGTTAGATCGACTTCATCTTTCCTTGCTAGCAGACATGCAATCATTGCGGGACTGAATAAAGTTGATTCAGGCTGAAAAAATATAATTATTCATAATCAGGTATTACACAAAGAAATAGAAGACACGTTTGTCTTGACACAGAACAGCTAAACTAGCTATATATACCGCCGTATCAGTCGTCTCAATGATACGGGGCTCCCGGACTACAGGAGCCACTTACGTGTGAAAGCAAAAATTAGTAGTACAATGCAATCCACAATCTCACTTTATCTGTTGCTTCCCGAAAAAAAAAACAAAAAAGCTGTAGTTTTCACTTCAGAAATTACAAAAGTTAAAAAAATCGGTTTTTTTCCCAGTGTATTATGTATTCTGTGCCCGGGTTAAGCGTACGCCCAATACATATTTATTTTAAATGAGTTACCTTGAAAAAAAGATTATAGTTTTTTTTTTTTTTTTTTTTATAAACATTAGTTATTTTTATTGCCCTTTATCGGTATGGCAGATACTTATCTTTATATAAATACTTAGCAAGATCAGCAGATAATCTTTTATACCGTACAATAGAATGACGAATAAAATATATAAATTAAAACTAATTACACAGTATATTAAATTTAAATTTAAAATACTGTGTAAATTAACAGATTTGGCATAAATTTATAGATTTTAAACATTTTTGTTATTTTTGTGAGAAATCTTTATCCTTCATTTGGGTCCCTAACAAATTTTGATACAGGGCCCCTCCAAAGCAGGCTACGCCACTGACACAGAAATTAGTTTAGGCTTAAGAGAGAAAGGTCCAGACAGAACAGGTACCTATTTAAGTACTTGGTTAATTGGTATACTACTTTTTTTCATTTATTGAAATTAGAAAGAAAGAAAAACTCCTTATTAGAGCATTATGCCACACAACAAAATTTGTTTTTTTAATCGGCAGAACATTATCCTGCGTTATGTGGCATAACCCAGTAAATTTGTTAGTGAAGTATGATGATGATGATAAAGTTGAGTAGGTACCTCGAATCATACCCCACTTATAAGGCATTAATTACATCACAACAATATATACGAGTATACTATAAATAACGGACCCTGTGAAGCTTCCCTACCCAGCGCCGTCCCGAAGTAAATTTTAAAATGAAGCGAGATCCAATTATGGCGCCTCTCCTGTTTGCTCCTAATAATATGCAGATACCTATACCAAATTATGAATGTAAAGTAAGAATAGAACGAAGATTTCGACCATACTCTGGGGTGACCAATTGAAAATCTGGCCCAGTACCGTCTACGGTTGAGTAGGATTATCATTTAGGCGCTCTCTAGGATTTGGCGCCTGGAGCGACTGCTCCGTTCGCCGGATGAACGGGCCGGCCCTGTCCCTACCCTACCCTACCCTCCCCTATCCCTAACCTACCTTACCCTTATCTAACCCATTTTCTGTCTATATGTTTATCTTTGGAATGGCTGGGCTGGGCCGATCTGACTTTAAGTTCGTGGGACTGTCACTGAAAGATAGAGGAGATCACTCTAACTTGCTTTTTATCCCTGTAAATCTATGGTTTCTGCGAAATTTGTCAAAAGAATATCACGCAAACGAAGTCACGGGCATCCGCTAGTCTATTTTAAGTAAAAAATGATTATCATGATGACTCGTTTAGTTCTCAAAGTTGTAGGTACCTACATGAAGTTTTATTAGTAGGCACGTGAGATAATAGCTGTACGAGTAATTGCAGAGGCCAAGGTGATTTAGGGAAAAACAAACGGAATTACATCATAATCAATGATGTTAAATGTTAGATTTGTTACTAGCGCATGATAAATGAGGCGCTCAAAAGAAGAAATTTATACACAACTCAATGTTAGTTGTGGTCAATAACGAAGATTATTCAAGCAAATAGTACCTAAATATCGTCTACAATATCGAGTTGTGTGTTCAGGAGGTGTAAAAACTATATGTATAATATACATAAATATATAATGGAATTAAAGACAAAATTGTGCATGTGTGCGCTCAGTGTTGTAGCCTATTATTCGGATCACTGTTTGCGGTGATTTTGTATTGACGTAACCGATCTATAGTATACAAAATTATCATTGATCATAATCCTACAAGTTGTATTACATAACACGCCCCATCAACTCGTACGAGAAACATAATGCATCGTTTTTGTTTGGACATAATATAATACTCATGTTTACTAATTACCTGTTTGAATTTTTGCGAACGTTGTGTCGGTATCGTTCTGAGAAATTATACTTGTTACGGCAAATGTTTGATGTCATTCTGGTCTATTACAGAAAATCATCATCATCATCATTAACTACCCATATTCAGCTCACTGTTGAGTACGAGTCTCCTCTCAGAATGAAAAGTTTTAGGCTTATAGACCACCACGCAGGCCCAATGCGGATTGGCAGACTTCACACGCGTAGAGAATTGCGAAAATTCTCAGTTATGCAGGTTTCCTCACGATGTTTGTGTGAGACACGTGTAATTTCTTAAATTGTACTTAGGTGAAAAGTTAGAGGTGCATGCTCCGTACCGGATTTGAACCTACACCCTTTGAATCGAAGGATGAGTCATATCCACTGAGCTAACAATAGGATATACTTTGCTAGTTTCGTCTTTATTTAAAGTACGTAATCGCTTATCAACCACCGAATTTAGGCAAATATCTTACAAAGTACGGAACACTCGGTGGGCGAATCCGACTTGCACTTGTCTGGTTTTCATACTTCTAAGAACAATAATTATTGTTATTTAGGCGTAAAATAACCTGTTCGCACATAGTCAACCACCTTGCGTCCATAATAAATAAAATAACGTTATTCACATTGTATTTTTTTAAACATAACCATGATAATATAATGAACCCTTTAAATTGATACCCATATTGTAGTATTGGAAAAAAATAATTTTCCTCACCTCGAGTCTATAGCGTCTCACAGTCGTCATGTTGATTTTGTTTTATTAATTATACTTATATAAATGCACTTAGGTTATTACGACAAATATAACGATATCTTAATTACGTTAATCCGTTCAGCGGTTTGGAAGATATGAGGCAATAAATAATGTTACATACGTACATACATACATACTGGATACGCACCAAAACATAACCTTTCTTGGCAGTCGGGTAAGTTATAAAAAGTACTTACTTTATACTTGTTTATAATGTCTATAACATGGTCCAAGTTGTCTGGTATAGAAGTCTGCAGTAGAGTGAGGCCTTCGACTGTAGACATTGTCAACGTGACATATTTGGATATCCAGTTAACTGGTGACAGAGCCAAAATCTTCTTGGTCGATTCTTTCCTTAAAATAGTAGATTGTTACACAAGGGGCTAAAAAGACCCATTGTATACGAGGTTTTTTTAGGGCACGATCCCTAAGGTGAGGGCCACTAAATAGAAACCGAGTTTATAATGGATTTAGCCCCGCGTGTTACACTATACTTTTCACTACGAAAAGCTGAAACCGGTAAGTGCCTCTCTGTCTCAGAGTTACATAATTATTCCTTTTGCCGTGGAGACCATTGGCCCAAAGAGTCGCAATGCCAAAAAATGTCTCCGGATCATTTCACCGCGGCTAGTCGCCTCAACAGGTGACAGAAGGGCTGGCTCATTTTTTGCGCAAAGGATCAGCCTGGCTGTCCAGCGCAGAAATGCAGCCAGTAATCTTGCCACCATTCCATGATTTTTATAGTTAATAGGATAAGTTAGCTTAAGTTCCTTATTGGGTTTTTTCCATAAAAAAAAAATATTGTATTCAATTCATAATACTCATATATCTTTTACAGATAGTAAAACGAATCATAAAAATACTCATAAAAAAGGCTTTTATACCTGATTGTCTACTTAAACGATTAATTGTGAATTGTAAATGTTAAACACCTTAGTACGTATTATAGGTATTCAGAAATGAATAAATCTATAGATTTTTTATATAATATAAAGGTTAGTATATTTTATATTGTGAATACAAATCATCCAAGTAGAAAAAATTCCAACAATTATTGTTGTTTTATCTTAAGGCTAGCATATGATTTTCCAGAAAAAATATCGATACAAGCTGTGTCAAATTTGCAGTTTTGATTTTTGTTATCTATTCATGAAAGAATAAAAATTCAGGCTGAACAAATTTGGCAAATATTTCATAGCATGAATTGTTATATAAGACACTTTCCATATGTCTGTCAGTCTGACCACGTGTCGCCCACAACAAGTGCCAATCCGCTTTGAATTTAATTTTAAATTATATTCAACAGTTGCTATTTTAAATAATAATACATAGTGTATAATGGTTAAATTAATTACAATTTCCTATTGCATACTATTATAATGTGTGAAGGTGGAAGCTGGTCCAATGGCCTCCAAGCGTCTTTGTCATTAAGTCTGAAAAATTGCGCTGCAGTTGCAATCATTGTGCTGAGGCAGTAACCTATTTAGCTGGGGCATAGATAAGATTACAAAATAGAACAATACATTATACGTAGAGATAAGAGAAAAAAATCGTTCAAATGATGCAGTCACCTTTTAGCTTTTCTTCTTTCTTTAAATTTAAAAGTGAAACTCATCACGGAGTCTGGAAATCCGCTTGACGTAGGTACAAAGTTGAGATTTGGCAGGAAGGTAGTTAATAGTTAGTGGACATCTGCTAAACCCCATATTGCGAAAGCCGAGAGAGTCAGATTAACGCGACCAACAAACAATCAGTTTTATCGGATGTCAAGCCGTTAGCTCTGAAGGCATGTGAGCTTACTTGATGTTGCAGACATAAGGGCGGATGAAGTAGCGGGCCTCTGGTAGTTTATAGGTACTAATTAGAGATGCGCCAAGTAACACTTTTGCCGAGTAACGAGTACCGAGTTTTACTCGGTTAAATTTTTTTTCACCGAGTACTCGGCCGAGTAACTCGATTGAATCAAATTCCCATTTCGCGCGTGTAAACAAGGATAATTCAATTCAATTCAATTCAAAATTGTTTTTTTCAAGTAGGCTTAGTTTACAAGCTTTAAGTTTAGTTTCTTTAGAAACGTTAAGTTTGACTATTTGTAGTCGCTCAGAAGGCGCAGTCTCCTGTTGAGAAGAGCGACAGAAAACTCAACAACTTTTAAATCTTTCATTTTAATTATATTAAAATTTAACTGAGATTTTCAAAGATTTCCTAAATTACTAATACTTTTTGATTAACACTGTTGTTATAATTATATGTAGGTACCTAAATAATGCTTTTCTTAAACAAGGTATACTCGACATTCACTGACCGAGTTATTCGGCCGAGTTATCAAAAAACAAAAAAATATCAAAAAATCCGCCGAGTATGCCGAGTACCGAGTATCAACCGAGTACTCGGCTCATCTCTAGTACGAATATTATAAAAAAAGTTTGTATAGTAAGTACTGTGGGGGTAATCTCTGATCTACTGAACCGATTCTCGAATTCTTTTATCACTAGAAAGCCACGTCATTTGTGAATTTCATACGCCATATTTTATCCCCATATTCACAGAAAGAAAACCACGGGGCACTGACTAGTATTAAAAAAAAATAACTATCCAACGTTCTACAGGAGCTAACATGTTTCATTTATTTTGGGTAACCGTTAGGTAATAAACACACATATGTGTGTTTATTACCTAACGGTATAACTATAATACATACACAGCCTGAATAATTTAGTGGTAAAGGAATTGGACGTTTCACCGAGGAGTGGTAGTTCAATCCCCACCCGTTGGACTATTATTATACCTACTCCTAACAGTCTTCTCTAGCTAGTTGGAGGGAATGGGAAATATATCATTGAATAGGTAGGTACTTACCGTTCTTGGCTGGTTGATTTGTACTGCAATTGCTTGAGCCATAACTGTTTGAGCAGCACCGGCCGGTGCTTGATCGCAGCGAATTTCACTTTGCCCGAAGTGCCACTGGTGCTAACGAGGAAGGCGTATATTTTCTCTTGGTCAAAGTCTGCTATCCTGCAAAATGTGATGGTACCAATGATTTTAAAGTATTAGATATGGTACTAGCGCATCGAAACTGAGGCGAACAGTTACCCAATTCAGAGTCTCCGAGGAGACATCTTTAGAGAGTCGTTTTGCCCATTTTGCTTCTGCAATCGGACCCCATCAGGCGATGCTTCTGCGCTCGCCATAAGCCCCTGGCCCCCTGGTGAGGTCCCGATAAGAAGCCCACGGCACTTACACAATCGAAAAAAACAGATCGCACAGTCACAGATAAAGCGCTTAACTAGTTTAAGCTTCTTTACGATTGTTTGTGTTCTTTGGGATTCAATTTAAATACCTAGTCAAACAAACAGTGAGAACAGTATCTACGTCACGCCTGGCGCCATTTTAAACATACTACATATTTTAGTACAAAAATGGATGTGGTAAAGGTATTTAAAACTGTTCGAGGCCATATTTTTCTGTCTCATTGGTCCTGTGGTTGAATCTTGTAATTCTGGGTTCGAGTTTGGTATCAAAATCAATTGACATCTTGTTCAAGAATGCTCGAAAAATAACGAATATTCCGTAGCGTGCGCGACATATTTGGGATCAAGATTGGGAGCAGTATGATATCTACGTCACGTTGTCGTCCTGCCAGTAGCGCGTCACCGCTTTGTCCAGTGGTGTAACTATACGGTAGCAGGGCAGGCATAATGCCACGGGCCCATGGCTCGAAGACGTTCCTATCCTGTGAGGACGAAAGCCAAAAGTAAAAGTTTAAAAAACATAAGTGACTATTTGTCTGGCCCCATCCTCTGAATTCCTCACTGACCTCATTGGTATAGTTACGTTACTGGTAACCACTTTCTTCTGAAAACTTTACCTGTTCAGATAAGTTAGTGGTTCGTACAAGACATATGAACAATGAGCGGAGCATATACTCGTAGATCGAAGAGCCGATGAACGTTGGAGACGAAGGCTCAAAGACACGTTGTTTTTAAGTTCTTAAAATAGGCCACTGTCCAGGTGTGAACTTCCATCAGCTGACTGCACGACATATTGTGCAAACATGACGACATTTATTGCACAGCATATTGAGCATATACGATGACATTGATTGTACGGCATATGGTACATACACGACGACATTGATTGCACAACATATTGTGTATACAAGACAACATTGATTGCACGACATATTGTGCATCCATGACGACATTTACTGCTCAACATGTTGTGCAAATACAACGACATTGATTGTATGGCATATTTTACATACACAACGACATTGATTGCACGACATATTGTGCATACACGACGGTATATGCACAATATGTCGTGCATCAATGTATCAATGCACGGTAACGGTAACAATGAAAAAATACTTACTCAAAATCATCCTCGGACCCTTGTCTGTAGTACATCTCTAAAAACTTTTGCATGGTGCACTCTCCTTCGTCAAAAGTCACCAGTTTAACATCCAGCCCGAGGTCCGCTGCAGCCTTCGCGTAAACGTCGTGGGATTCATTTTGGCAAAACGCTATTCTTGGACTCGTTAATTTTAAAAGCGCCCGCACTTCCTCTGAAAAGAAAAAGACGTTCATTATTTTTAGCAAAACAAGAATTCTAAGAAAAATTCTTATTATAACAAAGGCTTTTTTAAAGTTTGAGCTTATAAAATTATTATAGCTTGAACAGAAATATGAAAAACATGGATATGGGGCGCCACGTTTTTAGGCGTCTGTGCTTGGTAAGTAAATTACAAAAAAAAGTTTTATTTGTGTTTTTCGCAACATTATCTTTCCAGTCAGGTTTTTTCTTGTTCTATAAGAAGTAAGTTCTCACTTGATGTTGATTGATGAAGCAGTCCAAGAAGGAAGCGGCTAAGTTAGCCGCTTCCTTACAATTGGTGAAAGAAACGTGAAAACTGAAGTGGTACAATTTTATTCTACCCATACTTTGACGGTTTCTATACGCGGCATCGTACCGGAACGTCGCTTTAGGCTTGGGCGCTTTGGTGGTTCGTCTTTGCCCGTAGGGTGCTGGTATATAGCCACGACCGAAGAATTTTAATGTGGCGCTACATGCGTAGGCACATTAACACCGTGTCATATCAGAGAGACATAATCAAGACCGGGAGCCGCAGCAGACAAAGCTGAAACCGGTAAGTGGCACAAGTATGCCTCTCTGATTGAGAATTCCTCTGTTCCTTTTGCCATGGAAGACCCTTGGACCATAGAGTTCTAGAAAAATTTCTCCGAATGATTTCGCCGCGGCCAGTTGCCTCGGAGACAGAAGGGTTGGCTGTGGAAGTTTTATTTAAACAACTTACCATATTTAAAATAGGGATCGACGCCAACAATTGGTAAACCGTTAAACAGTGCTGCGTAAAACGGTATGCAAAGGTCCAAATGGTTGGGTCCGCTTATAGCGACGACATCTCCCGGGCTCAGACCAAACGCTCTCAGCGCTTGCGCTAATCTGATGGAGCGATTCAATACTGATCCGTAGCTCTCTTCTTCACCTGTCGCTGCATCGATCTGGACATATTAAAAGATGATCATTATCCACCCATATTCGACTCACTGCTGAGCCCAAGTCTCCTTTCAGAATGAGAGGAGTTAGGCCAATAGTCCACCACGCTGGCCCTATTCGGATTGGCAGACTTCACACACGCAGAGAATTAAAAAAATTCTCTGGTATGCAGGTTTCCTCATGATGTTTTTCCTTCACAGTTTGAGACACGTGATATTTAATTTCTTAAAATGCACACAATTGACAAGTTTGAGGTGCATGCCCCGGACCGGATTCGAACCCACACCCTCCGGAATTGGAGGCAGATGTCATATCTACTGCGCTCATTAAAAGATTTATTGTTATTTAAATAGATGTGAATGGATTATATAGTCACTTAGATTTATCTACTTAAAACTACCTTCAAAGTCGGTGCCTTTGTGTATAATTTTTTTATTTGTCGTTTTGTAATTTTCCATTGATTGTGCACCTATTTGTGGAAGGTACACTCTACAGTTCACCTTTGTATGTTCCAAAGAGTAAATTAATATATTTAGTATGTTCTCTTACTTTAATTTCTTATGGACACGACCATATAGAATAAATCACGCCTGACGTTATTAGAAAATTTCTTGACAAGAAAAATATAAGCCAAAGACTCGAACCTTCGACCTAACTAACCGTAAACGAACACTGGTACTAGGTACTCGTTTACACAAACCACAAGGTTCAACAACATCGGCGTGTTATAAATAAATCTGTCACAGTAACATACTTTATAAGATAAAGATAAATATACTTTATTTGCACACCACAAAGACAAAAACAAGTGAAATAAAAAACAAATTAGGAAGAGATCAGCATACAAAAGGCGGCCTTATCGCTAAGTAGCGATTTCTTCCAGGCAACCTTCGGTTTAGGAAAACTTAAGGACATCAGCAGGTGGCGTAAAACAAAAATAACCATAGTATTAGTAATACACATACATACAAATAATTTACATCCTAATACATAAACAATATTACACAAATACCTACAATATTGAATAAAATACATATCAAAATATACTAATAAATACCTTATATTGAAAAAAATAATATATACAGATCGACTTTACTGCACCAGATAATGAGACTTTACCGCATTTTTAAAAATATCACGATTTTATCACGAGTTTTAAAATTAAAATAGCTTTCTTCCATAGACAATGTAGACTCAAGGCAAAAACAAATGACAGGGACATCTTACGAGATATAGTTTGTGAGGGCTAATCTCTGGATCTACCGAACCGTTTTCAAAAATTATTATACCAATAGAACGTACGTTACTTGTGAGTATCTTAAGCTATATTTATTCCTCATATTCCCACGGGCACGGGAACTACAAGAGTAATACCGAGCGTTAGCTAGTTTGTCATAAATTAAAACGTACATACCTGAAAAACAATATTTTCGTGACGACGAAAATTGTCAAACGCTAAATGTCCGAGATGATAATTAAGCGGAACTTCCTCTTCGAGACCCATAGCTAATACGTTAATAATATACTCGTACGAGATAAAAACACTTGTCTCGCTCGCTTCTCGACTGAACTGCGAATGAGTTAAGACACTTGTCAAGAACTGTACCCACCAGTTACGAAGTAATTGTGAGAGGTTGGCATACAAGTATACTAGCGGATACGTTCATTAGGTACGATGATTTTAAATTAACTGTATTTCTTGCATGGCTTCGATATTTCTTTTTAGAAAAAAGGGTAAATGTTACTCTAAAGGTTATTACTAAAGGGTAAATCAGCTCTTAATAACCAAGTTCCAATTATCTATACTAAGTAATGTTATAAAGGGGAAAGATTTGATTCTGAAATCTGTGATTAAACCATGTTTGTAAAATGGTTATTTGTTTTATTTACTTATATTAAATTACATTTCCAAAATCCAAAATAACCCTGATAGTTTAGATCGATACTAATGCCAAAAGTGCAATCAGTAAATTTTTATTCTGTCTGTCTGTATGTTCGTTATAGAAACAAAAACTACCCGACGGATTTTAACGAAACTTGGTACAATAATTCTTCATAATCCTGGGCAGGTTATAGCATTTTTCATTCATACTTTTCGTCACGCTACGATCAATACGAGTTGGGAAAACGGGAGATGTTACTCCATTTTTACAGCGATACTACTGTAAGGCTGTATTAAAGAGGTCTAAGGGCGGACGAAGTCCCGGGCGTCCACTAGTAAATAATAGTAAGTTCAAGTATTTTAAAAGGATTGTTTTAAATTACGTCATCAATCTGGTAGGTACTTCCTGTAAGTAAACAAGGTTCATCAAATGCCTACACGCTTCTTCACTTCAATGTCAAAAATTTTCAAGGGCCTACTAAGGCCATGCTGGCATGCCTTCCTCCATAGAGAGGGCATAATAAATAATATAAGCCTTGGCAAATTCGTTCATAAATGGTCCGAGATGGCGACCCCCCGAGCGCACGACTTCATACCCGCGCAGTCCTTCCCCCTGTCCCGCGCTACATATTATAACTTGGCAAGTTATAATATGTAGAGCTTAACCTCCATGCTCCAATGCGGATTGGCATTTGAAAATGTTGAATTATTTAACTAGCATTTTCAGATGTTATGATAATGAATGGGACTATTCTGCAAAAATCAGCTCTCTCTTCTATTAATTTCCGATAGAATTCTAGCTACGCCCATGAGCGCACGCCAACCTCTGCGCCATCGGAGAGAAAAGTGTAACGACAAAAACATCTTTTGTAGTGAAACAATACACTGTAATCTTTGAGTGAAACTTCTCTATGGACTTTCGGAGTAACCTGGTGGTCAATGTGTGACGAAAAATGTTATTGAAAAGCGCCATCTGTAGTACCAATGCTAAACTACGACATAAAAAGCAACCCAAGCGCACTCTTTTAACGGCATTATTGTGAAATAGAACGAGCTTGTGTAGTAAAGCAAGTCTGATTCGAGAGATGGCGCTACTAACCACTAATTTTTTTAAGTTTCTCAGACATAATTTGTATTTTATTTTTGAAAGCAGTTTTACTTCCGTCGTCTACCACACTCGTTTTTCTGTGCTATGTCTGTCTGTTCATACTTACTTCCGGAACGACTAGACCAGATTATAATGCGATTTTCACAGGCAATTAAATTTGGATCAATAATAAGTAGTAGTTAATTGATATTTCATTCCTACAAGAACCGTAGTCGTTTGCTTTCGCTGATTATAAAATAAAACTACAATTTCAATATCAAAGTATTTTATTTAAAAACATCCTAATTTTAAGACCACGAATTACATACACCATTGCACTTAAAACTGGAATGAAACTAAAACAGTACTTTAAAATAAATAAATGCTTTTTATATACATAACAGTAATACAACTATTCAGTATCCTATATTAAAATAACAGCTGCCGATCTATATTATAAAAAAAAAACATTCGTACTTCACTAAGAATTTGTAGGTTACCTTTTATTTAGGCATAGGCCGCCAATCGTACCGCAAAGCGATTTAGCGTTCCGGTACGATGTCGTGTAGAAACCGAAAGGGTTGTGGATTTTCATCCTCCCCCTAATAAGTTAGCCCGCTTTCATCTTAGATTGCATCATCACTTACCAACAGGCGAGATTGTAGTAAAGAATAAAAAAAATAACAAACAAAAACAAAGGTATAAAGCGCAGTGTTGGAGGACCCACCCGCTAGGTGTACCGAGGACATTAATCAGGTTGCAGGGAGCCGGTGGATTATGGCGGCTCGACAGTGGAGATGGTTTTATTTGGAAGACCATGCAAGAAGTCATGTCCAGCAATGGACAGTGCTCGCCACGGATCTTTATGTTTGTGAAGTTAGCTGCGGAATGCGCTGCGCATTCGTACAGACGCGAACGGGGAGTGTTCGCACCAATGATGTTAAATACCTACTTGTTAGATGTGTCATAAAAAAATGAGGCGCCCAAAAGAGGAAATTTCGACATCTCATTGTTAGTTGTGGTCAACAACGAACGTTATTTAAACAAATAATACCTAAATATCGTCTACAATGTCGAGTTGTGTGTTCAATAATGCGCTCAGTTTTGGAACCTATTATTCGGATCACTTTTTGAGGTGATTTTTTAGGGACTAACGGATCTATAGTATAAATAAAGATATTGGTAATTTTGTTTCACCGCCCTTACAAATCTAACGATCATTATGACCTAGGACGTCATTAATATAATACCATTTTGTATGGGCCGTTTTTCAAGCATCTGATCAAATCTGACCCTTAAATCCCTGCTTTACCATTAGCATACTCTTAATTTATATACAATATAAAAAACTGTCATCATCCCTATTATGAAGTCGTGACATTTTGCAGCAGTGCGCATAAATTTTTACGTAAGTATGTACGTATGTAAGTACTTCACACTAAATCGTTATCTTGCTTCACAATTAACACTTCTTGTTGCAAATTACCGGCGCCGATTTTGCAGCTCGAAGCTATTTCAAGACCGTCCATACTGAAAAGAACATATATTTTAATTAAATAAATTTAACCCTAAACCTCTTAACCCTTGCCTGAGGCTTGTGTCCTGAGTGTAGGCCCGGGACACATGTCTTTTTTTTATTTTTTACAAATTAGCCCTTGACTGCAATCTCACCTGATGGTAAGTGAAGATGCAATCTAACTTGCAGATGAAAATTCACACCCATTTCGTTTCTACACAACATCGTACCGGAACGCTAAATCGCTTGGCGGTACGTCTTTGCCGGTAGTGCCGTCTTGTAATTCCACCGCGCATACCACTGCATCATCACTTACCATCAGGTGAGATTGTAGTCAAGGGCTAACTTGTAAAGAATAAAAAAAAACAAAA
Source organism: Bicyclus anynana (assembly GCF_947172395.1). Lineage (NCBI taxonomy): Eukaryota > Metazoa > Arthropoda > Insecta > Lepidoptera > Nymphalidae > Bicyclus > Bicyclus anynana. Next base: position 13,084,656 of record NC_069090.1, read on the forward strand.
AGAAAACATAGTTATTTTGAAATTGAAACTGACGTTTCAATTTTATTTATAATGCAATACTTTTAGCAGAAGACTTCAAAACTGGATTTAAAAAATAAGAAAACTAATGTGAAATTCTTTGATTCAAAATATTTGTCAGGACAACTTAATTAACAAATCAAACGGTAACCAAAATAAGACCCTAGAATGGCAGAGAATGACCTTGAGTGTAGTCACGCACTTGTGAACGTTGTGTGTAGGGTTAAAGGATCATTTGAAAGTTAACAAACACATCCTTTTCCAATGAAGTCACTCTCCCCGCCTATCAAAAGTAACCCATAAAGAATTACATAACAAGAGATGTGGACGGCTCAAACGCACCGAGCATACAGAAGCCGACCGTACGACGAGCACTTTAGGGTTCATTTACACGAGCAGCAACTGCTACCAACGGTTGCAGTCGATTGAAGTCATCGACGTCTCGGCAGCAGTCGACGGCGGTCGCTGACTGCAGTCGAAAGCCGTTGACTGCCGTCGACTGCAGTCGTTGGTAGCAGTACCATCTGCCATTGGCAACGTGCTTCTCCTATAAATAAACCCTTATATCGCAAGTCGTTCCCGCCAACCGATCGCTACCCCTCTCTAACTCCCTAATCTGTACGGAAACAGTACATATTGATAAGTCCTTACGTAGCATTGCTGGACTGCACATTGGTAGTAATTTCGCAGCGAATGCTCTGCTCCGAGCACTCCGAGATGGCGGTGGCATCTAACTTCACGTTGGCGCCCGAGTACATCTGTATGCCGACACCGCATCGCTTTATTGTACAGTTTCGTAGCTCTACCTGAAAATTATTATGCATATTCATACATTTATAAGACCTAGCGGACGCCCGCGACTTCGTCCGCGTGGAATTTAGTTTTTCACAAATCCCTCGGGAGCCATGGATTTTTTCGGGATAAAAAGTAGCCTATGTGTTAATCCAGAGTGAAATGTATTTTTAATCCCAGCAATATCGGTTCAGTAATTGCGGTGTTAAATAGTAACAAACATCCAAACAAACATCCATACAAACTTTCGCGTTCATAATATTAGTAGGATTAGTATAAGTTCATATTATTTTGATACTACCATTTCATAATCTACTCAATATAAAACCTCAAGCCATATAACAAAACTATTAATTCCTACATGTTTAACTGTCGTCTTCAGGCACTGAAGAATTTAGGACACATTTTTTTGCACATTTTTTTTTAGTAAATATAGATGCTTCAATATATAGCACCAGACTTTTGTGATATAGTTATTACTAGCGGACGGCCGCAACTTCGTCTATTTGGAAATCAATGTAAGCTTTCAAGCCCTATTTCACCACTTTAGGGGTTGAATATTAAAAAATTTTAAATTTCATTATATTTCGTATTTGTTTTATGATTTTTAAATAAATTTTTAAAACTGTAACTCTAAAAATTAAGGACTTTCCATACAAACTTTCAACCCCTTCTCATTTTATTTTCGCAATAAAAGTATACCAAAAATTTTCTTAGAAGTCTAATCACCAAAACAAACCCGTCTTGTCACTAAAATCACATATTTCACTTACGTTATACGTAATTTCTAAAGAACAAAGTGTCTAAATCCTTTATTATACGCGTACAGTACGAATTACACCAAAAACTACACCGAATTTACGATTTATTCACATTTATTTTCTGAAAAACAAAATCACAACAAGATTAATTTGCACAGCTTAACTACGATTACGGCAATTTGACATTTCGTAACGCTAGATTGTCTATGAAAAGCAAGGATGGGTAAATAACATCAAGCGTTAACTTATCGATAAATGATAATGAATGATTCTTTAATAATTGATATGTTGTTAGTTTAAAGATGAGAAAATGAAATATTTTATAATCATTTTATTTTAAAAAATAGTTTTTTAATAAAAATGTTATACAATACATATGCTCACGTTATTCTATAGCGTAAAAGATATCTTACGAATAGTAGCATTATTCAAACACTGGTATGGATAACATTATCTCAATACGATTTTTAATAAAAATCGTCAAATCAAGATTTTAACAAAAACTAGCAATGTAAATTTAATTTGCAAAATGCGCGCGATCAGCTGTTTTCCAAGAGGTCAAATAGGCAGGTCACGACTAATAGGTATCTATCTATACAAAGTCACAAACAAACTGCGCGACGTTGTATTGCCGACCGCCGCCGGTGCCGAGGAAAATAATTGCTATCTCTCTCTAACCTAAGCCGCGCGGCGTGGTTAATAGGTATTTTCAAAATATTGAAACTTTAGGTCCTTTCGCTAGACGCTACGCTATTTTTTCTTTAGTTCGTGTTCGGCGGTCTGTTGACAAACAAACCAAAATTCAAAAACCTTTGTGTATGTTCTATGTTATGTTAGTAGTGATTTTCTGTAACGAATACTCATACAATTGTGTCGTTTGTATTGTGTGTGTTTGTGTGTGTTGACTGAGAAGTCTTGAAATGCTTAGATCAAATCAATTCAGTACTCATGAATATTGTACCTACTATGACGACAGAACGTCTCGTAAACGAGAAACAACCTAAAGTAAGTTAATTACCTGTACCTAGTTAAAAACTTGTAAAGTATAAAAAATAGGTATTAGATAGGTAAGTGTAGCCAGCCGATTTGCTGTCGATGCGTACGTACCTACTCGTACGTACACAGTAGATTGCGGAGCGTTGTTATCGCATTGTTCGCTGTACATTGCGTGCTCAAAATTTTCAAAATCTGAATTTTCTCATTTCCCACGTAATTGTTATTTAAAATGTCGTTGTGTAAACTAAATTTAACCTCTTCACGCAGTTTTCGGTATCATGTCCCTTACACCCAGTATGTACGTGGATACGTGCACACTTTTTTGAAGTATAAGCAAATCTTGGACGTTAGTACGTCCCCAAAAGATTAAAGAAAGAGACGGCCGCGTGGCGCAGTGGGTAGTGACCCTGCTTTTTGCATCCACGGCTGTGGGTTCGATTCCCACAACTGGAAAATATTTGTGTGATGAACATGAGTGTATATAAGTATTTATATGTAGTATATAATTGTATATTAATACTATAATATCAACTATCTTAGCACCCATAACACAAGCTACTCTGTATGCTTACTTTGGGGCTAGATAGTGATGTGTATTGTTTAAGTATATTTATAATAATAATAAAAAAAGATTACCCCATTTCTTAACCACGCGTACCCATAGGCCGTGCCCATAGGCCCATAAACCGTGCACCGTTCACCGTTTGTGACACGTGATATTTAATTTCTTAAAATGCACACAACCGACAAACGTTACTATACGTTCCCTTTTAAGATAACGTTGTATAGTAACGGATGTTTTAGTTTAGGTATTTCAGTTATAACGATACCTACTTGATATCGTTCCGATGCCCGCCGTTAACTTCTCAACCCTACTGATTGTCTTTGATTCATAGTCGGCCATTATTGTTGTGTAAAAAAGTCATCTAAGTAAATTTCGAGTATATCCTATAACCTTCTCCGTATTATGGTTTTAAAGTGTGCCAAATTTTATTTGAATTCATTCAGTAGTTTCAGCGTGATGCCCGAATAACAGAACGAAAACACGGACAGACAGACAAAAAATCGAAAAAAAATATTTTTAGCTTCAAAATATCTTCAATGTCAATATCTTGAATGTAGAAAATATACAGAATTCGTATTATAACTACAGATTCTAGATGGCGCTGGCGTCTTTTATGCAACGGTAACATTTGGTGTTACAAATGGTATAGTAAAATCTCAAATTGCTAATAAATGTTTAGAACTCGATCAGTTCTATTATATTATAGTATAGATAGATATAGATATAGAATAGATAGATATAGATATAGAATAGATATAGATGGGCACCATCTCAACTCAATTTATATCAGAATAATCAAATGCTGTATTATCCATGTATTTTGTTTACCTGAGCACCTTCGTGTATAACCAGGCCGGAGTAGAAATTTTCAAATGTGCATTCTTCAAGTAGTATTTTGGCGTCTGACATGGCCACTATTCCTTGTGCAAAGTCACTCTGCAAACAAAACAGATGCAATGAATGTAATATAACTCCAATTTAACATTTTTTTTTTATTTTAGTTATTTTTTATCATTTTGTTCAAAGTACAGACATTAGATTTCTAATTTCTTAGTAGTCTTTTACCGGATATAGTTTGGAGAGACACAGTATGTTTGTGGGCACAGAAAACTTACCATAACTCTAGGGTTATATCCACAACTCGAGGGTTATATTCTTTAAGTAAAATTAATTACATATGTTCAAGGAACATGTGTTCTAAAATGAATATTTTCGGATTAAATAATGTTTATTTTGTATCTTAAAATGTGTCCCATAAATACGTATTCTTATAATAATGACGTAGCGAAACTTATTCATTGATAAATATCACGAAGTAGTTAGTGAAGTACGGAGTGCCAATTGCAACTATGTCGTCGATATCGACAAAGTCAGATACAGGCTGCATCCATACCACTATCAGAAAGTATATCGCTCGTCGATAAGTCGCTCAAACCATGGATAAATTCGGGATAAAAAGTAGCCTATGTATTAATTCAGAGTAAAATCTATTTACATTCCAAATTTCAGCCAAATCGCTTCAGTAGTAGCGTTAAAGAGTAACAAACATACATCCATACAAACATTCGCGTTTATAATATTAGTAGGATCAATATACCGTGATTGTGATAGATTATTTTAAGTTCACCTGCAAATTCTGTGAATCATCAGAGAACAGGCAGTTCTTGACATGTAGCCTGCCAGCTCGCATCACTATGACAGTGTTGACCAGCGCACAGTCCAGGTGCAAATCCTGTATGGTGCAGTCCTCGCTCATCATAAACAAGCAGGACCTCATCATATTGGCTTTGAGAGTGGCTCCTGTAACAGAAAAAGGAGAAACCAAGTCTTTATACAAACTCGGGCCCAACAATTATTCATGACTAGCTGACGCTGCGCGGTTTCACCCGCGTGGTTCCCGTTTCCGTAGGAATATGGGGATAATATATAGGCTATAGCCTTCCTCGATAAATGGGCTATCTAACACTGAAAGAATTTTTCAAATCGGACCAGTAGTTCCTGAGATTAGCGCATTCAATCAAAGAAACAAACAAATGAACAAACAAACAAACAAACTTTTCAGCTTTATAATATTAGTATAAATACAGAGCTGAAAATTGGCCATAAATTAGAACATTTAAGGAGATCGCACAAGGTCAATTTACAGAAAAATCTACATTGGCCAAATCAGTACAAATAAAAGGCAGAGGTAAAATACTTTCCGAGATTAGCACAACTCGAAAAATAGAAAAAGGTTTAAAGTTGGACAAGCTTTTTTATAAACACTATTTTTTTATAATTTTATTTATAGCGATTTCTATTATTTAATTAACTGTATCTAATTGTTCTAAGCTTATTAATAAAATTTATTTTCATTACATTAAGAACAAGTTATAATTATAGGAAACATCGATAGGAGATTAAAAAGTGGATGCACAATCAGTGACCAAAAAAAGTCCCCAAATTACATAGTTATTCAAGTATTTGTTTTTGCAAATTTAACCTTAAACTCAATCATTAAGGTTGAATTTCCTCTGAATTTGGGATTTTATTGAATATTCGACTATATTTAAAGGCCTTTAGGTACAATTTTCTTTACCAATAATTCGAAAACTGTCAAAGCAAAATTGGCCAATTATTAAGTGAATTTTTTCACATGATTGTGCATCCTTTTTATTATAAGAGGTCAATGTTAGGTTACCATTAAAACTGAACAAAGATATTTTCAAAAGCGGCATCTCAGGTATTTCATATTGACTACTGCAAAATACCACTTCCTCTGGTTCCAGCGATAGACCTTCCTCGGCAGAGATCATTACCATCAGGTTGTGATCTTTACTGGCTTTTGATTTCAGAAATTTTGTTATGTTTGTGAACTGCTGTATACTACCACCTTGCCATAAAGCCACCAACTGGAACAAAAATAATATTAACAATGATCTTTTCTATTCTACATACATACATTCTACACAGAAGTGCAAAACTTCTGGTGTGCCCCACGGTATTATTATTATTTTGCACTTCTAGCTAATAGGAATTATTTGAATATTAAATGTTATATTTTTTGAAATGTTCCTTCTTAATAATAAAAATAAAATTGGCGGAAAATCATTTGTCAATTGTTTTTATCACACAATAAATTTCTACGTACGATAGCGTTCAATCAGCACGTAGAAAACATGTCTTTAGATCTGTGGTCCTTCTGTTTCAAAAATGGTTCAATTGCATGAAAAAAAAATTTATATGTAAAAACGACACCCACGAATTCATCTGTGTGAAATTAAATTTTTCACAAATACCGCGGGAGCCATTCTTCGGCATAAAAGTATACGTCGGTCAATAACCTCCTCTATCATCCAGTAAAAGTCCCATTAAAATCGGTTCTGCAGTACCATTGATTAGACAAACTGACAAAAAATTAATGATGAAAATTTAAATACTCAAATATTCACTTGATCACAAAACTCAGGTATTTCGAAATCACAGAGACTTCAATTTTATTTATATGTATTGATATTATTGTAACAAATTTAACATAATATGTACCTACATTTCTTTTAGTCTTATTTTCTTCCCATTTCGCCTTTGCTAACGCCAGGTAATGTTCTCTAACCAGAGGGTCTTCGTACAAACTCCACTTGGGCATCAAACTGTCGAGGTGTGCGTTCATCTCTGCACACTGTGATATGTAATTGGACGGTAATAGTGAATCTAAAACAATAATGGGGATGATGACTAGGTTTGAATATATTGAATTTAATGAGATATTCAGGTAAATAAGGTCATCATCATCCATCATCATCATCATGTCAGCCGATGGACGTCCACTGCAGGAGATAGGCCTTTTGTAAGGACTTCCAAACATAACGATACTGAGCCATCTGCATCCAGCGAATACCTACCTACTACTTAAACCTGTATTAAAAACTTTTATCATAATTAGATGAAAATTCATACAGTTTTATGTCATGATTTAATAGTGGTAACTATATTCGAAAACTTAAAATCAAAGTTACGAGGGTTCCGAACGCGCCTCGGTCCGAGAAGAGCCCGCAACAATCTCAGCCAAGGTTTTATTTTTTTGTTTACCACCATTTTACAAACTTACTTATCTAGAACTTAGCACACAATCGTATATTGCAGCTTGTAACATATTAAGCTTTACTGTCATTAAGTAAATTATCTACCTCAAAAAAAAGGCAGTTTTTCAACTCACCATCTTCATCAGCCATGCCTTCATCACACAACGAGGAGTCAAGGTCTCTCAACTTTTCATGAGCATCGATAGCACTGTTACGCATCATTGTTATAGATCTTGCTATGTAACTTGGTATGGAACCATTGTGGATGTCCAACCAGAGGCTCATTCTGTTCTCTATAGTTTTGGGCAACATAACTTTATTGTCTTGATCGTCCCACGGCATCCATATGTTGTCATAAAAAAATCTGGAATGCAATACAAATTTAAATCATTAATAAAGCTGATTATTTTTAATCAGCTAATTTAATGATGTTCTTTTGTAAGAACAAAATTATAGGAGAGAACCCCAGAAGTAGAAGAAGGAAGGAACCACCTAAAACTAATTCTAATATCCGCTAGTACAGATTCCATTTGGATTTAAAAAGTTATTATATAAAATTTTTTTTTAAATTTTACATTTGCAAATATCCTGTGGTTTTACCTAAACCCGTTTTACACCTGTCTGGACAGATTGAGGTTTCCTTAATTTGCTGGTGGGGTTACCAACCCACCGGCAAAGACATACTGCTAAGCAATTTAGCGTTCCTGTACACTGTCGCGTAGTAACTGAAAGAGGTGTGGATTTTCATCCTCCTCCTAACCAGTTAGCTCGCTTACAACTTTGAGAACTCATCATCAGGTGAGACTGTAGTCAAATCATTTAAATACCTACCTCATCAAGTCTATCAACTGTGCAGTATCCTCAGCATTCACAGACTTCTCTCTCTGCTTGAGAGTGGGCCACAGTTCTATAAGCGGTACAGCAGAGACCTGCTCTGGTAACGATACAGCTGCATGTTGCACACTCAACACATCTACTTCTGCCGTGAGCTCCTCGAAGTCTACTGATGTCACAGTGACTAGAGCTACGCAGGGATATCTCACTTCTGTAAAATCGGTGTAAAATCGGTAGTAGAATCTTTACAAATAGTCAACTAACATTTGAAAAGTGCTTGTTAACTGGACCTACTTGAAAGTTATTTACATGATACTAAAACATAATTTCTAATTACATTACATATTTCTTTCTGTCTATTTTCTGTATTGTATTAGCTTATCTCTGAAATAGCTGAACTGGTTGTTAGCACCAAAAAATATATATCCAGGATTTGTGAAAAACTGAATTACATGCAGATGTCACAGGCTAAATAATCAAAATTAAAGAAAGAAGATCTTACCAAATCTTTTACAGAATCTCTTTGACAATTTCCACAGGGCGTCCCACCCTACTGGTTCCACACGTAACTCTGCATAAGTGGTCAACTGCTCCCTCATAGAGCCTTGGCAAGTGAAAATATCCACCAAAGCTTCAAGGGTCTCTTTGTGAGAATGCATGAAGTTATATACAACTGGCATCTGAAATAAGATTGGTTATTTTATATTAGGAATGCTTAAGTTTAGATGGGTGAATGTATTACTCAATCACACCATAACTAGCTAAATGAACTTGAATGAAATTTAGTACAAGTTACTGTCAAGCATGATTGCAGCCAAGCGCTCGCCTTTGTAATATAAAAAAAAAACAGGGACAGCCTATACTACAGACTATACTACAGCCTTTCTTGATGAGTACCAACAAACAAATTAAAAAACTGGTATAAATCACTAGTCATTTCACAGCTAATAATAATTATAATCAACTTGTTCTTAAATTAATGAAAATAAATTTGATTAATAATAATAGCTTAGAACAATTAGATTTTATAAACAAACCACACATAATTTAAAATAAATAAGTTTAAGTTGCGTATAAATAAATTTGATGTGTTTTCTACCTTCATTTCTAATTTGTTTAGTACTCATCAAGGCAATGGCTGTAGTATAGGTAAAAATCGCTAGTGACATATCTATATGTTTAAAATATTGGCATGATCCCTATAATCCAGGGACAGGATATGTGAGTAAAACTGCAGGGCAGTACCTAGTGGCTAGTGAAAGTCCATATAAATTATTTTTCTGGGATATGTGTAAGTAAAATTATTTAAACAAAATATTTAAATCGATTATAAATTAATAAATAAATGGATGTATAGGCTATAACAATGTTTTCAGAAATCAGAACAATATAATGGAAAATAGTAGCCTTTAAAAGAAAACAAGTCAGCGTTTCGCAAAGGAATGATCACCAAATAAAACTCTGGCTATATAAATTTATATAATAGAAATAGGAAATTGAGCAACATATCTGCACAACATAATTTTTTAATAATTAACGCATCCTTATTAAACATTTAGGTTACTATTTGTAATTTTCTGGACCAATTACTATAATAATGTAGTGAGACGTGAGTCTGAGTCATGATCAACGATCTTTTCAAACTCTAGGTCTAGTCTAACGTTGTGACTATGATTACAATTATTTAAATAGAAAGGTAAACATGCTAAAAAATATATTAATACTCACTTTTCGCTTATGTCTTACTAATTCTGTACTATAATTCGATAACAAATAATTCAATATCACAATCTTATAATTTTCACAACGACATCATCCGTTTTATTTCAAAAATTCGAAGTTCACTGACATTGACATTTGATCTATTTTCTAAACTGACAGTACATTCTACTCTATGGTTGACAGTTGCCAGTTATTTGACGTCTGTGGTTGCCAGCATAGAGGAAATTATTTTTTAGCTTAATTATTTCCTTTAAAGAAAAAGCAAAGGTCTTACACCTTACAGCTGTATTTACCATACATATAAGCATAGGTACAGAAATGGTGTCTTAGTGTCTACAGCTGTCTACAGTGTATTCTCGTTCATATTAGTCTATCGTCCGACGTTGTCTGTCAGTCAGTCCCTGAGTCCAGTCATGTCATGCTTTAGTAAAGCGATGGCAACTTTAACATAGTATAAAAGCTGCAAGCCCAGGCTTCAGCCCTTGCCCACCTATTATAGTCAATTAATAATAACATAACTTTTCATCATTGATTCAGGACCAGGGGTCCACGGGAAACCCGTCGGAGATTATGATGACGAACGTTTGCTGTTGGTATTAAAAAGTCGAGGAGTGTTTCACCTGTCTGCCTTCACGTCGGAGGACCTGTGATGCTAACGATATCCATCGTCTTACTTAGGGTCAGGGTTAGGGTGTTTGTCATTATTTTTCTGATTGTGTAAGTGTCTCAATAATCTCCTTAATGGGACTTCAGCGGCGTCACCGGGGATTTGAGTGGGCGCAGAAACATCGCCTGATGGGGCCCAAAGGCAGAAGCAGAAGGTGTGGGCGGAACGACTCTCTAAGGGCGTCTTCTCTAAGTCTCGGACCTCGACTTAGAGGGCCATTCTAGAAGGGTCTTTTGGCCTGAGTGTCAGTCCGGGCACCCCCAAAATCGGGTTAATAAAAAACATCAGATATCAGTCACCTCGTCTTCACCGGCGAAGACTGTGTACTGTTTGTGTTGCCTGGAAGACATTGTCGGTCATTATGCTATCGTCAGGACCGTTTTTCGGGAGTCTAGATCTACGATCGGCTTTGGGATCGCCAATCGGAGATGTAGTTACAACTTGCAAGCTTCAACCACTAGTTGGTTTAGGGAGGGTTGGGAAAAGTGTTTGGGATGTAGGTAGTGTCTTAGGTGCGTTTGCTTTGGCGGACATCCGCTAGCGGAATTCGTGGTAGTCAGTCCCCTTGTTTCCGCCGCGATGCGATGAAATGTAACTTCATCAAGTTGGTGTTAGTCGGTAAGATTCCGATATAATCTATGCGTCTCGAAGGTATCCAGTAAGATTTCTCCACGTACAAAAAAACATGAATGGGTACAAGTATGTGACCTGAAAAAATTTAGAAAATATAAAATCCTAAACTGATCCGTGCAAGGAATCGAGCCCACAACCTCTCTGTTGAGAACCATAGCACTGCCAACTGGCAAGGCAAAGTTTAAATGTGAGGTGTTAGTTCGAGGCGATCTACTAGTATTAATTACTAAGGCGTAATAATTTCATACGTTCGGTTTATTACCTTAGATACGTGTTAATCATCATCAAGTCATTAGATTAAAACTCAGACCAAATACATATAATATATGGACTTGTATCGTACCCAACTTGTCCAACAAAATAGGCTAGTTGTTTTGAGCTATTTTTAAATGGTCTTAAATTATTTTTCTTTACCGTACTACTAGATTGAAAAAAAAAACATCATATTTTTGAGACATGAAAACATAAAAAAAAAAACGTTAACACTAAATCTTAACCATACGGGGTGTTTGACAAAAATATTAGTTAGGGTTAGGGTTAGGGGTAGGGTAGGGTAGGGGTGGGATATTGGTAGGGTAGTGGTAGGGTAGGAGTAGGTTAGGGTAGGGGTAGGATTGATTCCCTTATCTCTTGTATGGAAGGTAGGGTAGCTGTAGAGTGGGAGTAAGGTAGGGTAGTAGTAGGGTTTCACGCGGACGAAGTCGCGGGCGTCCGCTAGTCTCCAATAAACTAGAAGTTGTTGATCCTTTTTTATATACAAACCTGCACTTTTATGGAGCTCTTTACACAAAGAAAACGATTACAACAATGAAACATTGATTGTATAGCAACCAATTTTTAATGCGTTAGATCGTCGACTTTAACAAAGAGGTAACTAGCGAGGCAGGTCCATAAATAATTTGTCTGAGGAATACAACGAGATATGAATAGGACTTTATTACTATACTTTTGTTCCTAGTTAAGTTTTCCTTAGAAGACAACAATAATTTCCTTGTAATTTAACGGTATGACATTATAATTATTTATGACAATTAGTTGACCCGCTTGTGTGACTCCGGTATGGAACAGCTTGGGATTATATTAATTATCATTATAGTTATATAAGTGGGTTTAAATACCTGTGTAATAATATCTGAGATTATCTTTAAAACAGGTTCTATAACAATAGGAAATATTATATAATTAATTTTCTTACAGTTTCCTATATCTAGTAAAATAAACTGATTTATAAAAAAAAAAAAAATGCTTTTCGTTGTAATCTTAAAAAAAGCAATTTTCTCAATGCGACCGTATAAATATTTTTTCTTAAATCATCGCATTTGCAACGTACTTAGTTATGTAAGTAGTAAAAAAATAGTAAAAAGTAAAAATAGTAAAAGTAAAAATAATAAAAAGTAGTCTAAAAATTTAAAAAACGATGTATGCTATTTTTCCGCTCACTGAGCGTTTTCGATCTTTGAGCGTAACATATTAAAAAATCATCCCCTGTTCTGCTACCCTTAAACTAACTGATTAGATTATTTTTTCAAATTTATAAGTATGGGACCTAATCTATATCTTTACATTTTATCTATATTCTAATTATTCTATATCTACACATATAATAAAACTGGTTAAATTCTAAACATTAATCGCAATTTGAGATTTTACTTATACCATTTGTAACACCAAACGTTACCTTGACATAATGAACTACTAGTGCCATCTAGAACTTATAATAAAACTGTTACAGGTCATTTTGTGCATTTTGTACATTCTGTACATTGAAGATATTATGAAAATTTTTGTTGTAAGGCATTATACAATCGCTAATCGATTTTTTGTTTGTCTGTACACTGGCCTACGACCGGGGGTTTGTTATAGAGCCTCCGACCGTGGCTTCGGCTAGTCATTCTACTCAAGCACATAAAACGCGCAACTTCCGGCCGCGCATCGAATAGTATATCGGCTTTCGGCCGGGGGCATGTGATAGGGCCTCCGACTTCGGCAGGGCATTTCACCCAAGAACATAAAACGCGCGGCCTTCGGCCGTGCGCTTAATCGTACGGAGGTTTGTGGTAAGGTCTCTGACCGTGACTTCGGTTCGGCAATAAGGTTTCCAAAATCGGTTCAGTAGATCCAGAGATTACTCCCTATAATACCACAAACTTTACCTCTTTCTAACGTTAGTATAGGTTTAGCAGACTCAGAAGTGGATTACAGAAATTAGAAAACCAATGTCAAACAAAGGTGATGATGATAATTCACAATATTTTCCGGACAACTTAATTAACAAATCTAACTGTAACCAAAATAAGACCCTAGAATGGAAGAGAATGAATCTCTCAATTTCAAGTTATTATGCTTGGTAGAGAACTCTGTTTTTCTTAGTCACACCGCAAGTAAGATACGGGGTCACTTACACCTCGTATAGCATCAAACGTGTTAACACAAAACGTCTTGTTTTAGAAACGCCATGAATAATGACAATATAACAAAGTTTAACCTTCATTCACTCAGAACTAGGTCGCATAACAAAATGTTATTAAGAAGTCATAAGAATTACCTACTCATATTAATATGTCCCTAGAAGCATAGCTCATGCGCGTGATCCGATTTAGTCGCGTACAAGTTAAGGTGGAAACACACATGCAACATTTTTAATAAACCTATTTTAAAGGCCCACACACACGGCCAGGCCTCCCTCCTTATAGTCAGCGGCGTGCACTTCAAACATGCATAGCCTAAGAAATGATTTTCTTAGTGCTTATTCAATGCAGATTTTCCCACTTAGGTATTTTTCTTAATAGTGCATACCCTGATCTACATCAGGGTAGATGACACTTTTTTTTAAATGGTCTTGAATTGTTCATTATCGTTCTATTACATTTCAAAAATCCGGAAACACTAATGAGGCAGTTGCAACATTTGATGCATGTTCCTAGCATAAGTAAGTACAGTCGCCAAATTATGGAGTTTGGACCGTGTTGGCTTTGAGAGGTAGCAGGTTTTAAGTATCCAGACCCTCAACCGTCTAAGTTTAGAGTAAGTATATTTTTTTTTATATTTTTATCGGCTTATTATGAAAAATCTATAAAATATACCTATCCCCATTTCTCAGGCTCTTGGCTTCATGGCAACCCTTCGCAAAACACTATTTAATTTGAAACTTTAAGGGTCTCTAGCGAAGGGTTGCCATGAGTCTGGCAAAAATGGCAAAAATATAAAACCAACCATAACTTTTTATCGAATTAAAGGTACGATTTTGATAATTCTTTTTTGTCGGAAATTTATATTGGACCATCTTCAAAATATACTCTATTCTGAAGATGGTCCTATAAAAATTTGGAAACAGGGGATTATTGATTTTTTACCCAAATATTATAATGTAAAACCAGTTTAGATATAGGCAGTTTACATCTGCCTATATGCAAAAAATCTTGTAGCTTCAGAGTAAGCCCTCATTCACACGAGAGTTTTTAAGCGTCCGTTAAAAAAGCTCTCGTGCGGCCGGTCAAGCTGCGTAAAATATTCTCTTTCTATTAGAACTCTACTATAAATGATGTTTTTGTTTATTATAGTCGTTAAAATTTGAGTCACGTTAGAGTTGCAACCTCATTTACCTAGTTAAGGGTCATATAAAAATATGTTGCGCAGTACGGTACAAACAAAATAAATTTGACACTAACAAAATTACATTTTTGACATTCTTAGACATTGATATTTTAATTTATATAAATAGGAAAAATTAGATTATAAAGAGGTAAAATGAGAAATCCCACTCCCCATACATTGTTTGCCCCAAAAAAATAAGCGTCATGATGAAAGTTTTACCTTTCGGTTAATATTCTTGGATAGATCCTTCTAATATTATAAACGTGAAGGTTTGTATGGATGATTATTGCGTGTTTGTTTCGATGTTTGTTACTCTTTATCGCCGCAACTACAAAACCAATTTGGCTGAAATTTGGAATGGAAATAGATTTTACTCTAGATTAACACATATGCTACTTT
Source organism: Bicyclus anynana (assembly GCF_947172395.1). Lineage (NCBI taxonomy): Eukaryota > Metazoa > Arthropoda > Insecta > Lepidoptera > Nymphalidae > Bicyclus > Bicyclus anynana. The sequence continues at coordinate 13,099,698 of NC_069090.1, forward strand.
TTATTCCTGAAAAATCCATGGTCCCCGAAGGATTTGTGAAAACTAAATTTCACGCGGTGAAGTCGCGGGTGTCGGCTAGTTGAGTAACTACTATAAGAAAATTGTGCAGGTTTTCTCACGATGTTTTTCCTTCACCGTTTGAGACACGTGATATTTAATTTCTTAAAATGCACACAACTGAAAAGTTGAAGGTGCATGCTCTGGACCGGATTCAAACCTTCACCCTCAGAACCGAAGGCAGAGATGATATTCACTGGGCTATCACAGCTCTTATCTTATCTACCTGAAAGGTACCTAAAAAATTATACGATTTTTCAATAGTACGTGAAAGTAAGTTGCCTTTTCAAAATTATTAACTGACTTCCAAAAAGGAGGAGGTTTTACGTTCGGTGTACCTATGTATGTTTTTATATGTATGTCCAACGATATATCCGTCATGAACCGATTTTGAAAGGGTGGTCCCATATTTTTCATGTTAGGAGCTGATGATGGCATCCTTGATAAATCGAGGGAAACTTTCAGAAATTGTAGAGACTACTAGTACGATTGTTAGTTTTTTCATTTAATTTAGTCAGTATTTTATTGCACAACTTGTCGTCGAGTGATTGTCACAACAAAAACAAACTATAGTAGGTACTTAATATTTTTTTTTTCGACTAAACAGTCTATTCTTAGGTATACGGAACATTCGGCTGTGCCCAATATAGGATTCTTCGCTACTTAAAATATTATGGAAATTCTAATATGATACAGTTAATAGACTTTGTGTCGGGCGCCAGGCCCACCCTAAATAATCCTAGATACGCTACTGACAAAGGCACTTGAAAAACTCCTTGATATCAGCCCGAAAAAATGTAAACTGGCTCTTATATAACAATGGCATTTTGGTACTGTTCTATAACTAAACGTGACTAGATAGATGTTAAAAACAATCTTCAAACCTTGTGCTGTATTATATTTCACGAGTAACTATCTACGATGCCTATTGCGATATATCATTGCGGCTTCTTTTACCTACCAGTTTTCCTTAAGTGTTCTATGAGAATTGTCGTAATAAAGTGTGAGGTACGTATGTGTAAGCAACTCTGAAAGTGTTTTTTTTTATTTGTTTACAAAGTATAGTTGTAATAGAAAGAGGCAAGGACATTGAAGCCTTTATGTCAAATTCGGAGAGAGGTGTAAAAGTGTATAAAAATCAAATCTCTGTAAAGATTTTTCAACATTTATTCCGTATCGTAACTCGTATTTAACCCGCGACTTCGTCCGCGTGAAAATCGATGTATACTTTCAGCCCCTATTTCACCCCATTCTATTTGTATTTTCGAATGTTTTGTGTATAATAAATATTCCACTAATCATTATACAAAATATAACTGAAACTATGAAGGATTTATACCTATTTAAAAAAACTTTCAACACCTATTTCACCCTCTTCAGATTTTATTTTCACTACAAAAGTATCCTATTTGTATTATGGTCTGAAATCGTGCTACGTTTAATTTGAATTCATTCAGTAGTTTTTGCGTGATTCCCGGTCAACAAAAAGATAAACGGGCAGAGGGACAAAATATTTAAAAAAAATATTTTGTCTTCAGTATCGAGTATTTATTTATAATGCCCTCCCAACTAAAATTTTCGAAATATCTTCAATGTACAGAAATGAACCTGATACAGTTTTAAAAACAGATACGCTCAAAAAACATTAGCTTCTTTCTGACACAGTCGGGTAATAACACTTCGCAATTAACAATTACAAACTTTGCGCGAGTCAATTTGAGTACCTGTAATTTTGCCAAGACATACTCGAGCAGACGCCCTAAGAGAGTCGTTACGCCCATCTCTTCTGCTTCTGCCATCGGGCCCCATGCTTTTGCGTCGTTAAGGTCCCATTAAGAACACTCATTTACATAAATATTTAGAAAAATACCACACTTCAACCCAATTTAAAAAAACGGAGAAGGTTTTAAAATGGGCGCGTATGCTTATATTTTAATGTTTGTTACCGTACAACTTCGTCATTTATAAACCAATTTTGAAAATTCTTTTTTTGTTTAAAAGAGTATACTTCCAGATTGGCTCCATTTCATTTTCATGAAAATCGGTTTAGTAATTTAGTATTAAAATCAAATCAAACCAAAATACGTCTTTGAAGTCGGTTTAATTTTTTTGGAACAGACCAGAAATGCCATAGCTTCTTAGCGGCTGAAATAAGTATTGTGGTAGGTCATTATCACATAGCCGGAAGCTCTGGTGTAAATTGTAATAAAAAATGCTCCGTTAGCATGTTACATAGAGATACATATATATAAATAAACAGGAAAATAGTCAGTTATTAGAGTGTGTATAAATATATCAGCCTATTTGGATTGCGAATGATAATAGCAGTTTACGTCTTCCAGCTACTACATGCACTTGCATTTACGTAAGTCTTAAAAAGTTAGTAATTGTACTATTATTAATTGAATTTTTTTTTTAAATTCTTTTCAAGTTAGCCCTTGATTGCAATAATATATATATAGCCCTTGAATGCAACTTGTTAGGTGTAGGATGAAAATCCACACCCATTACGGTTTCTGCGCAACATCGTACCGGAACGCTAAATCGCTTGGCGATACATCTTTGCTGGTAGGGTGGCCGAAGTCAAAAAAATATAAAAATTAATTGTACAGTTAAATGCTTACTCAAAAATATATACTTTTTTTTATTTGTCTAGACATAAATGACAAAATCAAAGCAATCGTTTTAAAGATACGATTACGATACGAGATTTGTGTTTTTTTTAATATTTTTTAAGCTTTTTTGGAATCACCTTGTTTATTATAGTACAGTACAGTACAGTCCTTTGACCGGACCAATCTAATTATTAAAATTCACCACCAAAAATATCTGCAGTCTTACTAGGTTATTCTAGGTCTGAAAAATTTTAATTAATAATAATTTATTTTTAATGGATACTCTATTCTTATAAATATTTTGAAAATCCGTTTAATAGTCCTGTAGAAATAAAAAAGTGATTTAATGGTGGTACTTACTTACGTAGTTTTTGTATGTTGTACCTATACCAAAAATAAAGGAACTCTTTATTTGATACCCGAAAAAACGTATTCAATGCAAATAAATAATATTTAAATGTCTGTCTGTGATATTAAAATATCTATAATAAATGTTTGTTTGATTGTTTGCTTGAACGCGCTAATATCAGGAACTACTGGTCCGATTTGAAAAATTCTTTCTGTGTTAGATAGCGCATTCATCGAGAAAGGCTATAAGCTATATCTATATTATCTCCGTATTCCTACGGGAACGTTAACCACGCGGATAATACCAGTGTCAGCTAGTGTGCTTAAACGAGTAATTATTAACACGATACCAAAACACAAACAAGTTTTTTTTTTTAAATTTATGCCTGGCTGTTTATCCAGGCTTATCTTTATAACAGGTGAATCGAATTTTAATGGAACTTACACTATTTTTTATCCCGAAAAATCAATAATTTTTTTTGAAAAACTGAATTTCGTCCGATCGTTTGTACTTACTCGTAGATACCTAATGTACCTTCCAGAATGATGTGGATAATAATAGCGAGTGTTTGTCTACTGTTTGGTGTCTCGCTGCACTGGATCTACAGAAACCACCGTATGATGAAATTGTCTAGACAAATCCCCGGCCCGCCGGTCTTTCCCGTCGTTGGAAACGCCTTTAAATTCATGGTCCGGCCTCAAGGTAATATTTATTAATTGTGGAAATTAAACTTAATCTATACTAATAATATAAATGCGAAATTATTGTATGTCTGTCTGTTATCTTTTCATGGCTAAACGGCTGAATCGATCAAGATGATTTTTTTTTAATGGGACCTTAGAGTAAAACATAGGGGTACTTTTTGACCCTAAAATGAAAATAGAAAGGAGTGAAGTGAAAATGAAAATAGGGGTTGAAGTTTTGTATGGAAAATCCTTTATTTTGATAGTTACAGTTTTAAAAGTTTGATCGTAAATCTTAAAAAAAAATACGAAATATAATCCGATTCAAGAATATTAAAAATTCAACCCGTAAAGTGGAGAAATAGGGGTTTAAAGTTTACAAAGACATTTTTAATTTTTTTTATTTCTTTTTATTTTATTTTATTTTTTCATTTTATTATATTTTTAATTTTTTAATTATTTATTATTTTTTTTTTAATCTTTTAGTTTTTTTTTTAGTGGTAGGTAGATTTAGTTTTTGTTTCTTTTTTTTTAATGGTAGATTAAGAATTGTATTAAAACAAACGCATGTTGAGTTAGCCTGTAAGTGGGGTGTATTATGTAGCATATTACTTTTTAATGCATGTTATGTTTAATTAGTCATAATTTTTTTGTATACAACGTTGGCTTCCGAATAAATAAATAAATAAAGACGAAGTCGCGGGCGTCCGCTAGTATATAAATACAATAAACATAGCAGCAGCTTGTCTAAATATATCAACTAATATTACATACTTTAATTAATCACGAAATCCATTGTTGCAGATTTCATAAGGGCTATAGGTGATCTTATTAAAGAGTATGGAGACGTGTTTAGAATCTGGCTTGGATCAGACTTAAATATAATTGTGAGTAATCCGGATGACGTCAAGGTCAGTAAATTATTCTAATAACTATTAGATAATAATTTTGAAAAAATTTAACACACATTCGTGTCGATGATGGATTGTGCAGGCGCTGCTGCATCAGCAGAGACCCTCAAGCATATTAAATACAGCAATCTTGTCGAGAATTACATAATTATTTGAGCCTTTTGCGGTCGAAACACTCAGCCCGTAAGCATAGGCGTATATAGCGGCTGGGCCGGGTGGGCCGGGCCCACCCTAGAATGGTCCAGTGCCCACTCTAGAATTCGGGGCTGCCGATTTAAAATTCTATGATGGACGCTTAAATACAAAATATACAAAGAAAAATCAATAAAATCAGTCCACCCGTTTCAGAGGCCAGCGCCCACAAACATTGTAAACGACATTTCTATAATGAGTGTCAACTATGTTCAGCGGTATGTCTGGAGCCGGTACCTTAAGGTGGGCCTGGGCCCACATCATCATCATCATCATCATTGTCAGCCGATAGACGTCCACTGCTGGACATAGGCCTCTTGCATGGACTTCCAAACAAAACGGTCTCGAGCCGCCAGCATCCAGCGGCTCCCTGCAACCCGCTTGATGTCTTCGGTCCACCTAGTGGGGGGTCGACCAACACTGCGCTTTCCGGTGCGGGGTCGCCATTCCAGCACCTTGGGACCCCAACGTCCATCGGCTCTTCGAACTATGTGGCCTGCCCACTGCCACTTCAGCTTCGCGACTCGCTGAGCTATGTCAGTGACTTTAGTTCGTCTGCGGATCTCCTCATTTCTGATTCGATCACGCAGAGAAACCCCAAGCATAACACGCTCCATCGCCCGCTGAGAGCCTGGGCCCACGCTAGGCAATAATTCTAGATACGCTAATGCCCGTGGGTTCCGAGTACTCGCTCTATGTTTAAAGGAATCGCAAATCGATTAATCGACGCCTCCCTTGATAGGCTGGGCTATATTTAAGTCAGATAAAATCAGTAATGCCATACAACGTGGCAATACTGCCAGTCGACTGGGCACTTTACCAATGAACATCGGTATGGACAAAAGAAAAAAGAATAATTTTATTAAAGAAGTGTCCCTTCAAGAAGTTAGTTAGTTAGCAAATGACTTCTTCAACTCTCAAGGTTCGAATCTCGGGTTGTGTTAATAGCCGCTTCACGACACAAAGCTTATTATTTCGAAATTAAAAAAAGTAATAAAAAAAATACTCGTCGAAATTGAGAACCTCCGTTTTTTGAAGTCGGTTGATATAGGTTCCTTGCATATTATAAACTAGAAGAACTTTAACTAGTGATTTCTTAGAAACCATGAATAGCTCAGTATTTCATAATAGACTCGTGAACCCAGAACCTATGCAAAATTAAAATTGTAATTTAGGTTTATTATATTAACTTAAATTGTAATTAATATAATAAATATATTAACTTTTTAGCTTCTACTTACAAACAATAAGTTAAGTGTGAAAGGACCTCAGTACAAATTTATGGCAGATGTTATAGGCGGAGGAATACTCAGTGGATCAGGTACCCACCTTTTTAAATTTCATCATTATGTTATTGAAATTAGTTACAAATATTCGAGGATAGTAGGGTGCTAACTTATTTACCTAGTTTTTATCTTTCTATCTTTCCTCACACAAAATGTAATCAGTAATTTGGCCAGATAGCAATTCCTAGCGTATAGAAAAACTTTTTTGCTTTCCGTAGTTACAGTGGAGGATCCAGGGGGGAGGGGGGCTGAGCCCCCCCCCCCCCGGATCTGCTACGCGAATCTTCTTTGTTACATGTTTTTTTTTTTGTTTCGATAAGGCTTCGCAATATAGTGTCAGTAGCCAGTCATCAAGTAATATTTTTTATCAAATATTTTTTCTTATTAGGGCGAAAGTGGTCAAATAAAGACATTATAATATTTCGACCGTCAAGTCAGTCCTAGTCAAGTCATATCATGGCTTCAATGCAACCTTAGTAAAACTTTTGATAGAGACCAACGAGAAAATTTAAATGATCACTTCTCACTCACTTCAACCTCAAAACACTTATGTTTACTAACAAACTAATATAATATATACATGTAGGTACCCCGTGGAAGAAACATCGTAAAATAGCAGCACCAAACTACAGCAAACTGGCAATCGAAAATTATACCGACATTTTTAACCACGAGATCGACTTTCTGCTTCAAAAATACACGGAAACGCCTAAAGGACAACAAATAGATATTTATAAGCACATCGTTCAGACTACTAGCTATATTGTCTGCCGTAAGTATATCTATACTAATCTTATTAAGAAGTAAAATTTGTATTTGTGATGTTGTAATCAATCTCTGGATCTACTAAACAGATTTTGAAAATTCTTTTACTAATAAAGAGATATTATATGAAATTTTTATTTTATCTTCGTATTCCCACGGGAACGAGAACTATACGGGTGAACCGCGGGCTAGTCGTTTATATTTTTGCAAAAACCCAACGTCTATAAAAGCCACACAATACTGAAACATCTGAATGAATTCAAATGAAACTTGGCACGATTTCAGACCATAATACGAATAAAGTTATACGAGTATTTTGTGACTACTCGTATAACTTTATTGGTATTATGGTCTGCTACCTTCAATAGCAATGAAAACATTTTCTATTTCATTTTAGAGACGCTCATGGGTGTATCTAGAAAAGAAATGTTGGAGTTACCACACTTGCAATACCTTATAGATAAGTCACCTAGGTAAGTCAAAAAATGTACTCAGAGTCACAATCATCCGCCCACTTTAATATGACGGGAGTATATTAAAGTGGGCGGATAATTGTGCCTCTGAGTATATGTAACTCGTAGTAGCTATAACATAAATCGTCATTTTGATCGTTTGATAGTATGCTAATTTGATCACAAATAGATAATTCAAGCAAAGCTCTATAAATTACGTATCTTACCTTGTCTAATTAGTTATGACATAAATTGTTATTTGCAGAATGTATGATATCGTATTTGATAGAATGACAAAATGGTATCTTCAATTAGATCTGGTGTTCCGGCTCACAAAATACCACAAACAGCTGAAGAAATTCTTGAAATATTTATTAGAATTTAGTAATGCTATTCTAGCATATCGAATGGATAAACTAAATCGTTGGGAACAAAGTGAAAGAGATCTCATAAATTCTGAAGATGATTCCAAAAGTAATGCGCAGCTTAGCGTTATAGATAGATTTCTACTGTCACAAGAGCTTGATTCGACTGAATTGATAGAAGAAACTTTTACCATTTTCACATCGGTAAGGTATACTTCATTTTTTTTCTGGACGTATTCAAACCTTCAATTTATTGTGGCAAACAGATCTTTATTACTTTTTTATCTTCTCTAGTTTTCTGACGCCATTTTCTTTATCTTTTAGAGTCAAGAAGCTACGGCGAAAATAGCATCGACTGTGCTATTGATGATGGCTTATCATCCTGAATGTCAGGTATGTATTCTGTTTGTATAGTAGATTATCCTACAACTGTAATGTTACAAATTAGTTCATCATCATCATTAACAACCCACATTCGATTCACTTTTGAGCACGAGTCTACTCAGAAAGAGTTAGGACAATACCTCACAGCACGCTGGCGCTGGTCCAATGCGGATTGGCAGACTTTACACGCGTAGGGAATTAAGAAAATTCTCAGGTATGCAGGTTTCCTCACGGTGTTTTTCCTTGATCGTTTGAAACAATTGTTACTTAATTTCTTACAAATCAGTTATGCCTGTAGTAGTACATTTTAGCTAATTCTAACTAAAATTTGACTTTTCATTATATGATCATTATATAATGAAAAGTCCTATTATATGGGGCCTATAACCTTACTTTTCTACCACCACGGTCAATTCTCAGACAGATATATTTTTGATTGCTTACAGGAAAGGCTTTATAAAGAAATTGTAAGCGTAGTAGGTAACAAAGATGTACCAGTCACAAACGAAGACATTAAACAAATGCAGTATTTAGATATGGTATTCAAAGAGGTTATCAGACTGTTTCCCATAGCGGGTCTGTTGCAAAGGACTGTTACTGAAGATATCGCTATTAGTAAGTATTTGAAACAAGTGATGTTTGTTTAATTTATGCTACTAACCCACGCTCCGCAGTTTCATCCACGTGGTTTTTGTGCCCGTCAGAATATAAGAATAAAATACAGCCCATGACACTCATAAAAACGGTTTAGTCACAAAGATTTTTCAAAATCGGTTCATTAGATTCAGAGATTTGATTATTATATTAGTATCTAAAGGTTTCTAATATCCCCCCCTTTCTCAATCAATGCGGCACAAGGATTTAAAATTTGAACTAGGGTAGGCACTGTAACTTCTCATAAGTGAAAATATCAAGAGTTTCTTCTCTAATACAGGTTCATATTCAGCTTGAAGTTGAACCAGTAGAGTTTCTCCTCCAAATTTTAATTGTTTTAAATACGTAGTCGTATGACACAGCTACACTTCATAAATTCAAAAATGCTCGCCTACCCAGGTCTGAGTACGAGTCTGAAAAGAAAAAGGAAATTTCCATTTTGTATAATTTGTACATGTAGTGTCTAGTTAAGAGTCTTGTGCACACTGGTCTGTCAATAATCAAATTGACGGTGATCGAATCAAAATCTCTCGGATTTTGTTCACAGACAGTTCAGCATGTTACAACTTCAGAGCGGACTAGAAGTCTGGCACATACTAAACATATTAATGAAATTGTCGAACATCTTCAGGTACATGCACAATACCGGCAGGCGCATCGCTCGTCGTGCCAATGTATCATATACACCGTGACCCAAGACATTGGCCAAAACCAGACGCCTTCGACCCTGAACGATTCAATCCTGAGAATATGCAAACACGTAACCCATACAGCTATATTCCATTTAGCTTAGGACCTATGGATTGTCTAGGTAATTAAGTTTATTTGACTTTAAAAAGTTATTTTTCAAATAGTAAAAAAAATGTGAAACCATCTTCTGCGTTTAGTACAAGATCTGAATTAGAAACGACCATCACCCATCTGATTATTAGATGATATTTTTGGCAACCTACTGTCATATCTAGGTTATTCCGATATGAAGGGACAGCGAATCTTATAAGGGTTCCGTTTTTTCCTTTTGAGGTACGGAACCAACTTTTATCAACCCATATTCGGCTCACTGCTGAGCTCGAGTCTTCTCTCAGACTGATAGGGATAGATAGGCCAATAGTCTACCACGCTGGCTCAATACGGATTGGCAGACTTCACACACGTAGAGAATTAAAAAAATCTGCGGTATGCAGGTTTCCTCACGATGTACACGTGATATATAATTTCTTAAAATGCACACAACTGAAAACTTGGAGTTGCATGACGCGGACCAGATTCAAACCCACACCGTCAAACAAGTTTTGGTCGGATAATTAAGTACTTATTGTAAGTTACTCAATTGGGTAACCCACCCCCCCCCCCCCCCGATAGAATTCTGGCTACGCCCTTGGATATGTAATCATAGAATTGCATGATACGAGTAGCATAAGCTAATTCCTCTATGAGCATATGCGATCGATCCGACTTCCGTCATCCGATTTCTCGATATTTTCGTTAAATGACATTATTTTTTGTTTTTTCCAGGCAGGCACTTTGCGACAAAACTTGTGAAGAGCATAGTAATAAGATTTATGCTCAATTATAAACTTACAACGATTCATAAATATGAAGATCTTCGAATTATGATTGCAATATCAGCTACGACAATGGATGGTTTTCCTGCTACGTTAACGCGAAGATGTACCTAATTACCTATACATATAATATATAAATTAAGTCAATATTACTTTGCAAATTTTCGAAATACATTGTACTTAACTTAATAATTTTAATCTACGACTAATAAATATCCTAAGAAAAATTTTTGTTTTTGTATGTAACGAATAAGCTTAAATTGTACTGGACCGATTTGATTTTTTTTTCAAGTAATAGAAATCTACATTATTCAAGAAGTAGGTACTGGAGTAATATATAGTCTATATTACTCCAGTACTATTACATCCCGATACGAATAATAGGAACGGAGCGTAAATGAAAAGTGTGGCTAAAACGGGAAATTAAATTTCTTTTCGAAAGCTTGCATGGGCTGCATTTCGAATTGGATTTTGATATACGCGTTAGATCGTTGATTCTTTGACAGTGGGGTAGAGAATCTGGCTAATGAAAGTAGAGACTGAAATCGCCCGTTAAATTAAAATTCACAATACTACCTATAAATACTTTAAACAATTTTTTTTTTAATTTGTTCGATTTTTTAAATTTGGCAAACGATTTTAGTCTCTACTTTCATTAGCCGGAATCTTACGTCTAGCGAGTCAGGTCCTATTATAATTGGTCTGAGATTTCATTTCCGGTTTTGCGCAAAATTAATCAAGATCATACAGACCACAATACAGACTACACTCAACGTCAACTGTCACTCTGTTTGACGTCTGTAACATATCACTTATGTCAGACCATAGATAATAGATAGCGTTAGACGTCAGACGTTAGCTGCACTGCAGCTGCATCCGATGTTTTTTTTTAATTATTTAATAAAGTGAATTTTACAGTGATTCTTGAGTTGACTTTGAGGTAGTGTTGGGTAGGACATGACTTGAAAAAGAGTTTGTAAGTGTTGCCTCTTTTTTGTACCGAGGCAGTACAATGTCCCACTTCAAATGAGGCGAGGCGTACTGAAGCTTGGCACTACATTTGAATTTTGAAATAACGAATACAAATGTCATATTTGAACTTTGTTTGAAGCAACGTGTACAAATGTCATGTTTGTACTAGTACAATAATATAGCTTAGTAATCATAGATTTACGATTCGGTACAAGTATTCTATGTTAGTAATAGTTTGTCTTACATACTGATATTAAATGCCAAACTTATTTTTAACCTATATAAAATAGATCGATTCACCTTGGTTATTATATTTCAGTTTTTAAATTATTAAGTAATTTTTATTTTTATAAAATGTCAATTGAATAAATCCAAATTCAAAAAATAATATTTCTAAACGCATCGTATACTATTTCCGTCGCGTTATGGGATATAGTACAAAATTATATGACAGGACCACAGAATGACGTCCCATTCGACTTTTGTACTAGTGTCTCGCTTTCTCTCGCGTACGGGTAAAGCAACTACCGCGACAGAAAATGTGAAGTAGTACATTTTTAAATGTTGAGCCGCTCTTACATTGTGACGTCATGTACGGGACAAATGTCCTGCCTCTTGTATGTCCTACTCAACGCTACTTTGAGGTTATGTCCGCAACTGTGGCCTAATTTAAATTTATCATAAAGACCGGGGCAACTTTCTGTAAATAAATTTACAACTAAAAGTAGGTCATAAATATAATGGCGTCTTTCTCTAGGTTACAAAAGATAGCTCTCCTGAGTTTAGGCGCGGTTGGTGGCAGCTTCGCATATTATCAAATAGGTAAATTGGAGAACAAATACGATGTTAAAAATTCGTGGACCACGAATTATACGCCCAGTGTAAAATGGGACAAAAATTGGGACCAGTAAGTAAACTTTAATTTTTTTATAAATTGTAGGAAGATTATAGGTAAGTAGGTAGAATAACTATTATTTAATAAAAATGTTTAGTGAAAATGAAATGAAAGTATAGGAAAAATTATTATGATGATGAAGTATAATGGTCAAAATTCAACCATGATATTTTTTTTAATGATCATAAACCATATGATGATAATAATTTTTCATGATTGTAAAACTTATTATACTAGACCTCTTTAATCCAACTCTTACAGTAGTATCGCTGTAAAAATGGAGTAACTTCTCCCGTTTTCCCAACACTTCCCTTCTTGGCTCTGCTCCTATTGACCGTAGCATGATGAAAGTATACTATAACCTGCCCAAGAGTATGAAGATTATTATTTTACCAAGTTTTATTCGAAACGAAACCTACTTGATGGATTCCGTCAAGTAGTTTTTGTTTCTGTAACAAACATACAGGCAGACAAAAATTTTATTAATTGCATTTTTGGCATCAGTATTGATCACCGCTTAATAGTTATTTTGGGAATATATTTCATGTACAGAGTTGACCTCTTTACAGATTTATTATAAGTATAGATTAACAATAAAGTATTGACATTAATAATGGTTTTTTTTCTGTCTTTGTTAGTCATCTTCATAGCAACTAATCCCAAGCATTAGTATCATTGATTTCTTTGTCAGCTACTCTTGCTGCAGATTTTCTATCAACGACTCCCTCCTTGGCTGGTTATATGTATCTGTTGTCTAGGTCTGGGATGCTGTGTCTCTGTGTAGACGAACAAAACCAAGTTCACCCTCACAACTCAGAGCCTGCTGATACACAGTTGTTGTTGATCCAGAACTCAAACTTACCTCATGGTCTAAAGGGGCATAGATCAACAACTGCACTAGTGATGCAGTTCTATAAGTTAAGACTTGTAGCAGTCATTTAAAAACAATGTTATCATTACAGCCGTGAACCAGAGTCAATCGTGAAACCTCCAAAGTCTGATAAACCAGAGGATGACAACAGATACAATGAACAAATTGAGAAATCAAAGAGCAAAGCAGTGCGACACTTGTTCCTTATTAGACATGGACAGTACAATCTTGAAGGTGCCACAGATAAGGAGAGAATCCTCACTGAATTAGGTACAGTACAAACTTGAACTAAACATATTGTATCATTAGATGTAAATCTTTTGTCTTGTAACCCAAGTTATGCCTAGTGTATCCTTCAGACCCTGGTTTCAATAAGAAATATTAAATGAAAATTAAGTATGTTAGGCATTCTAATGTATAAATTAATTTGCTTAGGCAGTAAACAAGATATTATTATTGTAAGAAATATATTGAAAATAATAAATAGCCTTTACAGCTCAACTCAACTTAACATTTTGTATAAAAAAATTATATAACATGGTATTTGTATAAAAACTATAGATATCTCGATTATATAATGATTTATTTATTTTGCTATCATCCGCGAAATGTCGACGAACCCATGCGACAACGTCACCCAGGTCCAACCGTAGGTAGAGTCAACATCTCCAGAGGATGCTCCGGTTTCGGGGTGAAACGTACATAGAGAGTATTTTGTTGGACCTGGGTGACGTTGTCGCATGGGTTCGTCGACTTTTCGCAGATGATAGCAAAATAAATAAATCATTATATAATCATGATGAACTTCCGCAAAGTAACGCCTGCTTCTATCCAATATATAGATATCTCGATAAAACTTGAGACAATGTAAGTTACATAACTACTTGTATTAACATAAATTGAAAAGATACACATATTTCAAAGTCAGTAGCTCGTTAGATACAGAGGAACCAGGTAGAGGATTTTCAGATAATTCATAATAGCCAAGCTAGTATGTTTATGCACAAAATCCAAGAATTTTTCCTTAACACAACCATTGCTAAGCCAAAATATTCAACTTAGATGGCCAAAATGAAAATTTCACTGCATTTCTGTTTCTCCTATCTGTTATTCTGTTACTCGGCAATCAGTTTGCTTGAGATTATGTCTCATCAGCCATGAGATGTAACAAAATAACGAGGCAATGTAATTGAATATGTTTGACCTGTCAGAAACACAAACAATGAGTGACAAGATACATTTTGGAGTGTGTGCTCAGGAGCTATTTGATCTAATTCTCCTTCACCATTCTATAATAATGGAACTGCCAGACTTCGCAATAGTCGACTATATAAAAATAAGTCTGGTTTTCCTTCCTGATGCTATAACTCCAGAATGTTTTGCATTCGTTGGAAAGGTCTCGGGCTCCGTGAGGTTTATGGCAAAGAAAATTCATAAAAAAATTTAACAGAAAAGCGGGAAAGGGGCAGGGTAGAGTAGGGTAAGGTAGGGGTAGAGTAGGGTAGGGGTAGGGTAGAGGTAGGGTTGGAGTAGGGTAGGTAAGGGTATGGAAGAAGTGCACTAAAGTCATAGCGAAGCTTGCACTTGGAACCGGGTCCGCTAGTCTAATATAGTTGTAGATATTCCTTTGATGTGCACGAAGCACTTTGATTCCTCATTTCTTATAGTCACTGCAAATGTATGGAATGCTTTTCCAGCTTTTGTTTTTCCTACTACCTACTACAAGAGTATATTTAAGTCAAGACTGAATAGACATCTTATACGCAAGCAGGCTTTACCGATGGTTCCTTCATCATTTACCATCAGGTGTGATTGCAGTCAAGCACTTATTTATATCATTTAAAAAAAAGTGCTGACTTCACTGTGCCACGCGACGGCGCGTAATGGCGGCAATCAATGTGTTAAAAAACAATAAAAATTAATTACAGGTAGACAACAAGCAGACCTCACAGGCAAAAGATTGGCCCTTCTAGACATTAAGTGGGACCTTCTAGTCAGATCGACGATGACCAGAGCACAGGAGACTGCGAAAATTATAGCCAAGCATTTACCAAGTGACATAGAGGTGAAAGATTGTCAGTTAATAGAAGAAGGAGCGCCAATTCCCCCTGAGCCACCGGTTGGTCATTGGAGGCCAGAACCAAAAGTAAGAATAAATTTCAAGAAAGTTAATTAAAATAGAGGTGTTGGATATAGATATCTGGTACTCACAGAGGGTGTACAAAGCTTAGTAAATACTATTACTTGTCTGGAAAGTGAAGTTGCTATTTCCAAATATATATATAACTACTAGCGGATGCCCGCGACTTCGTCCGCGTGAAACTCGATGTAAACTTTCAACTACCGCTCAGAATACAGAAAACCACCAGAAGCCACGTTTAGATGTCATTCTATAGTGCGCAGTGTGTCCAAAAATTGTACACAACAGCCTGCACTCGTCGCAATTCTCACCCGCGTAATGTTGCTAGTACATGAGGCTGTTAAATTTTTACCACAAAATAGGGAAAAATTTAACAGCCTATAATGTTAAAAGGAAAACAATAAGTGTACAGTTCATCACATTAAATGTTAACTTGTATGGTAAATAATAAAAACAGTGGGACCGGTTTTCTAGTGATTGCTAAGAGTCAGCAAGAAAATGAACTCTAAAAAATTTAAGACAAGGACAAATAAATAATAGATATAATAAGACGGTTATTATAAAACTTATCAACTAACAAACTAAAGAAATACATATTTACAATAATAATTTTATATATTCCATATAATTATATTATATAAATATGTATTTCAATCGTGTGCACAGTTATTATTATCTCGTCTTATTTCTCTAATTTTTATGTCTCTTAAAATTCAAGTATAAATAAGGCCATTGAATTGGTTTAATATCTTTTAAGAATGTGTTTTGAAGATAAAAATATTTTATTTAATCCTCTTGCTCAAACAAACAAGCAAACAAGTAGGTACACAAACAAACAAAAGACCAAACAAGCACACGAAAACAAACAAATGTGCAAACAAACACACAAACAGACAAGAACGAACGAACTTATTATAATATAGCACGCCATTGTTATTTGTAAAATTTTAAAGCTTTAAGATTATTTTACACTTTCTTTATCTGCGCTGATTACCACAATTTTATTTCAACTTAATTGCCGGAACCTATGCCTACCTATTTAGTTGATTAATATTTTACATAAATAATAAATCCTTGAATTGAAATTAAAAGTAGGGAAAATCAAAACAATTACATTGGCAACACTTACAAAATGAAGTCATCGGTTTCTATGACAACTAAATTCACGTAAAAATTATTCATTATTTTAACATAAGAATATTTATTTGTGCTACTTACACGTGAAATGTGATCCTATTCAGTTTCTTTTTTCTACCAACGGCATTTTTACACGAAGGAATAGCACAAGACGGCTTAATTTAATTAAATTTGTCACCTGTATAGCACGTCAAACAACACGACAAACACAGAGTGAGTAATCGTAAAATGTGTAGTTTAAATGGCTTCACTTCTTTGCGCTATCACTCCTTCTGGTGGTTTTCTGTATTCTGAGAACTACCGCTACCCTACCCCTACCCCACCCCTACCCTACCTCTACCCTACTCCTACCCTACCCCAACCCTACCCCTACCCTACCCTACCCCAACCCTACCCCTACCCTACCCTACCCCTACCCTACCCTACCCCTACCCTACCAATACCCTACCCCTACCCCGTTTTCTAATTATTATTAATATGAACTTTATACAATAACAATAAAGCTCAAATTGACTACGTTTTAGTTACAAATCATTTGTATGGGAAAAAGAAAAGGGCTATTTTAGGGTTTTTGCCAAAAAATTAAAGTTTATAATTAACAAATAAAAAATAGGGGTTGATCGTAGAGGGGTGAAAAATTGAAAGTATTATGAGATTTTTTATTGTAAGTCATCAAAAAATAAAAAAAAAATATAGTTTTTAATTAACAAATAAAATATAAGGGTTGATCGTAGAGGGGTGAAAATTTAGGGTTGTATGTATTTTTGTATGCTGTGTCATAAAAAAATAAAAACAAAAAATTTTGCCTAAAAAATAAAAAAAAAAATTTAGGGGTGGACTACCCTTAACATTTAGGGGGATGAAAAATAGATGTTGGCCGATTCTCCACCCTGGCCGACAATCACGCTAAGGATCACAAAAATCGGTCGAGCCGTTTCGGAGGAGTTCAAGTTCGAACACCGCGACACGAGAATTTTATATATTAGATACACTTCATAGATACAAAACAATTGCAATGTAATACAATGTAAATACAATGGTAAATTTTTCTTACTAGTGCATACCCTGATCGACAAACTTATGCACGCCATAAGTTTGTCGATCCGTACCGTACCGTATCTCACTCCAATAATCCACTCTCTGGAGAATAATGGATATCTATACTTTTACCAAATAAGAAAATTTGTACCAGTCTGTGGTTCCCATTGAATTGCACCCATCATACTAATGTTGCAAAATTCTAACTCTAATCTTTATTAATTTGTTAAAAAACTTATCATTAGAACTGGATTGAATATTTTAACACATTTTGTATTGAATTAACAATACATAAAATGAAATAAAACTTTTAGATAGTTCCTCAATATACAATGCATGTAGAAAATGTGATTGTTACTGACCAGTTTTGCTGAATTTAACTTACTCATATCATAGCATAAGTAACTCAATAATCACTTACTAACTCATATTAATTTTGTAATATTTATTCAGCATGTGTTTTGTGTTGGAAATAACATGGATAACAATATTAAATAATATAATTCATACCATATTATATGGATAACAATATAATTCATACCATAATAATTGTAATATAATATTAATATAAGGAAAATGGCTTGGCTTTGTATAAATTAAAAACAGAAAAACGCTTGAGTGTGTAAAATTATAAACAAAACTAATGTCAGCACAGAAAAAACACATTGTTAAATTATTTAGACTGATACAAGGAGAGGATGTGTATCGTTGGTAACAAAAAAAACTATTGCTTAGCAGTTGCTTGTCTCAATACCTTATACTACCAAAGCCAATTCGTTTTCTGAAAATAAAGATCTATACACATATTTTTCTTTAATATATTTGACATAAAAAGTACTCGCTAACAGAGCAAGATTTCAATTAAGAAAAAATCATTTTTCTTATATAACTTTTTTATTATTATTAATACTTTAATTACTGGCAGACACCTAATTTAAGGCTGAACTGATTTTCATTTAACATTCAAACAACAACCCTTGCAAACTGAATGGACAGTTAATTTAACCTAGCAGTTTATAATGATCCTTGAATTTTATATGATTCATCCAGAAAATAACATGATGCCAAGGAATAGAAATACCTTCTACAGGCGAGCTATAGATTTAATAAAATTAACCAAGGCCACATTTTTTTTTTAAATTGTTTGGTCGTTAAAATTCTTCAATAGTTATTAATTTATTTGTTAATTAGTTATTATTTTTGTAACATAGGTTATACTTATAGGCTATAGAATTAAAATTGTTATTTTTTAATTATATAATAAGGCTTAATATGTAAGCTCAGACCAATTACCTGTGTACTTGTATCACTCACAAATTCACTAACAAAATCGTCTGTCATTTTTTTGTCACTCACACATCGAAAATATTTAACACCAATAAATATTATCCTGTGAGCTTACACACACACAATTATAAATTAAAATCGTAATACACATGTGTAATTTTAACACAATGATACCTCTATAGATGCAGTTTTTATAAACATGTTATATACTTTTGTGAGAGGGGTAACGTCTAGCGAGGGCAGGTCCTATGGTAATTGGTCTGAGTATGTAAGCAACAAAAATTAATTTTTTTCGCTTTTTTTTTAATGTCTAAGCTAGCAAAACTGGTCAGTGTATATCCTACTAACTAGTGTCGTCTGGTGTGGCATGTGTAGCAGTTCTTCCAGGACAGCGCGCGCATCGAGGCAGCGTTCCGGCGCTACTTCCACCGCGCGCCGCCCGACCAGACGCAAGACTCCTACACGCTGCTTGTGTGCCATGCGAACGTCATACGGTTCTTCGTTTGCAAGTGAGTGGTTTTTTAACTACATTGTTTTATCTATATTTCTATTCTATACTATTATTATTATAAAGAGATAAAGTTTGTGGTACTGTAGGGGGTAATCTCTGAATCTACTGAACCGATTCTTTTACCCGTTATGCATGAGTGTTATGGGCTATATTTCATCCCCGTATTCTCACGGAAACGGGAACTAAGCGGGTGTAACCGCGGAGCGTTGGCTAGACGTGAATAGGGTTATCTCTTTGACTTACGAGCAAAACAACGTGCGTTTTCCGCGAAATGTTCTCGCATTCTCAATAATTCCATTGTTGACGTCTGTGTAATCCGCCTACAGTAAAGAACATTAACAGGAAGCATTAGGCTTATTTGGGAAGCCTCATTACTCGTATAACTTTTAAATCATACAACTATTATAAAGTTGAAAGTTCGTGTGTGTGTAAGTTTCTTTGTTCCTTTACGCTGCGACTTGCAAACCGATTTGGCTGAAATTTGGTATGGAAATAATTTTTACTCTGTATTAACACATGGGCTACTTACATCCCGGAAAAATCATGGTTCCCGTGGGATTTGTGATGAACAGAATTTCACACGAACATAGTCCCGGGCGTCAACTGGTTCAGAATAAAAGGCTTATTATGATACAAATACTTAATAATAAATTAATATAAAAAATCATAATGATATAATAAGACAGAAGTACCTACTACTATAAAAAATTCAATGGAAACCATGCATATTCCAGGGCCCTCCAGTTCCCACCAGAAGGCTGGCTCCGGATATCCCTCAACCACGGCTCCATCACGTGGGTCTCCATACTGCCGAGCGGGAACGTAGTACTGCGGTCACTGAGCGAAACGGGTCACATGGACCCCAAGTATATCACCAGCCGGTAAACTATGAAAGGTGCTATGTAGTTAGCATAATGTGAATGGAGCCTTATAGTCTCAGACTAATTACATAAGGGGGTAGACGAATATCTTAGCAATCCATGGATTCACCGTGCAGGTGCCGAGTCTATCGCGTGGTAGAGAGAAAAACACCGAACAAAGTTCAAGACTTGTAACTATTATATTTGTAGGGTTAAGGAATTCCTTGACGATCGAATCGCATATCTATAGTATCGCATTTGCTCACAAAACGACAGATAATATTGTTCATGAGTTTAACAATATTATCTTAGATTTTGAAGCGTAGGTTTTTGCCTGTTTTTGTACACCATTCAACAACTCAAAAAGATATTTTTACGGAGCTCTGTAACCGATGAACACAATTATGGGAGCTCTAACCGATGAACACAACTATGAACCATTGATTCTATAGAGACTTTTCTAGAGTTTTTAAAATCGCATTAGATCATTGATATACTTTGACAGAAAACTGACATCTAGCGAGGCAGGTCCTTATCTAATTAGTCTGAGATGTGGCTCCACCTTTAGAGCGCAAAAGTTAGCAGCTATGTTTGAATGTACGGGGGCAGACGGGAGAGTGTAAGAACCACGGACTTATGCTTAGCTAGATACCGCATGTCGTATATCTAAGTGTGCTCGTAATATGTGTGCCATGCATCTAGTTACCTCGTTTCTTTTATATGTTATGTCTTATTTTAATTTTTAAATCAATATTGATTAGATGTAAGTGGTAATTACGTAAACAACGCGATTATAGGTCCGTTTATATCTGCAGACACAGTGCGTCACAGACAAGTAGCGTGGCAGACACCCACAGACACCGTCTATTCACACTGCCCAGCTAGAGACCACTAAAGTTCTTTTCATGAAAGAAGTCCCCCAGACGCGACGCTAATGTCTTTATGGGTCTTATTGTCATTTGTGTAAGGCGCTGTCAAATTTAGGTTTTATGAATAGGTCTCTACAGACATGAACCGCACAGACAAAATATTCTTTTTGCGAATACTGGCCGGGCGCGGCCCGTGACTGTCAAAGTCTGCGCGCCCGCGTTACGATAGATGTAAATACATAAACTGTATAGAAAAATATTATTTTGTCTGCCACGGTACGTGTCTGGCACGCTAAATGTCTGTAGATATAAACGGACCTTTAGCGTGCTATTCACGTCTGACTGGAATATGTCGCTATGCATTTTTACTGGTAAGAAGTGGTAAATAACCACAACTGAAAGGCGAAACCTATCATCAAACCAAAATATACTACAGCCCTGCTCGATGTGTACTGTTTACCAACAAAGAAATTTGATATGAGGGTATAAATCACTAGTCATTTCACACCTAATAATAATTATAATTAACTTGTTCTTAAATTAATGAAAATAAATTTGATTAATAAGCTTGAAACAATTTTATATATTTTGAATTACATTTTATAAACAAACAATACATAATTTATAAAACAAATAAGTTATGACGTCCATAATACGTACTATTATCGTAAATGGCGGCAAACTTTCAAGAGTGAAACAAACTGTAACCGCACCCTTGCTATCTGAAAAACTAAACCTTCATTTCTAAATTGTTTGTTAGTAAACAGTACACATAGAGTAGGATTGAAGTATAGGTTGTGGCAATTTAGAAAATCCTTGATTGGAATTTGAATTTGAAATTGAAATTTGAAAAAAAAATGAAATGGACCTGAGCTGGAAATCGAACTAAGGACCTCTCAATTACAAACCATTCTTACATTAGAGATCTAGAGAGGATGTTAAAAGATACACCGATGACAAAAGTTTATGAAAGCATTCTACTCGCAATTTAAAAATAATAACAATTATTAGGTAATAATTAAATACATATCATCTAAGACATAATGAATACTTATGACGATTATAACTACCTCTCTGGTGAAACTATTTCGTTATTCACAAAAATTCATTAGCCCATGAATATAGTGTGAAAATGTAATGAAAATTATTAAAATAACACTTTTATTTTGCTGTAGATGTTCAAAGGCCGAAGGTATTTGCGCGGTAAAGGTATAAGAAATATTTTGTTTTTTTTTTTATCTCAATCGCCTTACATACCTTTAATGACTGTGTTCTATATGATAATTATATTAATAATATATAGTGTATTACTTATTATTTAAATTATAATATGAACATTTTGCTGGGTGCTATGTAGTAAAATATCTTATTATAATTATTGTTGTATACTGTAACTAATTTAACTATATTTCAATTGGTTGTGGGCTTATTATATTTATAGTGATTGTCTTAGATCAAATATTCATAGAGCAAGTACATTTTACCAGCAATTTAAGTTTACATTTATCAGAAAAATAAAAATCTGGACTGAGGGCACTAGTTGTTTGCTAGAGTTTGGCTAATTTAAAAAATAATTTAAACAAATTAAAAAAAACATACGTTTTCATATTTTTTTTAAATAATTTTTTGTTTGTGAATACAGTACTACATAAACTATAGGTATTCAACTCA
The DNA here is from genome assembly GCF_947172395.1 of Bicyclus anynana. Taxonomy (NCBI): domain Eukaryota; kingdom Metazoa; phylum Arthropoda; class Insecta; order Lepidoptera; family Nymphalidae; genus Bicyclus; species Bicyclus anynana. The sequence goes on from NC_069090.1 coordinate 13,122,227, forward strand.
GTTATTCAAATAATTGCACTATAATTTTGAGAATGAACTCCGATTTTTTTTTATTTGACGGGCGATTTCAGTCTACTTTCATGAGCCAAACTGTAGTAGAAGAAATTATATAAGGCTCAAAAGGGCTAGAACTCAGAGCCGTAAAGCCAGTTCAAAAAAGGAGAAGATCCATTTACTTCCGCAAAATGGCAAAGACCTTGCCAAAGTTTATATTGTGGCTATAATCCAAATATTCTAAAGATACTAAAAGGTGTTCATAAAATAATATACAAAACTTTGTTTTCTAAAAACTGTTGTTTCATAGTGAATAATCAGATGACATATGATCTCCAAATATAAAAGTTTTATATTTGGAGATCATCTGTTTGGTTTTGTGTGGTGATGGTTTATTAGTTTTGATGCAAGAAAAGCCTAAGGGAGGTTAGGTGATAATGCTGTTTCATATAGATTATAAAAGTAAAACGCTCTACCAGTGGCGTACACAAGGTTTTTAACTAGGGTATGCACTATACGCAAGAAATGTACAAAATGAAAGATTCCTCTTCCAATACAAGTTTATATTTAATCTCAGAGTAAGCAATGTATTAGTGCATCTATGCAGTGCACGCCGCTGCGCTCTACCACGGTTTATTATGTTCATTTATTTTGTCTGTTTGTTGAACGAATTCATTGACACAGTTTATTTTTATTTCTTACCCCAGTTATAACATAAATATACATCTGTTACACCTAGTCGATGTTAATGTTACCTAAAAATTAATCATTTTTTAACAAGAATTAAATCCGCACTCACAGGAATCGACCTCCAAAACCGAAAACTCCAAATTCGTTCTAGAAAGCTGTTGATACGAGAAGATACTGTATTTTTTTTTAGTAAAATTATCATTGAAAATTTCACTTGAAAACTGGTCAATATGCTTTGGCCAATATTCAAAAAAATCCCAAATTCAGATCAAATTCAACCTTATGGTTGAATTTGCAAATGCGACTACTTAAATTGAGTGCCAAGAAGTTGTGTTTTACGCTCATTGAGTGGGGACGTTTTTTGGGCGCTGATTGTCCATCCACTTTTTAATAGAAGATCGTTGAAAATTATACATCATGCCACCGCTCCTGTCAACGCACAGTTACATTGCAAATGGTATTAGGTAGAAATTTTTCAGAATTTTTATCTTGAAGTTTTTTACTAAACTCTTTAGTACATGCAAGACCCTTAGGGCTAATTTATAGCCCCGCGTGCCTGTAGCGTTTGCGTGAGGTATATACATATAATAGAATAAGCTTTTCCGTTCTTGTATTAACTAAGGAGCCAAATGAATTTTGTCATTTGACTGCCTTCCTTTAAAAAGAGAAAATATGTAAAACGCAATTAAGTTTTTTATAACCCAGAAATAAAGTTCTGTTTTTCAACAAAAAGATATTTTGTAAAAAAAAAACTAATTTTATCCCTTCAGTTTTAAGCAAATACTTCTATAAGTAGTCATCTCATTTTGGCAAAAATCATGGTTCTCTAATGACCACAGTTAAAGTGAATATAACTTACCAAGACTTTTAATGACTTACATACCAAAGGCAGCTTTTATAAAATAAATATTTGTTTGTAAAGCGAACTAGTAACTTTGTATAATATAAGTTGATGTGGTATTTCATAACTGTAATTACTTATTATTGGTTCTGGTATTTTTTTTAAAGCCTACAAAATCTTATTTGGGTTTCATACTGTAATGATAAAATCCAAGAGAATAAAACAATCAACAGGCACACTTTACAACACTTTGAAACTTTTATTATGAAACCTAGCATAATGCCTTTTTTCAAAATCAGAAATTATTAAAAATCATATTGAAGAAAATACCAAATGCTTAAATGCTACCTCTCAGTTTCTTAAAGTTTAAACTTTACTCTCTTCCAATTAATTATTTAGTTATTGTGTTCACAAATATACACAACAACTGCCATAATAATGCCTTGTTAAAATTATATATCTACTATTAGGTCTAGTAATCAATAGACAACCAGTCAAAAGTGGTTCAAATCAAAACTATCGATCAATAACTTCACTGTTGGTTAACACTTTCTGTTACGGGTATGGAGGATATGAAAATATGAATATCCTGGCCCACCATACTTCACCAAACAATTATTTTGGAAAGCAAAATTCAATAATTTTTTTTTATTGAATTTTGCTTCTTTCTAAAACCTGTTGGACTTTCCTATCAAAGCCTAGAAAAAAGTAATCAAATCGCCTCTAAAAGTTATCAAATAATTATGTACTGAAAATGTTTAACATTGTATAAACTTAAGTGTAAATATTTTCATATGTTAATAAAAAAACTTGTATCATCTTTTGTTTCATTTATAAACGCTTTCATAATCAAAAAAGTTGGCGAATATTTAAATTTGGCAGGATTATTACAGTCACTTACAGAGTTGATATTTATTATAACTTATACTGCCGTTTAAGCCATAGGATTCTGAATTTTTCATATTTACCGGTATTCAGAAACAAAAAATTCGCCTAAACAAGGCGGATAAAGTCCTTTTCATGAAAAAAGTCCATACTCCCCCGGACGCGGCGCTAAAGCCTAGTTCGGACTATAGTATTTTAGACGATTAAGAACAATTTTTGTATTTACCGCCCCAAAATTGTTCGTACTCGACTAAAATACTAAAGTAGTCTGTACGGCCTTTAAGGCCTAGTTCGGACTACTTTAGAATTGTGTCGAGTACGAATGATTTGTATTCTGTAATGTAATGTTAAATTGTAATGTTTTTTTGTATTCTGAGCCTAATGAATTAATTTACGCTTTGATGGTACCTTTATGAATTAAATATTAAATCCCTAGGAAAACTGGCACTTGTCAGTTTGAATGAGTGATGTCAAACGAACCCATTAACCCCCTCCGTATGTGTGTTAATAATCTGTGGGTACAACGGTTCACAAAGCTAGAACTCAGAGCCGTAAAACCAGTTTAAAAAAAATAATTCAAAATTAACTGTCAGTTGCAGCCGGTGTGTTTATTTTTGTGATAAAAATTTAATTTAAATCAAAGTAAAAACTAAAAAGATTTGACAATATTACATTGAATAAAGGGTATTTAAATTTTAGTCTTATATCGGAGCATCTTATGTAATGGCGACTTTCTCTCGTCTACAAAAGATATCTATCCTCAGTTTAGGCGCGATTGGTGGCAGTCTCGCATATTATCATAATTTAGGTAAATCCGAGCATAAATATATTGTTAGAAACTCGTGGACCACGAACTATACGCCCAGTGTGAAATGGGACAAAAATTGGGACCAGTAAGTAGACTTTATATTTTTAAACATAAACATTTTTTTTTGTAAATAGTTATAATTTAATTATTGTGGTAAGTACGTACAGCTACACTATTATTAATTAATAACTACATTTATTGCCTATTGGTCAAAATACTTAAGTCCGAACGATTAAAGTATGTCTCATCCACAGACTACTCATAATACTCTGTTATGGTCTCAGCCATCTGGCATCTGGTTAAATTAGTCAGTAATTTACTCAAGATAATTTAACAAAAATATGAAGATATTTGACCAAGACTAATTAAGTGATTAAATGAACCATGAGTTCTAATCAAAACAGAGGACTTCCTAACTCTTGGCTGCGAATTTCTTGTAAGAAAGAAAAACTTATCATTTCCTCGAACATGCTCTGACCACCAGTGGTGTGCATAGGGTTGCTGATCAGAGTATGCAATAGTAAGATTAATAACCAAATTAGAAAATCTGCATTAACTAAGCATTAAAAAAACATCTCTTAGGGTATGCAGTACTTTAATGCATGTATGAAGCGAATACCACAGCTGACCACAAAAAAATGGCAGTCGTATAAAATTTACGTTATTTACATTTCAGTCGTGAACCAGAGAGAATTATGAAGCCTCCAAAGTCTGACAATCCAGAGGACGACAACAGATACAATGAACAAATTAAGAAATCAAAGAGCAAAGCAGTGCGACACCTATTCCTTATTAGACATGGACAGTGCAGTCTTGACAGTGTCACAGACAATGAGAGAATTCTTACTGAACTAGGTACAGTACAAACTTTCATTTTTTGTTCTATTATTCTCATGCAGTCAGCAGATTATAAGCAGAGGTGTAGGGAAATTTGATGGTTACAAGCTCAGACCAATTATTGTATAGGACCTGCCTCGCTAGACGTTACTTTTCTGTCAAAGTAACTTCTAGCGAGGCAGACAATCAACAATCGTCAACGATCTAATGCGATTATAAAAACTGTCTCTATAGAATCGATGTTAAATAGTTGTAATCGTGTTTGTTGGTTAAAGAGCTCTGTAAAAATATCTTTTTGTGTAGTGTAAGATATATACCAAATCTAAGCTCGTTTTCTTCAGAAAATGACAGACAATTTTGTTTGTGACTATGAGTGTGATACAGGTCCTTCTATAATTGGTCTGAGGTTACAAGCAATTTTCCCCAGCATTGGCTTTCAATCAAGAATTTGCTGTCTTTTCAATCATCAAATAGCTACATTATCACTATCATGTCAGTACAAACTTGAACTGAAAATATTTAGTAGAGTACATAAATTTCAAGTCAATAAGTTTCATTCAAGTACATAAATAATTTAATTATTTTTTTTTTGTGTTGAGTTAAATCCATCAGTAATCACTTGACTATAAACAGATGTTTTGAAGTTGTTCCATCATTACTCCTTGTTTTGTACAATTTTTTTGGTATTCACTGTCCATCACACAATTCTTCCAAGTACTATATTTAAATAATACAAATTAATAACCAACTGATATGATGTTTATTTGAAGCTTGACTGGCTAGTATTACTTACATTTAAATAAAGAATAATTTCAGGTAGACATCAAGCAGATCTCACAGGCAAAAGATTGGCCCTTCTAGACATTAAGTGGGATCTGCTAGTCAGTTCAACAATGGCCAGAGCACAGGAGACTGCAAAAATTATAGCCAAGCATTTACCAAATGACATAGAGCTGAAAGACTGTCAGTTAATAGAAGAAGGAGTTCCTAATATCCCTGAGCCTAAAGAGTATTGGACGCATGAACCAAGAGTAAGAATGAATGAAATAATAATGACTTCATATAATAAGGGAGGTTGTCTATATGTAGCTTGGCAACTTCGTTCGTAACACTCCTGATGGTCCACGCAGACCGGGAGGCGTGTAGCGAAGAATGGAAAACCCATAACTGATGCTCACTCCTCACCTCACTTCCCCGCAAGCACAATTTCACACCAGATCAGTCTTTCCCGATCAACAAACTTGCCAGACTATAGTGGTACTGGTGGTAGAGTATACAAAGACTAAAAAGCTGTATTTCCCGCTTTTGGGAAAAATAAAGTTGTAACCTCTCTGAAAAAATGATATAAAAAGGCTGCACCAATCAATTTGATCTATGCATAAAATAAGCATTTTGGAAACATTTTTAAGTAATATGAATGATAAAAAAGCTTGGTGGTAAAAATGCAATAAACGACTGTGTGCTTAGTTTTAAATAAGTTTTTTTAAAATAGTGGTAAACAAAAAAAATAAACATTGGCTGAGTTTGTTGTGGGCTTTTCTCGGCCCTAGGCGCCTTTGGAACCGTCGTTACTTTAATTTTAAGTCTTCGACTATTATTACACCACCATTACATTAATTTAAATTATGACAATTTGACTTTTCAAAAGTGCTTGTAAAGTAAGCCTAATTGAAATAAATGAATTTTGAATTTTAAAAAAAAGTTTAATTTGGAATTAACCTGTCGTCTGTGGCATTTGTAGGTCTACCAGGATAACGCGCGTATCGAGGCAGCATTCCAGCGATACTTCCACCGCGCGCCGCCCGACCAGACGCAAGACTCCTACACACTCATTGTGGGCCATTTAAACGTCATACGGTTCTTCGTTTGCAGGTTAGATGTTTATGGTAGGGGAGCCCGGGATGCTAAATTTGCAGTTACTCGAGCGTCATTGAGACCGATTACATTTGGTAGATTAAATTATAGGAAGAATAAATGGTTATTTACTTTTTCCGCTTTTAGCGGTGGAAAAAAAACTACAGACTTTAAAAACAATTTTTATTACTTTGGCTTACTGAAATTGTAAGAAAATTTTAGCGATTAATTAGGAAATTATTTCCTTAAAAATAAGTAAAAAATTAATCGCACTCGTACCTCGAGCACTAAAATGTAAGGGTTTAATTTTGTAACTTTGAAACCCTCCCATTCCATTACGTTACGCTCAAATCGTCAGATTTTCGAAATGTGCAGTTTTTAGCTATCAACTCACCTACCATATCTTAATCTGACGTGCTGGTTGAGTATTTATGAAGTTAGTTTTTTTTTTTTGTTGCCCTAAACATACCCACCAATATTAAGGGCTCATACTCGGTGGAGGTACTCGACAAAGTGTAAGGTATAGTCCCTTATGTTTATCTGCCGCGCTCGAGTAACTGCAAAAGTCCCCTCTTCGGCTCCTCTACTATTAACTTGATTTTTAAAGTAAAACTTTTTTTATACACATGTCGGTGAGAGTGAGTCAACACGAGCCGAGATAGTACGAAGTGTTCTGTGAGTGCTGGCTATATAGGTGACCGATCAAGAGTTCTAGCTGACTCTGAGTTGTGACGTTCGATCTATCCACAGCTTTTCTTGGATAATCTTTCATGGATTATTTTGAGATACATGTATCGATCTCCTATTAAAAAGTGGATGCACAATTAGCGACCAAAAACGTCCACACTTAATGAGTGCCAAACACAACATCTTGGCACTCAATTCAAGTAGTCGCATTTGCAAATTCAACCTTTAACTCATGGTATTTTATTGAATATTGGACTATATTTAAAGGCCTTTAGGTATAATTTTCTTTACCAATTCTACATGATTGTGCGTCCTTTTATTATAAGAGGTCAATGGATACATGGATTATTTGAGGACAGTGGCTTGAGTCTCAGACTAAATACATAAGGACTAGTATCGCACCCAAATTTGTTTTTACACATTTAAATACAAAAAAAGGTATTTTTACGGAGGTTTTTAACCGACAGACACGGTTGTAAACTATGAAACATCGATTCTATAGAGACAGTGTTTATAATCGCATAAGATCGTTGATCATACACTTTGACAGAAAAATAATGTCTTGTGAGGCAGGTCTTTATCTAATTAGTCTGAGGCTTGAGTGGATAATGGAAGTGTTAACTAGTGACAGGATTTTCGATACACACTGTACAAAATTCAACGCAAATCATTTAAATTCCAGGGCTCTCCAGTTCCCACCAGAAGCCTGGCTCCGGATGTCCCTGAACAACGGCTCTATCACGTGGATCTCCATAAAGCCGAGCGGTAACGTGATACTGCGGTCACTAAACGATACAGGACACCTGGACCCCCAGGATATCACCATCCAGTAAACTATGTGTATATGTCAACATCCTAGACTGTCAATAGATGAGTATAAATACAAGCCTCGGACAAGAGGGGTGTTAGTTACACTTTGGTGCTACAGCAGTACGTACCACGAGGTACTAAGTAGATACAGTGTTCAACCAACTGGATGTGATAACCCGAGTGATCAACTGATCACCCAGAGAGTGTGTGCAAACACTACACTATGAAACATGCCTTAATTTGTATAACACGGTGACATAACATGGTGATAATGCACAACCCTTTCGGTCTGTACATGACATTGTATGCTAGTAGTTAGCATTAGCAAAGGGTTGTGCATTATCATCCTACTCCTAACAAGTTAGCCGCTTTCATCTTAGTACTCGTCCAGAAAGGGCGAATTCGTCGCGAATTGTATCGCGCGAATTCATACGCGCGATGTCGAAGTACTATGACTTTGACCAGAAAGGGCAAATTCGCCGCGATTCTCTCGCGCGTAATACGCGCCTTGTGGACGCAACAATCGCGCGTAACACGCACGAGAGAATCGAGGCGAATTTGCCCTTTCTGGACTGAGCCTTAGACTACCATACCCCTGCCCTACCTCTACCCTACTCCTACCCTATCCCTACCCTACCCCAAACCTACCCCTACCCTAAAAAACATTGATTTTAAGATGTGTTCTGCTATTCTGAGCGGATACAAATCCAACAAATCAAACCATGAAAATTAGTCCAGCAGATCTTAGGTTAAAAGTGTTGTAACAAACCCGTCTTTGTTTTATATATATTACGCTCAAAGATCGAAAACGCTCAAATCGCAGAAAAATAGCTCACAATGCATTGTGGTCACAGTAAAACATCCACATGGCGAAATTTGTGTTATGCTTTTAAAAAAAATTGTGGCAATCACAGAAAGACCAAATAACGCAATTCGTGTAGTGGCTGACAAGCTTTTCGATCTCACCGCTTTGTGGCAATGAAGGAAAGCCATGAAGCGACCAACATGTTGTAACTTGTCGGTATCGGCTCAAATGCAAAGAAGCATTAAAACATCAATTTTATTTATCTATTTAGATATTATCCAATGAGTAATCTATCTAGTAAACTTTTATTATGTTCAGTAAATGTCAAATGTTATTCAATCATATTTTAATAAGTTTTAAATCCTCACTCACAGGAATCAACATCCAGAACCTGAAAAATTAAAAGTTGTTCAACAAAGCTGATAATACATAATATGAGAAGATACTGTTCTATTAGTAAACTTTATACAAAACTTGCACAACACACCAACGCTCCTGGCACGCCAAATGGTGTTGTGTAGATTATGCATTCCATGTAGAATTATGTTATTTTTACTCATAGAAAATTTCCCCACGTGCCAGCAACGTTTGCGTGAGGTAAATACAATAGAATAAGCTTTTCTGTTTTTGTATACCCTAGGTAGCTACCATGAAAGGACAATGGTCTATTTCCAAACAAATTTTTGCTGACATTTTTTTTAAGCGTCTATGAATGAAAAAAATATAAAATGATAGATAATTATTTTCTTAACAATTTATTCTTATGGTTTAATATTATGTGAAGTCTGGAATTCGAGATATTTATGTTTGAAGTTTTAGAGGTTATGTTTTGTCAACAACGAATAGAGACCTACTTTTTAAATTGAAGTCTTAATTATTCCATGATTATGAAGCCGGGTATTTGGGTTCGATCAAAGAACATAAAAAGTAGGTTTGATCCCCATTTTTCTCTTAGTCATGGATAATATACATACTTTATAAAAATAAACCTTCCTAATTAAATCTAAAAACCAACGTTGAATTTAATACAATAGTGTTTTAAGTCAGTAGTTTAGCGGGAGAATCGGTGTCATGTTAAGCATAAGCGGTCGTTAAAAAAGAATGTAGGTACAGAAAATCATTTGATAAGTATGGGAAAAATGCAACAAGATTTACGCAAACAACGAAATTACGACGCGATGTGACAACTGACTGACAGCTCACAGTTAAATTGTTAGTGCTGACTTTTCATAGGAACACGTAAAAGTATCGATACTTTATAGTATCGATTATTAATTATCGATCTCCTTTCGATATTGTTATTTTTGTAATGAATAAGTAATCTTCAGGAAATTACTTACAATGTATATGCAATATTATATATATGCAATATTCGTATAAATAGTATGGTTGCCATACTCAATTATTTAAATGTAATTGATGTGAATATATTTTAGTTTTTGGACTTAATTAGACCTTTTGCTTTGTTTCAAAAAATTAAATAAATTATTTTCTACAAACTGTAATAGTTTACATTAGTAGACGCTTATGAATTCTATCAACAAACACCAGACCATTGTCCTTTGCCTCCCTGTAAAACTTTTTTGGGTTCCGTACTAAAATGATAAAATCCAAGCGAATAGCGCACAACAACCGTCTTTTTACGAAGAGCTTTATAACTTTTATTAAGAGGTTTTTCCTAAAAAAAATAGGTATGCTATTTCTTAAATTCAATCTTGCGATTCTGCGAAACAGTCTGAAGTATTTTTCATTGTATATACATATAACTAAAGTGGCACAGTAAAAACATTTTTGGATTCGTTTTACTTTTTTTCTTACATGCGGAACCCAAAGAGCACTAGTCTGCCTCGCACTTTTTTTTTTTTTCATTTATTGAACTATTATATTTTTGCTATTTGTATTAGTTATTTTTTTTTAAGTTTGTTGTAACTCATCAAATATACATACGAATATAGTATTTAAGATCAAAATGTGTAATACAATAAAGCCGGAGAATCGATTTTCCATACATCACTTATATGATTACTCGATTACCAACCAAGCAGAAAATAATCATATTATAAGTGGCCTAAAATGTGACGCTGCTTATAGAACTATTATTAAATAAATAAAAAAACATTTTTTGAATTTTTTTGATCGGACTTTTTAACCATAAAAATCTAAGTTTTTTACTTGGACAGAATGGTCAGAGACTAATGGAGATACAGGAAAATGTTTCTTGATGTTAGTTATGCTTCAGTTGTCTTTACTTAATTAATGGAAAATTTATAAAATGTTTTGAATGAATAATGAGCATTTTGGTTGAAAAATAATTTATGAAGCTGCTACGATTTTTTGAATACAGATAAAATGTGTGTTTTAAAAACACTTGTAATAAACATTCAATTTCACAATCATTGATGTGATCAAAAAGTTGAGTATGCCAAAATTGAATACCAAAAATCATCATTGAACCTGTTTCCCTGACTTAGACACTGTATAATAGTTAAATACTCGTACCTACTCGTAAAATTGTGAAAGTAAAGTATTTGAATCTCCTCTAAAAGTTATAGAATAAAAATGTATATTTTTGTACCGAAAATCTACTGTACTGTAAAAAGTGTACCTAAATAAATTCATATAGATCTATTAATGTTAATAAAAATAACTTTTATAAAATCATCTGTTTTATTTAAGAACCTGCATTCTTAATTTATAAAGTTAAAGCAATTTTACACTGTCAATTATTAGAATTTTTTAATGTCGATATTTTGAAATTCTAAATTTAAGACGATTTACCTTTCTTGAAAATGAAACGTGTTGTTAAATTATTTAGAACGATACACAGAGACATGACATCGAAACCGGTTTATCAATATTTTTTTTAACGTTAAAAATAACGAAACAAGAAAATAATTCAGAACGAAATAGACAAAAATAGTCAAAGTAAAGCCTTGGTCATATTATGTTACCCGGGCTATTAGTTAATACTGCGAGTTTTTTGACACCTCATTCAGTAAAATCGATACAGGCGCTATGTGGAACATACATGCATACCCTTCCTTTTGGCTTTGCCGTAGTCTGGTAAAAAAACGTTGCTTAGCACTCGCAGGTCACAATTCAACAATGCACATCCAAATTCAAAACATCTTCGATGTAGAAAATTCCGTACCATAATTGTAGCTTGGTGTAATGTGTTTGTCGAAATAAAACAACATATTCAGCGGGTACTCCATTTTATTGTTATTTTTTTTCTAATTTTATATACGCGATCATGATATATCTGTATAGGAGATAAAAATTTCGAGAAAAATATAAAGATTATTAATTATTATGTTACAGAAAAGTAGATATAAATAGACATTTAAGAAGTTTAAGATATTAAAATCGGTATATTTCAAAAAACATGCAGGCTCGTTGAATTTCAATATAATATGTATTTTTATTGATAAATTATCTTTACGTAATATTAAAATGCGATTTATAATAGGTGTTAGATGAATTAGTTATAAAAGTAAGAGAAATATTAGAATCTTATTTTAAATACTGTGAAGGATATTTTTAAATTTTGTATTGGCAAAGATTTCTTACTTCGTCAATAGTACGAGATTTTTTGGCTTTAAAAGTTTATAATTATTTATATTTATAAGCATCGATAAGTAATGTCTAATATTTCGTCTAAACTAATTTCAGCCAAGGTGACACAAACTCACTGGAGTTTCACCTTTATCATGGTTGACGTGTTAACCCGTCGACACGCAATGTAGTGGCGTGGTGGTCTTGTCTTAAGCAGTAACTATAATATCTGAGGTCTGGAATTTATTAAATCGTTCGTTAGTTTTTTAATGATGGATACAGTGGCGGATTTGTAGTCTTAGCCGCCCTAGGTCCAATAATACTAGCCGCTCCTTTGTTAGCACGACAGCACCTATATTACAATAGTCTATTAAAAAAATGCACTTTTAAATAAAACATCCACTCGATTTACAGCGTTAGGACCGGTCGTATCCTTAACTGCTTTTGGGCGTGACTATCGCGTATAGGTACTCTCTCCCAATCGATTTAAAGTTTAAGGAGGAAGCCCGGAACTGGTGCCAGTGACTAAATAGATGCGGAGTAAAATTGTTTATTTTACTCCGCCTTAGTTCAAAAAAAAATACAAAATTCTAAATTATTATATTGTAATTGGTGAAAATTGGGTATTTTCTATTACTTTCCACATTTGTTACGAATGGCTTCTAACATCTGGTCACTCAAAGCCTGGTTCTATTGGACCTTAGTGTAAATCCGCCACTAAATAGATAAGATCTGTTCATGACCCCCGAGCTGGGGACCCTTCGATCCGTGAGCCCGTGACATTTTGCAGGCTCTGCCACTGCCACCCTATAGTTTCAACACTGAGATTAGGTTACAAGTTTATTTATTTCTTTCTATTTCTACTGTAAGTAATTATTTATTTCGCCCTTTTGATCAGCCCTTGCCCCTTACACATAACAAAACTGTTGTCATTGCAATCCCATGACACTTGCACATTAATTTTATCCCTTGGACGACTACTTAGGTACATTAGATAGGTACAACCAATGGCGTAGCTACCCAGGGGCTAGACGGTGCAATGCATCGAGGCCCTCTAATCTTTACCAGAAAAACGCGAACGAACTGAACGAAAAAATAGCTGATGAATATTTTTACTTGATAAAACATAATCAGTTTCGATGGCAGTGGGGCCCATTTTTTATTTGCACCTGGGCCCTTGATTATCTGGCTACGCCACTGTATACAACATAAAGTAGTAAACATTTTCAAGTTATGTATTACGAGCTAGTGAATTTAGCACAAATCTCATACTTAAACATTTCCCTGGTCTTTATTAGACATTGTGTTACTTACTGGTTGAAAGCTATTATGGATATAACTCATAGCTGGGGAGTGGTAGATAATTTTTTGGTAAGTATTTGAGGGAAGCTCATATCTTTTTCAGGAAAAAAAATTACCTGAAGAAAAAATATTTTTTTTGCATAAATGTCAGCATATATACTTTGGAAATGTAGGGGTTGATTTTGCCTCACTACTATCCAATCAGGTCTGCAGTTCTATATTAGAGTAGGGCGAGGTATAACGCAAATTTTAGTACCCAAACATACATACAGCCGAACGTAGAACCTCCTCCTTTTTGGAAGTCAGTTAAAAATATCTACCAACTCTCGAATCATCAAAGTTGTCATCACAACCAGAGTCACAACTTTCTTCTGCGTTTAGACGTTATATTGAGTAGACGATTAAGGAAGATTGATTTGTATGTATGTACTTGTAGAAGGTATTTCATAATACTAAAATCACAAGCGTTTTTAAATATATGAATGGCAAAATCCTTTGAATAAATTCAGTTAGCGGCAACCGGTCTTGCTAAAGCGATGTCGATTCCATCGTTCAGATCTTCGTCGTCTTCATCGTCGCAAGCATCTTCAGGTTCACCCAAAGCTCTCACAAATTCTGAAATCATTTGTTAATAGCATAACTTAACCACTATTCTCTTTAAATCACATAGGATGAATGATGTAAAGATTTAAAGAGAAATGCCCACAGGCTCTTTAAAGACCGGCCGAGGGAACCTAGGTACTTATACCCCCGTATAAAAGTATTATATGGAGATGATAACAGGGGCGTAGCTACTAGCTTATCAGCCGTATCAATAATTCGAGGGACCCAGACTATAGGAGCCCCTTACGTGTGAAAGAAAAAAAAAACAAGTAAAAACTGCAGATACTGCGGGTAGAGTAAATATAAACTCCTCTATTGGGCCCCCCAACTAAATTAGATACAGGGTCCCTCTAAGGCACGCTAGGCCACTTGATAATATGATGTATAAATAAGGATCTGGTTAAATAATTGGCTTAATAAAAGTATGTTTGTTGAAAAATATACATTTTTTATAACTCTTCTAGGGCAAAATGTTCGCCGGTGTACTATTAGGTATATTTATTGATGTTAAATATTTTCGATGTGTGAGCTTTGTTCGTCCCCCTAAAATGGTAAAAAATTTTAAGTGTGAAACAAGTCCAAAGGCAAAAGGTTAGGTACGATAAGATCTGAGGACAAAAGAGTGCGCTCTCTTTTGTCCAGTTTAGGCCTTAGATGCTCGCTCTCCCGTAGCGAGCGTCTAAGGTCTGAACTGTGTTCTAAAACCTGTGCTCATACAATTCCACAATTTTTAGGATTAGGCACTTAGCTACACAGATAATGTTGATAAATCTTTATCGCAACAATTTATCTTTCAGTCTATACATTATAGATATAATTATGGCTTACTGGATTATACTTACTAATCCTAATCCTGTAGATATTGGATTTCAACCTAATTACTGAGAAGTGGGTAATCAATTATCCGCCAAGGCAACCTACCTAAGAAATCAATGCGTCCGTCTCCATCGGAATCCACTTCTTTTATCATGTCTTCAACTAAAATAAAAGATAAATTGATTAGACGCGCTGATTTCGCTAATTTATTATAACAAATTATTTTTAAAAGGTAAAATATTTCCAAAGATTTAACATTATTAACCAAATGGTATATAATAGATTGGTAATTAGGTAATTTGAGATTAAGATAAAGCTAAGCTGATCGATAAAAAAGATATCGGCAAAGCAGTAAATATCTTATAAACAAACTGGTTAGCCTTTCGGTAGAATCCTGCATGGAAACCAAATTAGAGATACCTGCGGGTCTGCTATCCAAGTTAGTGTGCTACATTGTTTAGACTGTATAGTATAAAATCTTTGGTAGATAGTAAGCAAAAAATAATATTGTGAGCTCATAGATTACCCTAATTTTTATACCAAGGGTTGAATACAAAAGGCACAGTTAAGACAGCGCATATGAGGAGTTTCCTAACTCTGGAACCCTCTGACCTCGAACGAGAGGGATGTTTTTTTCAATGTTTTGTATTACAGGAAGTATTTTGTATGTTTTTATAATCGTTTATGATTTATTGTATGTAAGCACTAATATGAGAGGAAATTATTGCACATATTACAGGAACAATGTAATGGCGTCCTGCACTAAAAACGCAGTGTAGGTAGACCCCCACCAGGTGGACTGACGACATCAGGTCTCAGGGATTCGCTGAATGCAGATGGCTCAGGATCATGATATTTGGAAGTACCTATAAAAGGCCTATGTCCTGCAGTGGATTTCCATCGACTGCTATGATGATGATTCATGAACAATAGCATAAAGGCAACTCACTCTCTTCCTCGGAAAGGTCTTCTCCAAGACACTGCAGCACTGCTCTCAGATCCGAAGCGCAAATGTACCCGCGGTTGTGTTTGTCGAACACTCTGAACGCGTCCCTCAGTTCCCTCTCCTCTTGCTCAGCGGAACTTGTTCCACCGGCGGCTCCCGACATCGACTTGGAGAGGATGTTTACGAACTCTTCGAAACTGACGTTTCCATCGCCTAGAGATGAAAGCAGAAAGTCGAGAATCAATGATAATTTTATTATTGTAAGATTAGCCATTACGTAGCAATGGCGTAGCGATGCCAGGACAACGAAGGGTAATTGAAAGGGTCTCGATTTTGGGAATTAAAGATTATTTTTTTTTTTTAATCAAATGTGTAGGTGAGCTGTGATAGCCCAGTGGATATGACCTCTGTCTCCGATTCCGGAGGGTGTGGGTTCGAATCCGGTCCGGGGCATGCACCTCCAACTTTTCAGTTGTGTGCATTTTAAGAAATTAAATATCACGTGTCTCAATCGGTGAAGGAAAACATCGTGGGGAAACCTGCATACCAGAGAATTATCTTAATTCTCTGCGTGTGTGAAGTCTGCCAATCCGCATTGGGCCAGCGTGGTGGACTATTGGCCTAACCCCTCTCATTCTGAGAGGAGACTCGAGCTCAGCAGTGAGCCGAATATGGGTTGATGACGTAGGTACGCTTCAACTCATTAGATAAAATCTAGCACAAAAAAAATAATAATCAGCCTTTTATACGGAAATATACAAGTTGAATAATACACATCTATCATATTATGTCGAATAATTCGGAGTGCCTGTTGGCATAGACCTCCTCCAGCCTTTTCCACTCCGTTCTATTTTGTGCTACCCTCCTTCTGTGGTTTCCTGCAATCGCGAACGAACCTTGTCGACGTCCGCTAGTACCTACTTATTAAGCCTTCCTAGTTCTTAAGGAGAGAAAATTGTGGCAACACTTTAAACTAGATTCATATCGTCCAATAAGCGGATACTCGCTGTGCGGAGTTACCTATTTGTTGGTTCTTACCATCGCTGTCGACCTCCTGCAGCATGTCCTGCAACTCTTCAACTCTCGCGAACTGTCCCAGGCTGCGCATCACTCGGCCCAGCTCCTCCTTTGTGATCGTTCCGTCGCCATCTTTGTCAAAGAGGCGGAAAGCTTCACGGAATTCTGAAAATTTGATTTCGAATACCTTTAATTTCCTGTTAGTTCTCATCATTTGATTAGCAATTAAACGTCTTCCACGTTTAGTCTGTATCCACAATTGGGTTAGTATTTCGAGTAAGTATATAAAGATACAAAAAATACTTGTAAACTCAACCATGTTGGACTAACCACTCAACATGGAATAAGAAATTGTTTTATGGTTGTGAATTCCAATATAGACCACGAACCCTACAAAGGAAAAAACAAAAGTAAATAATAAGAACAAACCAGAAAAGTGGTTGAGGAGGATCCGCAAAGGGTTGTAGCGCAGAAAGGAAGAAGGAGAAAAATAACTCGAGTTTCTATCGTTAAAGATCTATAAATTCTGTTGTAGTAAAATTTAAAAGGGCTCATAAAGCAAAGCAAAAAGGTGTAAGTATGTAAAGCATTGAAGCGTCTTTTTATATAAAAAGGCTAACGAGATCTACGTGCTTACCTACTCGCATTTATAGACGGTATTTTGTAATATCGCTTCTTTGTGAGGGGAAAATTCAATTGAACCGATCTCGGGACGATGGTTACTGGCGCCGGTTTGCGATATATTTTAGGAACAATTTTCTTTTATTTTCTTTGGTTATTATTATGTTTAATCTTAACTGCTTTAGCACTATTTATGTACAAAAGAGATCTTCAACTTAATGTAACTAAGTCAAACGGCTATTGCTTTTAAGTTTTTTTTAAACTATGAGTATGAAGTACCTAGTACTAGTAGGGACTTATACCTACCTAAATAGTTCTTGAACAAAAAATTGGCATTTTTTATGGACATTCACTTGTTTTTTTTAAGTAAGTAGATGGCACTATCTACTATTGTTGTAGGCATACAACAATAGTAGATTGTGCCAGCTCTGAACGCATTCATTACGCTGAAATCTCCGTACGTAGATACGGCTATGAATAGGTTACCTATGTTAACCTACAAGTTTTTCTTTAATAAAGAAAATTGGAATTCAGAGTCATTGTTTAAGAGTTCAATGTCAATCAATAATAATAAAAGAGGAAGTACCCAGATAAAAACATAAACACAGTTGAAAATTTCGTTTCTGGGTAAGTAATATCTTAGTTTAGCAACTTCTGTGTCAGAAATTCCTTTATTATGATGGGATAATATTAATATCTTCGGATTGAGCTATGTTTATGTTAACACTAAAATATGCCTATTATGAAACTTACCTTTCATTTGCGTTCTCGTTATCCCAGTGTTCTCATCAACGATCGAAGCTTTACGGTCGAGGATTGTGTTTGCCGCCGGTTTTAGAAAAGCCACCTGACGTTGCGGCTGCGTTGGAGTTATGGACCTCTCCGATAACTGGCTGTAAAACATTTATACTGTAGGTACATTCGTCGTAACCAACCACTATTCGGCTCACTTCTGACGTAGCTGACGACGTTTTCCCGCGTGGTTCTCGTTCCCGTAGGAAAACGAGGATAATATATAACCTATAGCCATCCTCGATAAATGGGTTATCTAACACTGAAAGAATTTTTCAAATCGGACCAGTAGTTCCTGAGATTAGCCATGTTCAATCAAACAAACAAACTCTTCAGCTTTTTATATTAGTATAGTTAAAGATTGATCAAAAAAGTCGAAAATTTAGGTCGTGAAAGTTTTTTGTTAATAATTTGCCACTGGTTTTAGTAGCAGCCGAGTGTAAGTAAAAGTTAGTATATACACAGGCTAAAGTTTGCATAATGGAAATGAGTCGACTGCTTCTAGGAATATATACTTATCCATATTTTAATATTCCGCACGTGGCCAAGGCATTACCGCCTGCCGGTCAGGCTGTACCCTGATCCAATTTACTTTATGGAACAAAGTTTGCATAAAACGAAGCTCTGCGGCCGAGATATACTAGATTAATAATATTGTATTTACGATCAAACACAAGAAACAACATTTTTAAAATATAGGTACGTGGCTTAAATTAAAACATGTCTTCGTATCTCTTGGTAGCTCTTGCGATTCTTTTTTGCGTGCGCGTATATTTTATACGTGATAGCCTAGCGGATATGACCTCTGCCTCTAATTCCGGAGGGTGGTGGGTCCGGGGCATGTACCTCCAACTTTTCAGTTGTGTGCATTTTAAGAAATTAAATATCACGTGTCTCAAACGGTGAAGGAAAAACATCGTGAGGAAACCTGAATACCAAAGAATTTTCTTAATTATCTGCGTGTGTGAACACTGCCAATCCGCATTGGGCCAGCGTGGTGGACTATTGGCCTAACCCCTCTAAGACTCGAGCTCAGCAGTGAGCCGAATATGGGTGATGTGAATATGAGTGATGAATAAATATAAACAATTTAAAAAATAATACCTTTTAATTTATCCATATGATGAGTTCGTTACGGGCATCGAGCGGCACTTAATAAGCATAACCTATCGTAACTAAGATTTCCTCGTGGCACAATACGCCCGCACCGGAAGTGCCGCACTCACACACAATCAGCATACAGATATGGCCGCACCCCCTCGGGAGGGAGTTACGACTCTTTACCGTTCTTGTCGCTCCCCCAACTCTGTTAACTACGTACTATACCTACATAATCGAACAAGCGCGTCACCAAAAGGAGGAGGGGGCAGGAAGGGGCGAGGAGGAGTTGATTAAAAACAATTATGTATAGCCAAATGCAAAGCATTAAGCAACCAAATCCTAAAGCTTCTTGATCAGTCTTCTTAATTTGCAATTAAAAATAATCGCCGTAGAAGTACCTACCAATAAGCTAAAAAAAGCTAATATAACTTCATGTTTTTGAATACTCTGAATACCCTATAATATAATAGGGGTAACTGACTCCTTGGACTAGTGGGTAGCCTAGCTAAGTAATCGGGTTATTGGTTAAAATATTGAGCATTTCTGTCTTCCGAAATGTTTAATAATAACCTGGAGTTGGGAAGTAGGTGGTGTTACCCATTTGTCCTTTATTCTATCCAAAGGATTATAGTATTGATTAAATCACAATAGAGTTTATTTTGGATCAAAGATTGTGTGATTATCATAGGCGTATATAGAGGTGTTCGGATGGACCATGCCCACCCTAGAATGGACCTGTGCCCACCCTATTCTATATATGAACTCTTATTATACTAATATAATAAACTTGATGTCGGGGGTCAGGCCCACCCTAGGAAATAATCCTAAATACGCCAATGGTGATTAAAATTAGCTAGCTGAAAATCAGCGCTGTATGTTCTTTGTTTATGGGGAGCATATAGCAATATGCTGAGCTGGGACCTTTTTCTAGGTTATGCCACATATCGTAGGGTATTATCTATACTTATACCTACTTATAATAAATCTGTAGAGAGGTCAATTCTGTACATTAAATATATTTCCAAAATAAATATCAGGAAGTGATTAGTGGTTGATACTGATGCCAAAAATGCAATCAGTAAAATTTTCGTCTGTCTGTCTGTCTGTATGTTCTTTATAGAAACAAAAACTACTTGACGGATTTTAACGAAACTTGGGTACAACTATTTTTCCAAATTCCGGGGCAGGTTATAGTAGGTATACTTTTCATCACGCTACGATCAATAGGAGCAGAGCACTAAAGGGAAATGTTATGAAAACGGGAGAAGTTACTAAATTTTTTAAGCTTCCGTCGCGTGGTATGTTCGTTATAGAAACAAAAACTACTCGATAGATTTAACAAAACTTGGTACAATTATTTTTCATTTCCTGGACAGGTTAAAGTATACTTTTCTTTACGCTACCGTCAATAGGAGCAGAGCAGTGAAGGGAAATGTTGAGAAAACGGGAGAAGTTACTCCATTTTTTAAGCTTCCGTCGCCGTCGCATGATCCCTACCATAGGGGTAGTAGGATAGGGGTAGGGTAGGGGTATGGTGGGGGCAGGCGTAGTAGTAGGGTTTCATATTTTCTTTCTTTCTTTCTTTCTAATTATGTTATGAAGAGTAGTAGTAGACCTAGAAAATGACAGCTCACCTTTGAGATGGGCTGATAGCAAAGCTGACGGAAGGTGTCCGTACGTTGTCCGGACGGGTCTCATCCGGCGGGCCCGGTTCTGTGCTGCTTGTTTGTCGAGTCTGGACAAATAAATATCAATGTAGCAGACGCCGCACGGTTTCACCCGCGTTGTTCCCGTTCCCGTAGGGATGGATATGGGGATAAAATATAGCCTTAACACTCGGGGATAGTATAGCTTTCCAACAGTGAAAGAATTTTTCAAATCAAAGTCAAAATTATGTCATAACTTAATTTAATCTAATGGTGGTAATAATAGTCGAAAACTTAATTTCCTCTTTGTAATATCAGTATAGATAAATAAAATATTGAACCAATCATCATTTCTAGCAATCCGAGTCAACTTCGTTCACCACATGACGCGACTGAAGTTCGCTCGCAGCCAAGATGCGAAAAGCGGTTTTGGTTGACTCGATTAAGACACAAGTTAAAAATTTAAACTTTGAAAAAAAATGGAATTAGATATAGCCGTAACTTGACTGTAACTGTAATGTAACTGGTTTCCATGATTCCATGTAATTTACAGTTTTGTGACGTGTAGAAATTATGCTTTTTCATTTGACGCACTTGGGTATATTTGAACTATTCCATTTTATTTGAAGCTGCTGAATTGAGTTTCAAATTTAAACGTATCCAAGAATCATTTGAAACCTTTGAAATAAAATAAAAACCGCATCCAAATCGGTTTTAACCGTTTGAGTCAGACAGATTTACATAGAGATCAAAGTCTCTTTTGTTGCATTGGAGGTACTTCTACATATATTATAGGACTCAAAAGTGATAACAAATATAAGAAAACTAATGTCGAACAAAGATTATGTATGATTCACAACACTTGTCAGGACAACTTAATTAACAAATCAAACTGTAACCAAAATAAGACCCTAGAATGGCAGAGAATGACCTTGAGTGAAGTCACGTACTTGTGAACGATGTGTGTAGGGTTAAAGGTACTTGGGATAGGCGGGGAGAGTGACTATCGACTAGTATTCCTTTGTTCGACATTAGTTTTCTTATATTTGTTATCACTTTTGAGTCCTATAATACATACGAGTATGTATGTTGGAGGTAGGAAAGATACACTAAAGATCGACGAAGTATTGAAATTTGAAAATGAACCTATTTGTTATTTACTTTATACTTAGACGGTTGAGTATCTATACTTGAAACCTGCTCACTTCCAAAGCCACCACGTTCCAAAGTCCATAGTAGTTCGGCTGGTGGGAGGCTTTGGCCGTGGCTAGTTACCACCCTACCGACAAACACGTACCGCCAAGCGATTTAACGTTCCGGTACGATGTCGTGTAGAACCCGAAAAGAGTGTGGATTTTCATCCTCCTCCTGACAAGTTGGCTCGCTTCCATCTTAGATTGCATCATCACTTACCATCAGGTGAGATTGTAGTCAAGGGCTAACTTTTAAAGAATAAAAAATAAAATAAAAGTAGGCTAGCGTACTTACCTATGGTTTGAGCACCAGCTGACAAACTTTCAGCTTTTATAAAATGACGAAGTTTTGACGGTCGCTGGCTCTCCGTCTATTACAAGGTTTCTCAAAGTGGGGTACGCGAACCCTAGGGGTTGGCCATTAGACGGCAGGGGGTTCGCGACAAGATTTACGTAACTGATACTAAGTCAGAATTAAGGTTAAAAATGTCCAAAATTACTCATAACATTGAATCCATTCGTGACAAGAAACAAGCACACCAATCACATTAATAGACAAAGACATTTCTTTTGGTGCTTTGTGTGCTACCTTTTATTTAAATAAAAACCTTATTTTCTTCAACAGTCAAATTCGTAGTTCGCTGTCACTTGGAAATTTTAACAGGGTTTCGTGCAGCTGAAAGTTTGAGAAACCCTGGTCTATTACAATACGCGTTGAAGGTAACTTTGTGGTAGCCCATCAAAATTTTCAATACTCCGCCAGTTAAGTCCGCTTACATACAATCATCAATTGAATTTATGAAGAAGAAGACGAAGAATAATGAAAGAAGAGCTTACCATAATGCCTTTGAGCTGATTCACCAGCGGTGAATCAGCGAAGAAGTTGTTCACCGCGGAGAATATGTTTGTATATTTGCCTGTCGTACTGCAGCAGGCGTAGTCCCGCCCGCCCCTCGCTTGGCTGTGCAAACAGTATAAATCAATGGTTTTATGATCAAAGACCACTAGCATATTGTACTTAGGACTAGATTAATACTGGCAATGTCCGTTTACGTTCTGTTTTTAGGGTTCCGTATAAATGTTGATTTGTGAGTACATTTTGTAACCGGCTTTCAATATTTTTTAAGCTTTACGTGAACATGGTTCCTCTGTTTGTCAATCAAGGTCTGTTTTTCAAATTTTTGTTTTTTTGTTTATGTTATGGTTGTTTGTTTCCAAAAGCGTAAATCTCTTAAACATGGGCTCGTAAATGTGGAATGAGTAAAATATAAAAACTAAATATTTTTTTTCTTTACTAGTTAGCTCTTGACTACAATCTCACCTGATGATGTAATCTAAGATGGAAGCGGGCTAACTTGTTAGGAGGAGGATGAAAATCCACACCCCTTTCGGTTTCTACACGGCATCGTACCGGAACGTTAAATCGCTTGGCGGTACGTCTTTGCCGGTAGGGTAGTAACTAGCCACGGCCGAAGACTCCCACCAGCCAGACCTGGGCCGATTAAAAAAACCTCAATAGGCCCAGCTGGGGATCGAACCCAGGAGCTCCGTCTTGTAAATCCACCGCGCATACCACTGCGCCACGGAGGCCATCAAAATGTGATTTATCTTCCTATCTTATACCTAATAGACCATCAATATAGTAAGAATATGTTGACCCACATTATTATTGGTATAAAATTGTAAATTGTAATCTACTTAATCACAACATACATAACTGAAGTTAGATTAGAAATTTAAATAACGTAGTCAGCTCCCACGACCATTCAGACAACTATGTCCTTCAATATTCAATGGTTGACGGTGCATTGTCGTAAATTGACATTTATAGGGGCATATTCATTGAACGACAGTCACTGAGATTAAGCCATTTAACTTATTTAAAACCCATATTTACTTAAATGCATAGACAAACAAATACATCGAACTCGATTGCCTACTTCTGTAATATGTATTAATATTATAAAGAGTGAAGGATTAATTGTTTGCATTGTAAAAGACTTCGAAACTATTGAACCGATTTGAAAAATTCTTTCACAGTTGGAAAGCTATAGTATCCACGGGTACTATAGGTAGGCTATATTTTATTCCTGTATTCCTATGATAACGGGAACTACGCCGGTGAAACTGCATGGCGTCTGCTAATAATACAAAAAACGGTTTAAGTAGGTCAGCAAATTAAATTTAATTTAATCTAAGTTTCAATAGCATATAGCATAATTTCTGCTAACCTTCAAAGCTTATTATTAAGCCTGCATCATTATATTATCAGCCGCTCTCCATAAAGGAGAAGAGTTAACTTGATTTAATCTTAGACCCAAAACGCTGTTGATTGCGTTTGCGATTTTTGACCATGTTTTTGGCTGCTGGGAGGCTTCGGCCGGGGCTAGTTACCACCCTACCGACAAAGACGTACCGCCAAGCGATTTAGCGTTCCGGTGCGATGTCGTGTAGAAACCTAAAGGGGTGTAGATTTTTATCCTCCTCCTAAGCAAGTTAGCCCGCTTTCATCTTAGATTGCATCATCACTTACCATCAAGTGAGATTGTCGTCAAGGGCTAACTTGTAAAGGATAAATAAAATTCATCCCCACTTTACGTGTAGGGAAGTACCCTAAACGTTTTTTTTTTCAAGATTTTATTTTACGACTTTGTTCACATTTTTAATTTACATATTTTTGCTAATTTACAGCTTTCTAGTAGTAATAGTCTTTGCGCTAAACCGCGGACGGACGGACAGACGGACATGACGAAACTCTAAGGTTTCCTTGTGGACTACGGAACCCTAAAAATGACAAGGTCCGACGACTTTTAACGTGCACACCGAGGCACAGGGGTGTAAAACTACAATTACTTAACTGATTTTTTTTTTACACACAGTAGATAACTCAATGTTTCAATCCGTCCGACCGACCTCGCGATCCGAAACCACATATTGTAACCACTGGACCAATAAGGTAGTTAATTTATATAGCGCCATATGGACAACTTTAGCTGACGCCCTGCAATTTCACCCGCGTAGTTCTCGTTCCCGTACGAAATCGGGGATAAAATATAGCCTCAACGATATTTTACAGTATAAATATCGTTGAGCCTATAACACCCGGGGATAGTTAAGCTTCCTAACAGTGAAAGAATTTTTCAAATCGGTTCAGTATTTTCGGAGCTTATTCAATGCAAACAAGCTAATCTTTCTTTCTTTCTCTTTAAATAAACTGTAAACACTTTTAATAAATAATATAAAATAGGTACTTAAGTATTTTTAAAATGGGTATTTATATGAATAATTAATCATATCATTTATTTGCATTTAACTACAGTGGCCATTGTTTTTAAAATATTATCAGGACTTATTAGAAAAATGAAAAATCATATGCATGTTATTTAAAAATCTATTTAGACTTTTTTTTTACTTTAGAATTAGATTGTTTAACATTCAGTATTTCTAGATTGACATCTACGTACCTACATAAAATATATTACCCAATAAAATAAACGTAGTTCTGAATTCATTGCTGTGATTCGTCATTGATCAAATTCGTATTTAACACGAGTTTAAAAACGAAGCTAAAATGTTCATTGCACATTTAAAATAGCTTAAAACAACTCCGTTATTCAGGCGTTTTACAAAAGGACATATAAAATATTCAACAAAGAGATTGTGCAAATGTTTACCTTATTGTTATAATTGTAGAGCACTTTGTTGAATGACACTACGTGGCAGACAAGGCACGGTACGCGCAGGTATTGAATGGAAAGCTACAATCACACTGAAAGAAGCTGGGTCCAGAATACGATGTCAAAATTTTCGCGCATGCGAATTGGTTTGAGATGTTTAAGGTGATATTTCATGTGTGATTGCATCGACAAATTTATATAATAATGATAAAATGACAGAGAAGACAGTAATTTTCCTGTGTGGAGGTTCCTCAAAGGTAAGATAATCTTGCGCTTCATTAGTCATGGAAAGACTAAGCTTTCCATCAGACTTTTGCGATTAAAGTTGAAGTGCGCTCACCTTTTAGGTGTTAAAACTCGAAAAAAAGTTATTTTTACTAATTTCATGAAAATTGCTCCAAAATTTGTTAAGTAAGATTCGGAAATTAATGTGAACAGTCTGATAGGTAGTTGGATAAAAATTAAAATAGGTAAGTATAGTTTTTTTTTAATAACATTCTTATCAAAAGAAAACAGTGGTTCGTTAATAGGCAAAGTGGCAATGTTATTAGGTTAATGGCATCACAACGTACTTCAATTCCAGCGCTAAATATTTACACGGTTGTACACATTTTATTTTTGTAATAACGAAAATAATTTAGTACTTCAAATATTTTTATACACCAACACACCTTTATGAAAGGAAATTTTAAGTCTTGCCGATTTTATAAAACTGCACCTTAATTGGCTTTACACACAAAGCTAAATGAAATACATTTTATAGTTAGGTATAACCAAGGCAAGGGTTACTCAGTCAAGAGGGCAATCCAGTGTATCGATGTTTCTACAACTGTGCCTACTACATAATTCTGAGTTCCGACTGCAGACTAATTAATATACTCGTGCCTGCTCCTGTTAATTATTATTTATAAGCAAGTTGTATAACTTTGACTTACTGTAACTTTGTATAATTTTACCTACTTCTTTATAAAAAATTATAGACAGGTTCCTATTTCTACTTGTATACAAAACTCTCACTTACTGAGATTACTTTCAAACACCAATAATTACGGCCATAAAAAGTTAGAAGAGAAAAACAATGATCAATAATCTTTACCTACTCAATAGCTGAAACTACTGCACTATCATGCAACCTTATCAGAACGGTTTCTGTCAGCTACCACTTGGTTTGCGTGGAATTCATTTTTGTGTAGATTTTTTTTCTTCGTCCTTACAACTGTAATTCCAAAGTACTAATTTAAGTAAGTAACCGCGTTTAATCCACGTAATGATTAATCTATCAGTGGTAAGTGGATTAGTTTTGATAATTGGCTTGCATATAAACATAAATTTTAAAAGTTGGCCAATAACCTCAACCACAGTACATTTTACTGTGCCTCAACTCTATAATAGTCTCTAAAATTATCACGAGCGGCTTTAAAATTGGCAAAGCCATATTTTGTCAAATCGAATCATGAATATTTGAGAATAAAAATGCACACGAAAGGTAGACAAATGAAGATTTTTGAATTATCATTGAGTATTTCGTAAAAAAATATACAAAAAAAAATTTCAAGGACTTGCCAATGTATTTAACTACGTATATGGTACATCAATTTCAAACATAAAGCAGAGTAGGTACCATATGATAGTATTGATAGACCTTCTAAACTTATTTTTCATTTGAAAATTTTATCACATAGCTGATAGGCTTCGTAAAATAGGTATTACTGTAGGTAAAGAGTGTCTTTTTTGTCTCGGGCCACGTAGGTTATCTCAAAAATGCAATCAACGGATACACCCTGTGGCGCTGTGCAAAAGATAAGGAGGATTATGATTCATGTTCATACATTTGCACTTGTACGTTTTTATCTAGTTAAGCCTAAGCAACCGCCTTGTTCGCGAAAAAAGTATGAATAACGTATAACCCTCTAACAAGATGTTATAACGGGACTACTTTATACCTAAGAATCACCAAGTAAAAAAGTCATGGAATAGTTTCTAAAAGTAAATTTATTCATATTCACAATATATTTTTTTTAATAATTAATTATGGTACAGAATATAAATCAGTACTTACCATAGAATACATAATAGTGCTAATACTTATTTTTTTTTTCTAAATAATGCTAGAATTTTAATAATAAAAAAAATGTTAAAAGTACTTTTATTGACTGTCAAAATACTTACTACATATTAAATCGAACAAAAAAAATTACGACTTGTGATTATATCTCAAGACTTAAGCGTCATAATAAGGATTCCTCTGAATTTGCTCGCGGGAGGAACCCGGCCTTGTACTCTATACTTACTTTCATTGACTGAAATAAAATCGAATACCGACGTATCCTTTTATATTTAAAAAAGGCAGACGCCATTAAAATATCTTTTAATATCATATTGCCTTGTTGTGCGTGAATTACATCAGTGTACTCATGCACTGATGATACAAATGAACGAATAAGCCAATCTGACAGGCACCCTCGCGGCCTGTAACTATATCATAAATATATGGTCACCCCACCGCGAGATTAAACTTATCAGTTCATTCACCTCGTTCTCTCATTCAATAGCGTTCCGTTCGTTCAATACGCATGCGCATATGAACCGGCCCGACAAGTATTCCGGTCCGTGTACGCCGCCAACATTCATTCTAGTTATAGCCGGTAGCGCGAGAACACATTTAGTTTCCTCTACTTTTACCTAACAGATTTTAATTTGAAAATATGGACTTCGTTGGCAAGAAATACAAGATGGTCTCCTCGGAGAACTTCGACGAGTTCATGAAGGCGATTGGTGAGTTTTTTTGATACGTATTTTTAATTTTAGAAACATTTCCAATGAGATGCGACGCCGGCCGGCTTTCGCTAATTACTTAACCACGCTACCCGGCATTATTCTTCTTTTAAGCGTTTAACTGAAGAATTACGGTAAAATTATTGGTTTTAAATCGTTTTATTTCAAGGTTTACAATAAAGGAAAGTTTAGAACCCTTTCTATTGCACAGCGTTACTTTTCACAACACGTGTTTATCGTACCACAATTAAATTCGTTATTGGAAATGGGGGTTTTATTTTCAAATGAAGGTAAACTGAAATAGTTTCATGCAATTTCATTAAAAATGTATTCAATTACTGTTAGTTTTTGATGTTTTAAGATTTATAATATTGAATTCGATCTCGGTTAGATTTAAGGGCCGCTATTTATATAATTACCCTATTTTGCAAGTTATTTACGCTGTTGGTTTTTGTTTTTCGGTATTGATTTACTGATACTTTACTATCTGTATAATTTTATGTATAACTAGGTATGTATTATATTATATGAAAATATCAAACCCAAACCATTTACTGCGTTCGCTTGAAAATATATTATTTACAAGAAGAAATAACTAACTACGTAGGTACCTTTATTAAATTGTTTAATTCCTTTCTTATTGCCAGTTGCCATGCAGTTTATTGTTTATATTTAATAATAATTTATGTAATTTCAAGGTATCATTATATCTTATCGCCTAGGTACCTTATAATTAAGCTATACCTAAGTCTCCTCGTGTATTAAGGCAGTCACACACGATCAAGTTTATCGATAAGTCTGCAAATCTAATTATGGTTATTGGTATGGTTTCAAATTCAGGGCTTATAAAAAAATATAAACTGGATATTTCAAAGCAAAAGTAAAGTCCAAAGTTTAAGCCAATACCAATTTTAAGCTTACCAATACACTTGGGTAGGTAGCAGTAGCGAAGACTAAAATATTGTAATAGGTACGTAACCCGGTCATGTGTTTTTAGACATACGTGCAGGCGTTTATGAGTATTGTAGAAAAAAATATTTATGAATGTACCTACGAGTATGTACGGATTTTTAAAAGTTTAGCCGCGAGGAATCGGGTTGTTTAGACTCTGGTAGGTAGCCAGCCTTATTCTATAGAATCTATAATTGTTATATTAAGTTATTCTGGCCTAATATTAAAACTAAAATCGCGCTAAAAAATTGCGAAAGGTAAAAAATCGAGAGGAGGAATAAAATCATTAAAATCGGACAAGTCGTTTTGGAGGAGTGCGACAAAAATGACCGTGACACGTAGTTTTTAAATGGGGTCATTTAGCCGGTTACTCGACTGAGTCGGTTAGCTAGCTGTCGTCAGGGGTTGCCTGATAGAGATTGCAATAAGGCCGCCTTTGCATACTCATTTTTAGATTTAATTATTCTTTTTTATTTTTTTTTTGTTCGATATTGTGTGCAAAGCATTTCTTCTACTACTAGTAACGGAACCTATGGTATGAGTAGATATATATGTATTAGATTTGACCTGTTTTTCTGATCCAATTGGTAGGTAGAATATTTACAAAGGACAACAGGCTCCAAAGTATGAAAATATACCATAGAGATATAAAATTGAGTGGAAAAGATAGAATAAGTAGTGCCAACATTTTTTTAAAAATAATGTATTTTTAGATTTAAAATTAAAAGTGGGATATATATAATTTCGTTATTGTACGCGACTTTTTTTTAAGGATGATAAAATATTTATTTCAACTTAAGTTTACTTTTACAATTATTTACACTAACTAAATACAATATTATTAATAATATTTAAATTACTAGTTAGTTACTAGTAATTACCTACCTACCCTAAACTAACCTAACCTAACCTAAACTTATTATAACAAAAAATAAAAGGAAGTATAAAATTATATCTATGTATAAGACTAATTCATCCGAATCCGTCGTAGAATTCATCCGAATCGATGACTTCACAAATCGAGTAATAGTGCCCGTTGTCCTTTCATATTGAAATGCATCCGTGAAGGACTATAATAATAGTGTAAAAAATTCCTAATTACCAAGGTTATACCTAATGAGTAGTGAGTAGGTCTATATAATTAGTATATCGCTTCTTCCATGAGCAATGTATTATCGCACATGAATCAGTCAGATTATGTCATAGTAGACAGCTTTGTTCGGTATTTAGCAAGTCTGCAGTTCAACCTTGAAATGTATTTTCAGGTAGGTATACATGTCATGTAAGTAAATCTCATGTCATGTAAGTAATCTAGTGACGTGATAGCCCAGTGGATATGACATCTGCCTACGATTCGGAGGGCGTAGGTTCGAATCCGGTCCGAGGCATGCATCTCCAACTTTTTAGTTATGTGCCTACCTAACTTACCTTATCAGCCGATAGACGTCCACTGCTGGAAATAGGCCTTTACCATGGACCTCCAAGTACAACGGTCTCGAGCCGCCAGCATCCAGCGGCTCCCTGGAACCCGCTTTATATTCTCGGTCCATCTAGTGGGGGGTCGACACTGTGCTTTCCGGTGCGGGGTCGCCTGCACATAACTGGATTTTAAGACATTAAATATCACGTGTCACAAATGGTGAAGAAAAACATTGTGAGGGAACCTGCATACCTGAAATTTTTCTTAGTTATCTACGTGTGTGATGTCTAACAAGCCGCATTTGACCAGCGAGGTGGACTAAGGCTAAGTCTCAAAATGAGAGGGATTAGGCCTTAGGATCAAGAGACTCGTGGTCAGCAGTGAACCGAATATGGGTTGTTAATTAAGTTACATGCTTGCCTAACATTATTATCAGAACGAAAGTCATAATTTCGTCAAATTGCACTCTTAATTCACTCATAAGATGGAGAACGCCTGCAGTGGCCAAACATACCTCATAGGCTGAAAGTTGAAAAATGTATTTTTTTGTTATTATGTCTTATGTCTCCAATCGCTTGACCCTTAGTTTCCTGACGACCCTTCGCTAGAGACCCTTAAAGTTTGATCTTTATCTTTTCGAATAGTTTCCACGTAGCCAAGTGAATGGCTGGGTTATGGGTACATAATTGTTCCAAATTGGGCCTTTAATTTTTACTCCTGCCACTAATCAATACAAGTAATCATATATTATTACTCCAAAGGCGACACCACGGCTGGCTCCATTATTGTTTGTTTCCAATGCCAATAAAACCGTATTATAGGGTTGTCAAAAACTCCGTGGCACGGAATGAATATCTATCTACCTATGAAACTAATAAAATCGTGTACCTACATCACTACAGGTAACACTACAGGTATTTTAGGGTTGCAAAAGGAAAAAGCAATTCCTGACAACCAGTTTTGGCCCGTTTGCAGTTTGGGCATTGGAATTTTCAAAAAAGAAGTCTGTGTTTCGACTTTGTACCTTGGCGAAGTGCAATTAAAATTATAAAATCAGTATGGAACGAATACTCATATTAATGCAATAGTGGAATGCGTTGTCTTGCAGAACCATTTCAATGAAGCGGTAATTTATATATTTAATTTATAGGTAAATATTGAAGAGGTAATCTCTGTTTCTACTGAGCCGATTTTAAAAATTATTTTACCAATAGAAAGTCACGTAATTTGTTAGTGTCATATGTTTTATGCCCGTTTTTCCACAGGAACGAGAAATATGCTAGTGTAACTTTAGTAGCTAGTCGTTGAATTAAAAAAATAGAAGGTAGGTACATCTTCCCATTTCTGGAGCAATATCTACTAAACTTTAAGTTTTTTGATATTTTGTGTAATAGGTACTTAAAACTTAAAACAAATTACCTGTTAATAAAACCCAGAACTTTTATAGAATGAAAGGTCTGGCCGTCGCAGGCCAGACCAGGAATGAGCATGTCATTATCATAGTTTATTTGCTGATTTACCTAATTCTAATCTAATCATTACGACTTGTATTTAAACACCACATGTCTTCGTCTAGTCGAAACAAGTTGTAAACTTGTAAATATTATCAACTTCCCTACTCGGTGCCAAGTGCAATGTCAATAGTTCGAAATGTTTACATAATTTTATTACACGGCTTACGTTATTACAATGGAGCGGAAATCAGATAATGAAACAGCTTTGACTGAATTAGGTGTTATGTTAACCTCAAAAGATGTTTTCTTTTAATTCCAAATCGTTACTTTCTCTCAAAAGAAACTCTTGGCCTTTATATCCCGGATGATACTTAATAGGTATTTAAAACTAAGGCTAAACGGCTAACATTACAACTTCAACTAATAACTACCAAAGATTTTTTATGCTATAGATAGGTACCTTCTTGATCAACTGCACTAGAACGTTGAATTCAATAATATGGTTACAAAAAATTTATAGGTACTGTATCACTGAAAAAGAAATATTGCCACGTAGAAAAACTAGTAATAATTTATAAAACTGTCATCCTAGTTAGCAAGAAGCAGACTGCACACAAAAAATACAACGAATGCTATCAGATTTAATGGAATCTTTGATAATGCTGTACAGTGTAGGTGTTTTAGCAAGAAATAAGATAAAGCAATGAATGATTCCTTGTTAAGAACTCGAAGGTCTGAGCTCATGTTTTAACTTTTATTCAACTTTTTCGTACGAACTTTAGCTGTACGTACCTAAAAGATTTCTTAAGTTTTCTTCATCCCACTTTATCTACGGCAGGGTTTCTCAAACTTTCGGCTCCACGAACCCCTGTTAAAATTTCCAAGTGACTAACTAACAAACTAATGGGGGGGGGGGGGAACCCCCCCCCCCACCCTTCCACAGAAAAAATAAATTTGACTGTTGAAGAAAATAAAGTTTTTATTTGAATAAAAGATAGCACATAAAGTACCAAAAGGAATGTCTTTGTAATAATAATGTGATGGGTGTGCTTGCTTCTTGTCGCAAATGGATTCAATGTTAGTAGTAATTTTGGACAATTTTAAACTTAATTATGAATTAGTGTCAGTTACGTAAATCTTGTCGTCGAATGGCTAGGGGTTCGCGTACCCCACTTTGAGAAACCTTGATCTACGGCATTCAAAATAATTACCAGCTTTTGACTATCTGACTATTCGAGTATTCGCTTGCTGCAGATTTTGTTTGATTTAATTAATTGCCGTTAGCATTTTTCTAAATAAAAGGTGCCTTTTTGATCTTCTCTGTAGGTTCTAGGTATGTCCTTGACGTGTCTGCAATGAGCCATTTTCCTCTAAAGGTTTAAAAAAAAAATCTGCTAGGAACAACACTGGGAGGTACTTACTAATCGGACATATGACCGCCAAATTATAGTAAGCGACACTTTATCAATTTTTTTTTTGCAATAATCGCTAGCGTATTTATGTTATACTTACGTGAAAGTTAGCGAATTAAAAAAAAAGTTTTTATTAGGACACAATCGAGATACTGAAATGGTGCAAAACTGCAAACTAATAAAGGTGGCACCAATACATGAGGCTACATTTATATTTTTTTTTCACAATAATCGCTTGCGTATTTAAGTTCTAATATATTAAAGTTAGCGAATTAAAAAAAAGTTTTTATTAGGACACAATCGAGATACCGGAATGGCGCAAAACTGCAAACGGATAGTAATAAGGTGGCACCAATACATGAGGCTCGCACGACCGTGACGCGAGCAAAAAAACCAATTTCACGGAGATGGTCATCCTCTGAAGATCGCATTATTGTAACTATGCTCGAATTGTTAGCTTATTTTAGTAGGTTCTGTTACTTTTTTATAATTATGATTATTCATTGACCATCGCCTATAATAGAGCAGCCCCTGTAGCCTAGTGGCACGTCGATTCTCTATCTACGATAGCAAACTCTTCGAAAACTCAGCAGCAATTCCCTTCTACAAGTATTCGTCCTACAAAATGCTTCTTCTTAAACTCCGTTTCATTCATGTTCTTTATTTCCCTTTGTATCCGTTTTTAAATATTTTGCCTAACCTACATTATTGCCCACCTGTTTAACTGATTACAAGCAATTTAACTAATTAGGCAAATATAGATTTCTTTGGCCTCATGAGTTCTCCTTAATTGTCCTAATTTATGGTCAATTTTTAGCTCTGTATTATTCGAATAATTAACGCCCGAGTTTGTGTGGATACTGGGTTTCTCCTTTAACTTTAGGTTAGTCAGACAATATAACAACTAAGCTTCGCGCCATTAAAATAAGATACTTAAAATAATATACCTACCTTGCAGTTTTTTGGAGATCATTTTTTGCCGCATTAACGTGTTCTTTGAAGCGTAAAACGTCACCGTCTGGAATTTCAGCCAAGGTCGGTTCTTAATATTTGGTTTCGGACCACGCAAACAGACGTATGTTATAACTACGAGTAAAAAGTTAAGTAGTTATAACATACGTAACTTAACTGCCTCTTTGGTTCCGTGGTTAGCTGGTTCAGCTACGGACAACGAGGTCCAGGATTCGAATTCCGGGTTTTTAAAAATATGTTATTAGGATTTTACTTACAAGAAAAATTTTAATAGCAACCATTTAATATGGTTACTAATGAAATTAGCAGGCATATGAGGCTCAATACACTTACGCCTCAGGTTAATGAGTACAGGGCAGTGCTTTGTAGCCACGTGTCCATAAAGGGCAAGAAGTTTGCCGCATACTGTACCTATTATTGTAAAATAGCTGGCGCCGCGCGGTTTTACCCGCGTGGTTCCCGTTTCCGTAGGAATACGGGGATAATATATGTATATATAGGCCTAAAGCTTTCCTCGATAAATAGGCTATCTAACACTGAAAGAATTTTTCAAATCGGTTCAGTAGTTCCTCAAATTAGCGCGTTCAATCAATCAAACAAACAAACAAACAAACTCTTCAGCTTTATAATATTAGTATAGATAATTTTGCGGTTAGAGTTATAGTGGCCCGTCAATTTCTGATAGCTGTTATCAATTTTATGATCGAGTGTGTTGCAAAACTTTCCAAAATTGCAGTATTAAGACGTTTTATGATAAAAATTTAATCACTTAACTGATTATCTCTCTAGCTCAGAATTGTAAGCGGTGCTATGACCGTGAGGTCCTATATTCGATTAGTTTCGGCTTAATTTGGTACTATATGGCATCCGATAGCGTGGTAAAAAACCACTATTGATGTATAAGTAAGTACCTAGCTATACAGTATACAGTAGGTACAGTATACGATTGAAGTATAAGTAGGTATATAGTACCTACTTATACTTCATTTCTTTTTATTATGTTCAAGCAATCGTTTGGCTGATGGTAAAGATGATGCAATGATTCATTGCCTAGAAGATGACTCTTTTTTTTTTTTATTCTTTTACAAGTTAGCCCTTGACTACAATCACACCTGATGGTAAGTGATGATGCAGTCTAAGATGGAAGCGGGCTGCTGCTGACTTGTTAGGAGGAGGATGAAAATCCACACCCCTTTCGGTTTCTACACGGCATCGTACCGGAACGCTTAATCGCTTGGCGGTACGTCTTTGCCGGTAGGGTGGTAACTAGCCACGGCCGAAGCCTCCCACCAGCCAGACCTGGACAAATTAAGAAAATCTCAATCTGCTCAGCCGGGGATCGAACCCAGGACCTCCGTCTTGTATATCCACCGCGCATACTACTGCGCCACGGAGGCCGTCAAACTCCTTCTTGAGGGACTCTTGACTTGAAGATACCCCGTTTGAAGGTGATGGGCAAAAAAGCTGGAATGAGGAAATAAACCGCTTAGTACGCGGAATATTTTCACAAATTACACTGATAGGAAGCTTTCACCTTAAGCCCACATCCTTCGTTATCAGGCACGTAACTTAAGATAACTTCGAGATATGTGATACTACTTAGGTACACAACATTTTGAGACGCCAAGGGTCACCTTGCATGCACTTGCAACAATTTTATAGCACTTTTACGGCTTAACTAATCATGTCATATCTTATCTGTTTAATATGTTGCTGTTTTTTTTTTAAATTACTTTGTAACTGTTGTTACCTGCGACTAAGTTCGCGTGGACTTGGATTTATACATATTTTTATAAAATCATATAAGTAAGTTCATTCGTTCAAACTTGATAGGCATTCGATTTAAAGAACCAATCTAACTTAAATAACTCTACAGTAATTTTGGATATTTTTTTTAATGAAGTATAGGCTTACGCTCGACCACAATCATGCCTGATGGAAAGCAATGATGAGGTCTAAGATGAAGCGCGCTTGCCTAGAAGATGCCTATTCACTCTTGCCTTGAAGGTGCCCAAATTATACGTGTCAGGAAATACAGACGCCGGAAGGGCATTCCACATTTTGGCAGTTCTTATCAGGATATTAGTGTAAAAAGATAATCTGCAACTGACAAAAAAATAATCTGTAACTTTCTTGTATTAGAAATCAATAATTATCAAAATTGATTGTTATAATATAATGCGGCTTTTAGGTTTTTTTTTTATTAAACTTCATTCCAGCTCCAGCATCTAGCGGCTCTCAGTTACATCTAGTCAAGGTTAACTTGTAAAGAATAAAAAAAAGTCAACTGCTTGTTGGTATCGGACCACCTAATTTGTCGGGCAAGTGGGGGTTCGGAATCGACCAAAACTGCGCCATCTGTTGCGGGGTCGACAGTCTAGCATTTTTAATTACCCAGAACTATAACTAAATTCCCGCCCATTGCCACTTCAACTTCAGCTTCGCAACTCGCTGAATTATTTTGATTTTAGTTGCTCCGTGCAGGGCCTGTTCCAGCAATTTCGCCACTCCGGGTAAAAATAAATTTTGCCGTCCTTTCTATCGCCAAAACTACTTTTTTTTATTACGGTACTGAACGTATATGTACGTACAAAAACGGAACCCTTGTAAGATCTCTCGAATGTCTGTCTGTTAAAGTGATTTTAGCCGCTTTAGGCAAATGCCCCCCCCTTCCCCTCCATCAGGGCCTAGCTTTGTGGATCTCCTTACTTGCTACCTACTTTATAGGGACTCCTATTGCTTCCTGAAAGTCTCTAACGCTTATAAAAATGGCGGTATCGTCCATATTGAGAACCTATGTTTTATTTTAATGTATTCTTCATCGACTTGTGAACTGTAAATGACGAATGCATACATAACAAGCTGGCAGATAGGTAGGAACCGATTTGTAGACATATTTTAAACTTTGGACTTTGTGCGGACTCTCGCTTCAACGAGTGTAATTTTAGTTGGCGGTCAGGGCTGTGACACGCTTAGAAAGAAAGAAAATGCAATAAAAAATGTACCCGGAGGCGTAAAAATTTTAAACAGTAAGTTACACAACATAAAAGATATTTTTCTGAGATACAAAAGTAAAGAATAAAATTTAATATTTAACCTAAGAATAGATACTACCTGTAGAATAGATACTTTGTTTTAGGGTATTCTTAAAATCAAAGAAAAGGCAGAATTGTTCTTTGATAAATATGTACATGGTTTCAGATATGTTATTAATTTGATTGATGATATATTATTGTATATAAAATTAAGTATATATAGAATGTAAAATTTTGAAATGTAATATAATTGGAATACATAGTTTTAGAGACATTGCTAATTTATACCTTAATCGAAAGTCTAAAATCGAGCTTGATAAAAATATATTGGTTACCGATAGCACAAAATTACAAATATTGCTTGTAAATATGCTAATAATAACCCTAGAGATAAAATTTCGTTTGAAGTTTGAAGGAGGGTATTATATAAAATTTAATATTATGTTGATAGCACTAATGCTGCGAAGTAATAAATATGCCATGATAATGTTTATGGATCTTATTGACAACGGAGATAGCCATGCTCGAAGTATTACCACATGAACAAGTCAATAATTAATTAATGCAACCGAACTAGTACCTAGTAGTGAAGTCGATTAACTAATTGATGGAGCATATTATTCTGACAGAGATAAAATGTAACATGGAAATGCAACTACTTTGAAACGTGCAAAGCATGTAACAAATACATACTTAAACGATCAAACGGACTTAATTAAATAGCAATCAAAAGACTATAGGTAGGGTCAACGGTGAGACTGATAAAAAATACTACGCTGATCATATAGATCTATAGAATGAGATTGCTTAAGTATTTAAAAAATCAAGATACTTAACACCAATTACCAACCATTCTTCAAGAAAGAAGTTGTATTTGCAATCTTACGAAGCGCACGAATGCAAATACAGCTTGATTCGTAAGGTTGCAAGTCCAATGACATTATGTAAATATTCTGCAACTGTGCGCGTAAGAATTATTCCATGATAGGTTAGCACGCCAGCTAGAACAATGAGCAATTCATCTGCCACCAATGATAACGACTTTAACAGATAATGATCTTATCTGTATGCATCATTGTTATGTTTGACTTGTAATCGTTTGACTTTTATCTTTGCCAAGCCCTCTTTATCTAATATGGGGTTAAATTTCTGCGTTAACGCGAGCACTAAACATTTCGTTTGAAAAATTGAAATCCAGTTTTCGATAAATCTAAATTAGCATCAAATACTTATCATATCTAGATCAAATCAACGTCTTGTTTACCATTGCTGTAATGTTTAGATTTCATTATTAAATATTGCAATTTTTGGTCCACCCCTTATGCTAAACACTAGACTTATTTATGTACTCTTCACTTTTCACTTTTGATTTGTAAGAAGTGACACACCCACACCGTTTCTATCATAGACTTGCCAATTCTCAAACGTTGTTTTCTAAATTGTGTACATTTAAGACTGAGTGCGTATTCAGTTTTTCATTTATATCAATTAATTACAATATACATTTTGATCTCTCGTATTTCTACTCATAATAATCACGCTCTACTATTTTGTTTACATCTTTAATGAACTCAATGAGTTCTAATATTTGGAAATTAATTTCCTACTGTCGCATACCTATCTTATTATTTCTAGCTGCTTATATTTATTTAAGTTTTGTAATACCAATCAC
Organism: Bicyclus anynana; assembly: GCF_947172395.1. Classification (NCBI taxonomy): domain Eukaryota; kingdom Metazoa; phylum Arthropoda; class Insecta; order Lepidoptera; family Nymphalidae; genus Bicyclus; species Bicyclus anynana. The sequence continues at coordinate 13,161,398 of NC_069090.1, forward strand.
TTGTTGTATGTTTGGAACCAAGTTTGGAAGTGGTTTTGATTCAATGATCATTAATGTAATTATCAGAACTTTTATTTCAATTCTCTGAAATGACTCCCAGCTTTAATGTTTTTTTTTTATATATATTTCGTAGAGGTAGGTAGGTATGGGTCTTAGTTTTCTTTTTTAACCGACTTCCAAAAAGGAGGAGGTTCTACGTTCGGCTGTATGTATGTTTTTTTTTTTTTTTTTTTTTATGTATATCCAGCGATAATTCCGTCATTTGTGGACCGATTTTGAAAATTCTTTTTTTTAAACCTCATTTTCAATACGTTTTTAGTATTCTATGAAAGAATATGGCAAAACCACGATTGCCGGATCAGCTAGGTCCTAAATAATGCGTCAAGAGAATCAGTTACCCAATGAGTCGATGTTTTGAAACGGAATGATTTATTATTGAAGGATTGGACGTCAGAGTCGTCCGATTGCATTTATTTAATAGAGGAAGAATGGACGGTACGGAAAGCGGAAAGCGCTAAGAAGGTAACAAAACCGATTGTCGGACGATCCCGTCAAATAATTAAGGATCGCATGAGAATATCCCGACATAGTTGCACGATTAGCTTCTATTGGTCGTCGACAATTGTCGGCAAATGGTCGGCAATCAACTTCAATTCAGTCAATAAGATCCGAGACGGCTCGTTGAGGTTCACTGTGACCCCTTGTCCGGTACTGACTCACAACTGCGTCAAAACTGTGCTTTCTTAATATTGATGTATTACTGAATTATGATAGAAACACGCAGTTTATTGTTTATCAATAATTGCTTTGCGTTTTATTTGTTAGAACAAAGATTTTTTATGGGTTACAGTTGACAGAATTGACAGAATGCGTCACGTAACGCAAAAGCGTGAAACAAAGTACTAGGGCATCTGAAGGGTATAGGAGGTTGATTTATACACTCATCATTATGATCAGCCTACTTTAACGACCCACAAGGTCTCCCTCCATATAGGAGAGGGGATATGGAGCTTGGACCCACCACGCTGCTTCAATGGGGGTAGGCGACCATAGGGTGATAGTGTTACATTCATTAACGACCACTATCAAATGTTAAATGTTTACTCACTACAATGTTTTTTTTTTACGAAAAAGCGTTAAGCACACACATACAATCTCAAAGTAGGTATGTAACAGTAACTGTTAGGACGTTTTATACATATTTTCTTTAAAGAAAAATGTTTATGTAAGCGTAGGGTTCACAAGGCACTGTTTCTTTTTGTTAGTCTTATAACTTTTTGGTTTGGAGGCTTTTTTAGATAAATTATAATTCGCTATATTAAATCACACTAAAAATATAAAGGCGAAAGTTTGCGTGTGTGTATGTTTGTGCCTCCTCTGCCCTGCGACTAAAGGAGCGATTTGGCTGAAATTTCAAATTTACATAGATTTTACTCGGGATTAATACACAGGCTACTTTTCATCTCGGAAAAAACCATGGTTCAATGGTGGTTTGGATTTGTGAAAAACAGAATTCCACGCGAACGAAGTCATGGACGTCCGCTAGTTTTGAATAAAAAAACTTCGTTGCCGATCGAATTTTTTTTTTTTTTTTACTTTTATTAATGCTATACCTACTTGGTATCAGGTGTCCGATCGGTTATCTATTCAGTTATGCGAATAAATAATGTATTAAAACATTGAACTGATTCTAGAACAGGACCAATATTGAGGTAAAGTTGGTTTTGTATTCCGTTGTAAAGTGATGAAACTTTAGAACATAGCGGTTTTCGTGTGGTTTTCCTTTAATATGAGCTGACGTAGTGCAATACTTTGTATCAAGTTTCCTTGTGTAGAACACTTAGGGCACTTTTTAATTATCTATGATAGATGGCGCTGGCGTACTTTATGCCACGCCAACGTTTGTTGTTACAAATGGTATAAGTAAAATCTCAAATTGCGAATTGATGTACTGCTAGACCCCGATAGGCAACCCCGAAAGTCCCTGTCGGTGATATGTGGTCCACTCGGTAGACAGAGAATCTGGGAAACTTCAGCTTGTCTACCGGTTTGCAACCACCGAAAGAGGCCATCGCCGAGCCGCCAGCCGGTAACCCCCGAGACCCGTGAGGGTCTGCGTGGATGATCTCTCGTCGATTTAATGTATAGAATTCGACCAGTTTTATTATAAGTATATTTTCTTAATTCTCTACGTGTGTGAAGTCTGATACTCGAGCTCAGCAGTGAGCCGAATATGAGTTGATAACGACGAATATAGTTTTACACTTTCTGAACACACAACTCGACATTGTAGACAATATTTAGGTATTATTTGTTTAAGTAGATATCGCCTCAGATTCATATCTATAGTATAAAATCTTTGTCTGAGTCTGATCAGGTGAGATCGCAGACAAGGACTAACTTATCGTAAAATAAATAAACTACAGCTATCATTTTAATCTGAGTCATACATAGCATAGTAGTTATTTATAACAAAATATGAATGATTCTAAATACAGATGTAAGATCAATGTCCATTGTACAATCACAGATTAGAGAATGATACAGAATGAGTACGATGAAACCCATAATGTGAAACCCATGTAATCAAACCCATGAAAACCCTGAATCGACTCATTGACCTTCGCATAATGTTGCTGTCTACCATATACTAACTACAAACTTTTTTCGTAATTTGTATTTCACTAACAACAATTACTTATGTAATTTAATATAATAATAGACTAATAAATAATTAATCAATAACTATCTATTAAAACTAATCCATCTAATTTTTTTTAGTTTTTGTGAACAGTTTTTAAAATGTTTAAAAACATAAGACGCCATTTTTTTGAACAATATTGAAAATTACTGATACGACGCTTTGTATCGTACTGACTGTATTGTATTAGTTTTTGAATTTGTATTTGGAATCACTGCATCACTGCCGTTATCCGTGCGCTCTATCTGCCTGTTATTCTATAATCTGTGTGTACAATACATTAACTTTGTGAGCGAAATAACTCATCTGTCGCGCCAACTGGACCGTACCATGTACTTATTTATAGAGTGCACGTACCATTTATTTATTTATCACATTTATTACCTTATTGTCGACATATTACGTGGCCTTATACATAAAATGTTCAATAAAAATTGTTTGTTTATTACACACTTGAATAAGTAAGTAGTACCTACATATGGTAGACGATGTTTCATGCAATTTAATTTCTATTAGGTACTCGTGATATCTGTCAATCAATGTTAATTTTATAATAAATCCGTCAATCTATGTATTTTAAAATATAAAAGATTTTTGATATTGACATGGTCACTATAAGATGCTGTTAGGGATATAGATGGAGTCCGTAATTAAGTGATCTTTTGTCTCAACTCTCAAGTCATTACGTAACTAGCTATAATTACGTACCTAATACCTTGAGACAGAAGATCCCTTCATTACGCAACGCATTGAATAAAGTAAGCGACTTGAATGGATTACATGGATCTCACAACTTTTTACGATAGAAAAACTGAGTTGCGAGAATTGCTATATTTTAAGTGTCGATTTGATGGCATTAGGTATCACTCTGAAGTATAGAAAAAATATTGCATACATAATATCACTCCTCATTCCTAAATCTAAACTTACCTTATGCATAAGCAAAGACCTTTTCCTTTTACATACCTACTTGCTTTTATGTAAGTATACGAATAGGTACTTCTACTAATATTACAACGTTTTTTTTGAAATCAAAATTCATTTATTTCAAGTAGGCAGTTTACAAGCACCTCTAAAACGTCAAGTTTAATTAATTAATAAATGTAAATAATATCATAAAATCTAAGACTTGTAAGGACCTACATACATCAATGTAATATGTATTATTAGGCTGTCACTACAATGTAAATATGTATTATTTTACATTGTAGTGACAGCCCTTAGATTTATACCGTAGTCAAATTACATACATCGATATGTATTTTACATTGATGTAGTGACAGCCCTTAGTTTTATATCGCAGTCAAATAACCGTCATAATTCTGGCACTCTTCAATAACTATGTTTCGTGAGTCACAAGTCACTGTCGTTTTGTTTGACAAAAACTTCAATAGAAATGGTTTTTCAATTGAAAAATTGCTCCAATTCATAGGTCGTTGTCCTTGACGCTACATGGGGCCACGCTGTATCGACCAATGGGCGGCCGCCGCGCCCACTCGCCGACCAATAGCGATACACATATTTTAATATTGATTCATTTATGATTGAAATGATAGCGATGAAAAGTCCACGTCACTTACATCAACCGTTATAATATGAATTCATTCTGTAAACTGTACTATTGCTTCTGAAAACTGACTATACAGTTTTCAGGATCAATGGTAAAGCTTATTGTATTATATATTAGTGTAAAATAGATATTTTGCTTTTAATTTTTACAGCGAATTGTTGATTTATTATTAGACCTTATACCTATTACTCTTGGTTCAATGTGGATTTACATAGTAGTTTACAGTTAGTTGTACATAGGGTTCTCTACTATAAGGGAGGGCTATTTGGAGCTTAGACCCACCACGATGTTTCTATCGAATGGCGGGCTAAAACAGTATCCGTAACCCGTGTTATTGTTTTGATAATGATTGTATCGCCCATTGTTAGGATATTATATTATTGCGAAAACTTAAATATCCGGGCATTATTTAACTAGCTACAGCTAACCGTCCGGAACCCGGATGATTATGAATCACGGATAATATTGTAAATACCGTTAGATTATAATCTATCTTGCGAGATTGTGAACTGTCAAAAGATTGTGAACCGCAACATAACGCTTACAGCACAGTAGATTTTATATTCGGTAGATTGTAGGGTATTTTTTTTTAAATAATTGTACGTTCGTTCCCAAATAAACAAAATACCTAACCTAACCATTGGTTTCTGAGTCACTCAACTTCTAGTTCTTAAGAGTAGGTATTGGAGTTCACTATTTATCGACAGTTCACGATCTCACGAGATAGATTACCTATATCTATCTATCTAACGGTGTTTACAATTATTCAACGGTGAAATAATTAAGGTTAATGAAACGAGAGATGCACGTGGTGTCCTTATAAGATTATGCTGATGTTCAAATTGGACTACATAGGAACGAGTACCTACTCGTAATAATTTTAATCATGCTTATTTGCATAATTATATTTACTTAGGTGGGCTAACCAACTTGAAAAAAAAAAGATCTGTATTTGATCTTTTTGCAATTAAGGTAAGTTCGAATAACTTCTGATCACATTAGTGGTCGTTATTTTCGAAAGCTTTATATTATTTACACTAATATCTATATTAGTAAAGTAAAGATAGTCTTCGAATAACTTCTGATCACATTAGTGGTCGTTATTTTCGAAAGCTTTATATTATTTACACTAATATCTATATTAGTAAAGTAAAGATAGTCTTCGAATAACTTCTGATCTCATTAGTTGTCGTTATTTTAGGAAGCTTTATATTATTTACACTAATACCTATATTAGTAAGTAAAGATAGAAAGGTCTTCGAAAATAAAGAATAAAATCGTCATCATCATGTCAGCCGATGGACGTCCACTGCAGGACATGGGCCTTTTGTAAGGACTACCAAACATCACGATACTGAGCCACCTGCATCCAGCGAAGCCCTGCGATTCGATTGATGTCGTCAGTCCAACTGGTGGGGGGTCGACCAACACTGCACTTACTAGTGCAGAAAAAATAAAATAATTTATGGTTATTATTTTTCATACCGCACTTGTTTTAATCTTGGACTAAGTTTCGAGACATGATATTCCATGACCCTAACGTAAATCGGATTTACTGCAAGTAATTTTAACTAAATATTAACACGTTTGATTCGTCAACAGTTAATAACAACTAATACACAAAATATGTACCTAGTACCAAAGTATTACAAATATGACGTTTTGCTCATGCTCATGACTGAGGGCTGAGTATGGGTTCGAAACTTTTAGAAAAAAAAAGTTTTAGCCGTTTTTTCATAATAAATTAATAAGAATAATACTTAGTTTTGTTCGAAGTACTTACAGATAGAGTACCTACAGTACAGTTTGTCAACCATAAACAATGCACCATAAGAATGCGGTAGCACGGATAAGCCAGTTAAGAGGCTCGTTATTTATTTCTCAGAAATATGAACGATGGACTCGCTGCATTATTTCATTGAGAACATCTAAGGGACATTTCCGCACTCGGGTCACAAACAAAATAATTGAATGCTGATGCTATTTCTAGTGAAAGATTGAAACGAGCACACTTGACTAAGGTATTGTCGTTCATTCATTATAACAGCTTACTAGCTGACGCCGCGCGGTTTTACCCTCGTGGTTCCCGTTCCCGCAAGAAAACGGGGATAATATAACCCTTCCTAACTAACACTGGAAGAATTTTTCAAATCGGACCAGTAGTTCCTGAGATTAGCGCGTTCAATTAAACAAACAAACTCTTCAAATGGAAATAGATTTTACTCTGGATCAACACAGGCTACTTTTTATCCCGAAAAAATCCATGGACCCCGAGGGATGTGTGAAAAATAAATTCTACGCGAACGAAGTCGCGGGCGTCCGCTTGTAATAATTATAATTTGATATTAAAACTATATCACTTAATTTAGTGATATCGTTTACCTAAACGTGGATTAACGTAAGCCAATGGTTAAATCTGTGATTTCTAAAGACCGTGTTCTAGATGTGTATCGTGATTAATGTTATGATTATTGTTGTACATCAATCAATAGTTACCTGATAAAAACTAAAAATATATGCTTATCTAGTTATCATAATTTATTGTTGATAGTTATTTTAAATCAATCAATAGTTAACTGATAAAAGATTAGTAAGGTAGGTATATCAATACATATTTCATGGTCAAGTGTTTGAAAGTACAAGGTACTTAGCCATGTAATTTCAAAATAACTGAATAAAGCTAGAGAGCCATGATAGCCCAGTGGATATGACCTCTGCCTTCGATTTGGAGGGCTTAGGTTCGAATCCGGTCCTGGAAATGCACCTCCAACTTTTCAATTAATTATGTGCATTTTAAGAAATTAAAAATCACGCGTCACAAAAGGTGAAAGGAAAACATTGTGAGGGAACCTGCATATCAGAGAATTTTTTTAATTCTCTGCGTATGTGAAGTCTGCCAATCCGCATTGGTCCAGCGTGGTGGACTATTGGCCTAACCCCTCTCATTCTGAGAGAAGACTCGAGCTCGATCAACAGTGAGCCGAATATAGGTTGCTAATGATAATGATGATAAATTAAATCTTTACTATAAAACACATACAAACTTTTTAAACTTTTTTGTCAGCATCAGGTTATAGCTTGGCAACTTCGTTCGTAACACTCGATTGGTCCGCGCGGGTCGGGGAGCGTGTAGCGACGAATGAAAAACCCACGACTGATGCACGTCACTTTCCCGCACGCACGATTTCACACCCGCGCAGTCTTTCCCCCCGTCGCCCGCATATCATGGGAGTGTCATCTATAAACTTGCCAGACTATAATCTATTGAATGTCTGAACCAATTTTAATGTGTCTTTCACTGAAAGAAAGAGAAGGTTACTGAGCAAAAATTGGCTACTTTTTATCCCGGAAAATCCATGTTTCCTGCGGGAGAAACTGAATTTTGCGCGCGCGTATTAGAACACATACTGGGGGTGACCTAGTTACCATGGCGCGACAAATCGATTGCTCTGGCAAACTTCCGAGTTTGTTAATTTAAGGGCAAGGTCTGAAGACTCAAACGATTTTCCCATTCTTCCGTACCTCACAGAGTACGAGCTTTAGGCCTAACAGCATTCCTAAATCTAATAGAACGATAAGCACCCCTACCTAATGCTTCCTTCAAATTATTGCACTGAAACTGTTTCAAACTTATGTGACTTTTTTTTTATTGAGCTAGGATACAATGACGAACTTAAGCTAACCCTTAGCTAAGCCTTATAAGTGGCAAGAAAACTGGCTACATTTCTGTGCTGGAAAGCCAGGTATATCCTTTGCGCAAAAAATGAGCCAGCTCTTCTGTCACCAGTCGAGGCAACTAGCCGCGGTGAAATGGTATGAAGGAATTTTATGACACTGCGTCTCCCTGATTTGACACGGTGCTAATGTGTCAACGCATGTAGCGTCCTACATTAGGGCCTGCCCCATTTCCCAATTAACCAGCACAACAAGTTAGCCCTTGATTATAATCTCACCTGATGGTAAGTGATGATGCAATCTAAGATGGAAGCGGTCTAACTTGTTAGGGGAGGATGAAAATCCACACCCCTATCGGTTTCTACACGACATCGTACCGGAACGCTAAATTTCTTGGCGGTACGTCTTTGTCGGAAGGATGGTAACTAGCCACGGCCGAAGCCTCCCACCAGCCAGACCTGGACCAATTAAGAAAACCTCAATCGGCCCAGCTGGGGACCGAACCCAGGACCTCCGTCTTGTAAATCCACCGCGCATACACCATTGCGTCCCTTGCCATCATCCCGAATTACTTCTGACGGCTCGATTAGCGCAGGAGTATTTGTGGTTGCAAGAGCCCCTTATATTATAACATTAATTATGTGATAATATTGCTGCATTCATAAAATTATTAATAATTCCTCTGAGAACAAGAAAATAACTCATTATCTGTAATGACTTCATTTGACGTTATAATTAAAATAACTGACATTTGCGGTCAAAGCGAAAGGTCTGCGGTTTGTGGCTATTTTCTCAACTTTCTTTATAATTCTGCGGATAATGTTTCTCTATACTGGAAAGAAGTATAAGCTAGTGTCTTCTGAGAATTTTGACCAGTTTATGAAAGAACTAGGTAACTACAGTTATTTGAATAACACGCTACAACATGGCTACAACTGTACTATATGTATAATGTCGTTGGCTACAACCCGTTTCCACTTGCCGGATGTTGGGATCCGTTTTTTTGCCGGATGTATAAAATATTGTCGCCTCACTTCGCATTAGTCGGACATCGAACCCGATCCAAGCTAGAAATGCTTTTTTTCCCAATTCTATAATAAATCAATATCGGATAGATGTGATTTGTGAGTTCCTCTCTTTTATACGGTGGGATCCCTGCTGACCTTTACTAACTTTTGTCTCTATTTAATCAAATTTAGTTGACATGAAATCAATAATATATTCCATGAAGCCCCATTGTTAACGAAAATCACAATGTCAAACATGCTAGTAATTTGTATCAGTTAGCAATAGATACATTGATAATGAATACGAAATCACGTGAGTTAATAATTACCCACAACAGCTAGATGGTAATTTTCGTGTATTATCCACTATACAGTTAGGTACTAAAAGTTAAAGAATATGCCAACGGACCATGTAATGGCAATGATGATAAGACTGATAATAATGACTACTTGCTTCTGCTGGACGAGCTTTAGCGCAAAGAACTCTAGTTCTAAATCATATTTGCATACCTACTTACTTACTTAATAATATCTAGCATCCAATTATAGTGTTGGATAGAAGAAGGCGTTACTTTGCGGAAGTTCATCATGAATAGATAATAATTAATTTATTTTGCTATCATCCGCGAAAAGCCCGAAAAGCCGACGAACCCATGCGACAACGTCACCCAATTGCAATTGCACGTTGTAGAGTCAACATCTCCTGAGGATGCTCCGGTTTCAGGGTGAAACGTACGTAGAGAGTATTTTATCAGACCCTGAATGATAATGTCGCATGGGTTCATCGGCTTTTCGCAGATGATATTAAAATAAATCCATCATTACCTATGTTATAGTGTTTCTAGTAGCTTAAGGTATATTTGTTCCATATTGACAAGAGTTTCTCTGTTCCAGGCGTCGGCCTCATCACTCGCAAAGCGGCCAATGCCGTGACTCCGTCGGTGGAGCTGAAGCAGGAGGGCGACTCCTACATCCTGGTGACGTCATCCACCTTCAAGACCACGGAAATGAAGTTCAAGCCCGGAGAAGAGTTCGACGAGGAGCGTGCTGACGGTGCCAAGGTAGGTTCCATAATCATGATCTTAATTACAGCATCTTTATTATTAACAACCCATATGGCACTGTTAAGCTCGATTCTTCTCTCAGAATGAAAGGGGTTAGGCCAATTTACCACGCTCGACCAATTGGCAGACTTTACACACTCAGATTGAAGAAAATTCTCATATATGCAAGTTTCCTCACGATATTTTTTTCTTCACCGTTTGAGACACGTGATATTTAATTTCTTAAAATGCACATAACTGAAAAGTTGGAAGTGCATACCTCTGATCAGATTCGAACCTACGCCATCCGAATCGAAAGCAGAGGTCATATCCATCTGGGCTATGTCGGCTCTAATAACACAGCACACAGGTTTACAATATACACATGAAGCTTTTTTTTTTTTTTTTTTTTTTTTTATTCTTTACAAGTTAGCCCTTGACTACAATCTCACCTGATGGTAAGTGATGATGCAGTCTAAGATGAAAGCGGGCTAACTTGTTAGGAGGAAGATGAAAATCCACACCCATTTCGGTTTCTACACGCCATCGTACCGGAACGCTAAATCGCTTGGCGGTACGTCTTTGCCGGTAGGGTGGTAACTAGCCGCGGCCGAAGCCTCCCACCAGCCAGACCTGGACAAATTAAGAAAATCTCAATCTGCCCAGCCGGGGATCGAACCCAGGACCTCCGTCTTGTAAATGCTGTGTGTGATAAGCCACTTAGACACTTACGCAAGAAACTTGGGAACGTAGGTATAGGATCGCTACTAACCTCAACCAACTAGATGTTGAGCAACTATAGCCATACCGTAAAAACACCGACTGTAGACAGTGTTGCCAGGTGTCCGGATAAAGCCGGACATAGTTAGGTTTTGTATTCCGTGTCCGGTCAAAATAAAAGGTGTCCGGCTTATCCAACTTTTGTTAGATTTTACATTTAGCAAACGAGTGAACGACGAGTGTGTGTGGGAACAAAATTTACGGTAATAATCATGTATGCTGGATTTTACATTAAAAAAATTGTCGTACCTATTAATACTGATGTACACAAATGATGTAAAAATAATGTAGGCTGTCTGGGCTTTTTACCCAAAAGTCAGGCCAAACTGGACTGTCCGGCTTTAAATTTCGGCGACCTGACAACTGTAGACAACTGTAGATATAGACGCCCGAAAAACGTCCTTTACCATGCCAGCAATGTTATGTCATCGCACTCACATAGAAAAAGCTTCTCAGGGAACACAATCACAAGGAGAAGACAAGGTCCCTGATATTCAATGTCATCCTGGTTTTCATCCACAGTCACGAGGGTGTCTATGTCAGGAGTCAGGACTGATACACTCAGTCCCAGACACCATTCCCGAATCTCCCTTAGAGAGATGTTTCTCTCTCTCCGTTGTTCTACCCCTCGCTTGACTCTGACAGAGCTTCTGCGATCGTCCACTCGCCGAGGTGCCTTATATGGAGCCTACAACAAATAAAAATATAACAAATAAACAGTCAGAAATAAAGATTCGCTCAAGTTGACCGTAGAAAAAGTTAGACTAATGGTAGGCGTCCACAGATCCGCATAGTTCGTATCGCACCAATCTAAATTCATTTAATGCGATGCGTCCAATACGTGCGATGCGAATCTATTTACTTTATGGTACGAAGGTCAACAGTTGCGTAATAAGGGTTTCGTGTTAATTTCCAGGTGAAGTCGGTGTGCACGATTGACGCCAACACACTGAAGCAGACGCAGACGGCCGCGGACGGCATCGTCGTCAACTACGTCAGGGAATTTGGACCCGAAGAATTGAAGGCTGTAAGTATACAAAAGTCTACTGTAGGGCAGTGGCGGATTTACTTTGGGGAATTTATGTATGGCGCTCAGCCTTGTATCCAAAAGTTATATTTCAATGACCAGTCTTTATTTTTTGGATTGCCTCATTGGTTCAGTGGTTGTTACGAATCACTAATTATAGGTATTACTGGGGTTAGAGTATTGGACGGCAGCATCGTGTAGCAGAGGGAAAAACTCCGAGAAGAGCCCTGGACTTGTGACCAAGTGGTGTTAAGGTTAAGGAATTCTTTGGCAGTCGACTAACACTCCCCTTCTTCATCTTCTGATGTTAACTGACGATGTAGTCTAAGATGGAAGCGGACTAACTTCAAAACTTTATTCTACTCATATATCTGACGGTTTCTACGTTGCATCGTACCGAAACGCTAAATAGCTTGTCGTTACGTCTTTGACGATTGGGTAGTAAATAGTCGATGGCTAGATAAAATAGAAATTATAAAATCCTAAACTAAGAGCAACCAAGCTCGACAATTTAGTAGTAGCAGGGGCGTAGCTAGCGCCATGTCAGCCGTATCAATGATACGGGGCCCCTTACGTGTAAAAACTAAAATTAGTAAAATGTAATCCATAATCTCCTTTGGTTTGAAGAACCTATAATATAACTCATATATGTATATTCATAGGTACTACCAAAAAACTTTACCTTTCATATTGGGCCCCCAACTAATATTGATACAGGGCACGCTACGCCAATAGGAACCACAGAAGTATTAACAACAGAGTATATTGAAAAACTGATTTCTTGATTTCACCACTGGCCACCGGACTTGAGGACAATGATCTTCCTATCTGGTATTACCAAATAGATAATACCAGACCTATTTATTATTATTTTAACAACTATTTTTTGTTACAGACCATGACCGCAAACGACGTCACCTGCACCCGAGTGTACAAAGTACAATAAGCTTTTCAAGACTGCCGGGCTGTGCCCTTTACTATGTCCTATTATTTTATATAATGTACCCAATAAACACAACTATTTTCATAATGATTAGGATTATATCGGAAACGCACACGCGATTTTGGACTGTAAGCGTAACATCTTAGAGTTTGTTCTGCGAGGTTCTCGAACTACCAAAGCTAGAGTATGAATGGGATATATAAAACGTTACAGCTGTTGTATAAGTTTTAGTGCATATTTAAATAAAGTTCTTTTTTTACTTTATAAAGTGTTTTATTTCCATTTGTTTGTATTGTGAGATCCTCCTATAGCTTGGCGACTTCGTTCGAAACAATCCCGAAGGTCCGCGCGGGTCGGGGGCGATGAATGAAATACCCACGACTGATACACCTCACTTCCCCGCACGCACGATTTCACACCCGCGCAGTCCTTCCCCCCGTCGCCCGCGAAACATGGTAGTTTCATCAACGAACTTGCCAGAGTACTGTACAAATCTGTACAAAAAGTACCTGTAAAGTGTTGTTATAACATGGTTTTAACGCAGACACAACAGACTAGAAGTTATTGAAGCGATCGAGTGATGGGTAGCTAATAGGTATGTGCACAAAATAATAATAGTTATCTACACTTAGAAAGAAAGAAAAGAAAGAAAGATATTTATTTTTAAGTACTTCGATACTAATATTATAAAGATAGAGGTTGTAGAGGTAACTCTAGATCTATTGAACCAATTTTTAAAGTTTTTTTACTAATAGAAAGTCTTGAGAAAGTGCTGAGCTTAAAGAGGCCCTGGTTGAGCGCGTTTACTTGAACCCGAAGATGGTGCCTGACTGGGGTGACATCAATTTGGTTCAGTTTCACGCAGCAAAAGCTCAGGCGTGACTAAAGGAGCCCTTTCACCTTGGCTCCCACTTTCCGAAGTATATCCATTCCCATATGTGATAGTATAGCTATTGGGCGTTAACGTATCCTGCAATCTCAACTTAGGGAAATGCATCGTTAATAAGACCAAGACAGCAGCTAAAAATTAGGCATTCTAAATAAGGCAAAGCTGTATTTCACATAAGAACAACTTCTCACCCTATATCGGGCACCGGTTCGAACCAGCATGGAGTATTGCAGTCACCTATGGGTCTGCTAAGTCCCAACTCGCTTCATTAGACTCGGTTGATCGTGGCGCTAGACGAATAATAAGTAATGAACCGTTGACATAGACGAAACTTCAATGTTTACAACACTCAGGCAATGTCGCCTGTCTATCGGTCTTTTTTTTTTATTCATTACAAGTTAGCCCTTGATTACAATCTCGCCTGATGGTAAGTGATGATGCAATCTAACATGGAAGCAGGCTAACTTGTTAGGAGGAGGATGAAAGTCCACACCCCTTTCGGTTTCTACATGACATCGTACCGGAACGCTAAATCGCTTGGCGGCACGTCTTTGTCGGTAGGGTGCTAACTAGCCACGGCCGAAGCCTCCCACCAGCCAGACCTGGACCAATTAAGAAAACCGCAATCGGCCCAGCCGGGGATCGAACCCAGGACCTCCGTCTTGTAAATCCACCGCGCATACCACTGCCGTCCAACTATTTAAATTAGTATAAAACTTGTAAACCTACTCTTTGTACAAAGTTGCTGGTAAAAATGTATGGATGGTGCTCAATTTTCAATACAAGAAAAAAACTTTTAGCAAACTCCCCTCCTCCCAACTTATATCATTATCGAGGTTATTAAAAGTTGCTACTATTTACTAACCAGCTGTTTTTTTACTATTGCTTAATTAATAGATAAACAACTTATAACAGCCACATTGTCCTACAAATTGCGTGGTAGGTACATTATTTCGTTCCGACGCACAGATTTTTTATTACCTGGTAACCCAGTTATCTACCAGAATCAAGAATTTTCGTAAATAAAAAAGTTGAGCGTCTCGTCAAGATGAAACTACTCACGGAAAACTAACTTGATACTGGTAGTAATTCTATAGGTACTTACTCCATATAAAAATGAATTGCTGTTCGTTAGTCTCGCTAAAACTCGAGAACGGCTGAACGGATTTATCTTAACTTGGTCTTGAAATGTTCGTGGAGGTGTAAGGAAGGTTTAAAAGGTGAACCTAATTGAATAATTGCCGGGAAAGCTATAAAAACAACCCTTTTCTATTTCTCAAACGTTTAAGATTCAAAAGGTGGGGTAGGGTAGGAGTAGAGTAGGGAGTGCACTTATGTCAAAGCGAAGCTTGACCGGGTCCGCTAATCAATTATAAAAATCCTCCTCGTAACTTGGGCAATGGGCATAAATTATAATTACCTACTCGCAATATTTTATTTTGTAACAAAACTCGGCGACATCTATAAAACGTTTTAGGAAACATATTACTTATTGTTGCAAGCACAAAGTCTGTTCTTTTTTTACTATTCGACACTAGATGGAGCTTTGACTATTTTCAGTTTTCGAAAGCTTTCTTAATGAAACTAATTATTTATTTCAAGTAATCATTTATAAAATCCAACAATAAGTCACTTAAATGCCAAAATCAAAAAATCTTGTTATTTAGAAAATAGTGGTAAAATTCTTCACTAACATTTTATTTAGAACGCTTCCATTGTCTACAATAAAATTTGATTAATGCTACCAAATTAAATACGTACAATCTAAACTGCAACTTGGAACATCGGTCACTACCAATTTAATTGGGTTGGGTAGTAATTTGTAAAGGCCCACAGTGATTCGGCTCGGCGTTGGTTTTTGAACTTTAGTTTATTCGATGCTTGTCAATATCGAGACGTTTTGGATTTGACTCCGCTTTCGGAACGCGAATCGCGATTTACAACAACTGTCAAATGATACTCCGTGTCCCGAGTGTGAACAGTGTATCTGAAATTAAGATTTTCGTGTTTATTCTCATTTTTTAAGTGAGATTTGTGTAATCTACGTAAATTATAATGCCAATGCGTTAATGTCTGTGAGTTTTTCGTGTGATGCTATAAAACTTTGATTATAATGAAAGGAATTTGTAGTGTTGTTGTGTTTTGTGAATAGTCTACGGCTGTTGGATCGGTACATTAGCCTTTGTGGATTAAAAATAAGCACAAGTAAGTAAATATTTACTCTAGTCGTGCCGTAGGAATGTATATCTCAATTTGAGTTAAAGTTGTTAGTGCTATAATTATTTTGTGATCACCTGACATTCACTGTATCTAATTTGTGTTACAAATTGTTTTATATCAATAATTTTAAATGATTTTGAATTCCTAAGTTGCAAATAACTCATAAATAACTGAGGAAATAAAGAAATAATTTTTAAAATCATCAGGTTATTGGTTACTTACTATTATTAAAGGTAATGGGGATGTGACAATATTAAAGATAATAAATGATAAATCAATACAATATACATGAATTCATGAATAAATAAATAATTCTACACATTTATAATTAGTAGAGCCCTGTCTGTTTAAGAGCCTTGATGGCCCTGTGGATATGTACTCTGCCTCTGATTCTGGAGAGTGGTTTGAAACTGGTTTGGGGCATGCACTTCCAACTTTTCAGTTGTGTGCATTTTAAGAAAACAGTGAAGGAACATCATGAGAATCCTGCATACCAGAGAATTTTCTTAATTCTCTGCGTGTGTAAAGTCTGCCAATCTGCATTGGGAGAGCGTGGTGGACTAATCCCTCTCATTCTGAGAGAGACTCGAGCTCAGCAGTGAGCTGAATATTGGTTGATAATGATGATGACGATGTCTGTTTGTTTTGAACTGTCACCGAAACTGATGGTTTTTGGAGTCAGTTTGTTATCCAACCTGTACTCTGTTCTCACATTCATTCCATTTGTATTAAATTATGTATTGTTTTTTTATAAAATGTCATTCAAAAGATATCAACTATGTTTAATTTTTCTAATAATAAGAATGACACTTACAACACATTTGTTTATAGTCCTAGGACTGATCTTAGATTGACGGTATATAAAAAAAAAACAAAATAAAGTATAAAGTGCAAGTAGTTAACAAAATAAACATTATGCTGCCTAATAAATTTCCTCATTGACCTTGCCTATTGCATTGGTTCAGTTATTTGTGTCTATCACTGGTTAGCAGTTTCCACAGTGCAGGAAACTCAGCAGTTGCTCTTCACAAATGCTACCTAAATGCTACCTGTTAATCTACTTGTCATGTAATAATAATAATATCCGAATCTCAAAGGAGACACCTTTAGAGAGTCATTCCCCTCATCTACTCTGTTTCTGCTTTCGGGCCCCATCAGGTGATTCTTCTGCGCTGGCACAAACCACCAGGTGATGGGACGCTGAGGTCCCATTAAAAAGAGCCTACGGCACTTACACAATCAAGCGGAGCATCAATGAAAATTTATGGCAAAAATGGCTCCTTTATTTTTTTATTCTTTACAAGTTAGCCTTTGATCACAATCTCACCTGGTGGTAAGTGATGATGTAAGTTAGGATGGAAGCAAGCTAACTCGGTTTCTACATGATATTGTACTGAAAGGCTTGGCGGTACATCTTTGCCAACAGGGTAGTAACCAGCCTTAGCCAAAGAATCCCACCAGCCAGGTCCTATTGAAAGTGTACCTACTATGTAACCAGTTAAAGTCACGCACAAATCATGTTTGAGGGATTTTTTTCCCCTATACCAATATTAAATGGTAATGGGCGCACAAACCTAATGCAAGTAGTTTAATGATCAGTTGACCAAATGTCTTCTAACTATCCTTGCCCTGCCAAACAGTATTAAATTTAACCTAATCTTGGTGTTGGTATCACTGGCCTATTGCTAAATTAGTGAATTAGTTGGAACCAATAGCACTAAGGCAATTTGAATTAATGAGGCATCCATTTACTTTTTTTAAAAGGTGAAGTTTAGAATGTTTGGTTACAAAATATGAAATACTGGCGCGCCGCGTACAAATACGGGAATAAAATATAACCTATAGCACCTGTGGATAGTGTATCTTCCCGTAACAGTAACAGATTTTTACAAATACAGTAGTTTCAGAGTTTATTCAATGCAAACAAAGAAACAATCAAATCTTTCCTCTTTATAATATTATTCAGTAAATTATTACTAATTAAGTAATTTTTACATTATATATTATGTGGTAGGCAATTGCTTAGCTCCAGCTATCAGATTAACAACCCCTTTGACCTAATATTGTTTCAACCGTCGCGGTAACTCCCACAATTTTAATTATTAATTTAGGCGTCTGGGAAACTTACGTCGTCGGTTTGGGCGCAATTCGCAGGGCGGGACGAATCGATAAACGAGTCAGCTGTCGTCCCCCATGCTTGTTTAGTAGCTACGTCTTAGGTTTAATAAAATAAATAAACTATAAACTAATATGTCGATATGACCTCTGCCTCCGATTCCCGAGTGTGTGTGTTCGAATCCGACCCGGAGCATGCACCTCCAACTTTTCAGTTGTGTGCATTTTAAGAAATTAAATATCACACGTCTCAAACGGTCAAGGAAAACATCGTGATGAAATCTGCATATCAGAGAATTTTCTTAATTCTCTGCGTGTGTGAAGTCTGCCAATCCGCATTGGGCCAGCGTGGTGGACTATTGACCTAACCCCTCTTATTCTGAGAGGAGACTCGAGCTCAGCAGTAAGCCGAATATGGGTTGATGATGATACATAAAATATACAAAACACTATTAAAAACTTATAAAAAAAATTTAACCTTCCCGCTGCGGGACATTTGAGTGGCCAAGCAACCGGTGGTCAGGGCTCCAGAGTGAGGAACCTCCTCACAATACGCGCTATCTCAAGAATCACTGCCTTCTGTATCCGACTCTTGATCCAACAGTTAAAATAGAATTTTTGTGTAAAAGATTTAATTTTTCTGTTTTTAGTGTGTCCTAGAATTTAATTTTCGAAATGCGTAAACTGAAAATAACGAAATTCCCGTACTGTGGCGATTTTCATGAAAATTAAATGGGACTAATCTGGTAGTATACTCTTTCAAACAAAAAAAGAATTTTTAAAATTGGTTAAGAAATTACGAAGTTATGTGGTAACAAACATAAAAAAAACATACGCGTCGATTTGAGAATCTCCTCCTTTTTTTGGAGTCGGTTAAAATTGTACTTCTTACTTTTGCATACTAACGACCAGTGGCGTGCACTTCATACTGCTAAGGACTCAATAAAAACATATGTTAACCACAAAATACATAATATAGTGGGACAAGAAATTTTCCAATTCTTCCTTTTAGTGCCGACTGACCCAATACAAATTCTGGCGCATACCTACCTACGAGTACCTAAACCAACCACTTTAATTATTAGTTTCAAACGTAGTCCTATTATCGCACTGTATGCTAAGCCATTAACCTGTCCTAGAAAGGCAGTTAAATATTTAATATACCAGATAATACTATAAACAGTTATTTTATTTATCTTTAAATCTATTGTTAAAATTAAACAAAGTCGGGCACCTGATGATTCACTAACATCTGGTACCGAAGCAGGAGTCAAAAATATGTCGTCTAAAATAAAAAAAATCCATGGATTTTCGAACCTAGACAACTTATTTAGACTAGTTTTTGGATTCTTAATCATAATTTATTCATGCAACAAAGACTTGCAAGAGCTACCCCTGAAGAGTCCATTTAGTCGGGCATTTATGTCGCCAAAGTCAACAGTCAGGGATCCGTAGAACATTTTGTACAACTGATTACTATCAAGTTAATTTTTCGTGAGTAGCTTCATCTTTATGAGACGATCAACTTTTTTAATTACGAAAATTCCAGTTCCAATTAGTTACCAGGAAATAAAAATTTCTGAGCGTCGGAACGAGATAATGTACCACGCAATTTGTAGGACATTGTGGCTGATAAGTTGCATAACTATTAATTAATTAGCGGACGCCCGCGACTGCGTCCGCGTGGAATTTAGTTTTTCATAAATTCCTTGGGTACCATGAATTTTTCCGGAATAAAAAGTAACCTATGTGTTAATCCAGGCTATAATATATCTCAATACCAAATTTCAGCTAATTCGGTTCAGAAGTCGAGGTGTGAAAGAGTAACAAACATTCATATCATCAAAGTCATCAGTTTTCGCAAATCTCGGGAAACCATGGATTTTTTCGGGATAAAAAGTAGCCTATGTGTTAAGTTAAGTAAAATCTATTTCCATTCCAAACAAACATCCAAACATCCATACAAACTTTCGCGTTTATAATACTAGTAGGATCATCAGTAAAAAAAAAAACATCTGGTTAAATTAAAGGATTTTTGTTTTTCTATTTGAAATCTGTCTTGGTTTCTATTTTACAGGCCCGTGTGGGCAACGGTTCAGGTGGCCTGCAAATCTGCCCGTGCGTAACGGTCAACCAACTCCGCAAGAACTGTTCCTAAATGACCCACAATTAAATTGTAGAACTTTAATTGTTTATTCTAGTCTTAATTTGCCAAAAAATGGAATATACTGGTACTTTCCTCGCAACAATTTCTTGTACCTATTATATACGAGACTATCTGAGCTAAAGATGTGATAGCTCAGTGGATATGACCTCTGCCTTCGATTCGGATGGCATACGTTCGAATCCGATCCGGAGCATGCACGTTCAACTCTTCAGTTATGTCCATTTTACTTTTCTAATTCGCACAGCAAAAATTTGGATTGCCCTTCCGGCGTGTTTCCTGACACTTATAATTTAAACACCAAGTAAGAGTGAATAGGCATCTTCTAAGTAAGAGCGCTCCAACTTAGACCGCATTAATGCTTTGCATAAGGCTTAAGGATATGGGCCTCATAAGAAGGCTCAGAGTCACACAGCGGGCGATGGAACGAGCTATGTTAGGAGTATTATTGCGTGATGGAATCAGAAATGAGGAGATC
Organism: Bicyclus anynana; assembly: GCF_947172395.1. Taxonomy (NCBI): domain Eukaryota; kingdom Metazoa; phylum Arthropoda; class Insecta; order Lepidoptera; family Nymphalidae; genus Bicyclus; species Bicyclus anynana. The sequence continues at coordinate 13,182,010 of NC_069090.1, forward strand.
CGCAGAAAAACCAAAGTCACCGACATAGCAACGAGTTGCGAATCTGAAGTGGCAATGGGCGGGGCATAGTTCGAAGAGCCGATGGACGTTGGGGTCCCAAAGTGCTGGAACGGCAACCCTGCACTGTAAGCGCAGTGTTGGTCGACCCCCAACCAGGTGGACTGACGACATCAAGCGAGTCGCGAGGATTCGCTGGATGCAGGTGGCTCAGTATCGTGATGTTTGGATGTCCCTACAAAAGGCCTATGTCCTGCAGTCCCTACAAAAGGCCTATGTCCTGCAGTGGACGTCCATCGGCTGATATGATGAGGATGATAAGGCTTAATTGTAGTCAAGCGCAAGCCTATATTGCATAAAAAAAATATTCGCCAGACGGAAAGTTCAATAAATTTATCGAATGGATCCAATATTATTTTTATAATGTATCGAATGGATCCAATATTATTTTTATACAATAGTAAATACTACGTAATTTGAGTCTGGTCGTGAAACTTCGGCCACATGTCCTGCAGTTGCACACAATTTGACGTCATAAGTGCGCAATGCAGCATTCAACTAAACGGGCGTCGACTGCCGCAGCATAAATAAGTATAGTACCTGCTGAATGCAGTAAGTCTTTTGTACAACTCGTCAATACTAAACCTCGAAATATCCTGTGCTTTGGGATATCAGAGGACCGCATTGTACAATATCCTACTTCCTACTAATATTATAAACGCGAAAGTTTGTATGGATGTTTGGATGTTTGTTACTCTTTAACGCCGCTATTACTGAAACGATTTGGCTAAAATTTGGAATGGAAATGGATTTTACTCTGGATTAACTATGTGTTACTACATTTTATCCCGAAAAATTCATGGTTTCCCGAGATTTGCGAAAACTGATGATTTTAATGATATGAATGTTTGTTACTCTTTTCACGCTTCGATTACTTAATCGAATTAGCTGAAATTTGGTATTGAGATATATTATAGCATGGATAAACACATTGGCCACTTTTTATCCCGGAAAAACCCATGGTTCCAGAGGGATTTATGAAAAACTAAATTCCACGCGGACGAAGTCGTGCGCGTCCGCTAGTCATGCTATATGGAGACAGACCCGGCCCTGTTGTGATGTGATAATGATGATGAAAATGTTGGAGATCTAATGAAAAACAGAACACAGGCTTTTACTTTACGTACCTACTTCAAATGCTTTAGGACCT